>NC_072793.1:62960024-63261079 GCF_028583425.1 Eublepharis macularius
TGGACAAGAAATATGTGGGGTTATGTTGGAAATTTAATGAAGCAGATGGTTCTTTCTATCACATGTGGTGGACTTGCCACAAAAGCAAAAACTTTTGGAAAGAAATACATGCTGAGATGCAAAAGATTTTAAAATTTGATTTTGCCATGAATCCACAAACTATGCTGTTGGGAATACTACCAGAAAATGTAGACAGAAAATTACACAAACTATTTAGATATCTATTGATGACGGCAAGGGTGGTATTTGCAACCAGATGGAAGGAAGATGAATGCCTAACTAAGGAAATCTGGAGAGATAAGATGGCAGAATACGCAGCAATGGCAAAACTAACAAGCTATTTAAACAGAAGACCAAAGAGAGAATTCGAAGAGAAATGGGGAAATTATTTTGCTTACAAAGGATAAAATGCATAAAATGTCCTAGTTTTAGAAACCAGAATAGGATGGTATACTGATATATTGTTATAGATTGGATATAAGGTTAGGTTCTTATAAGATGAAATCGGTTAAATATCAGTGATGAGGTAGAATGCATGATATGGAAACTTTGGCAAAATAGTTAAGTTAGATAGAAACGATCTGTATAGAAGCATTACACCATACTAAGATATAGCAGTTAGAATGTACAGGGAGACCACTTGTTTTGACCTTTAGTTGATCTAAAATTGAACATTGTGTAGGAAAAAGATTGCATTTAGTTTGAGAAGACACATAGGAGACATAATATTGATGAACTCTGATTAAGGTATGTTCTGTGTACTCTGTATTTTATTATAACAACTCTTGTAGTGCAAAATCTTAATGTTCCTCTGACCCTGTTATTCCCACTTTTTCTTTTGTACCCCTCTTTGTTCTGAAAATTAAAAAAAGAAAAAAAAAGAAAGAAAAAAAGTCAACTAGATAAGATATAAAGAATTTGGATATACTATTTTGGACTTTACTGTTTACATCCGGTGGTCCTTTGGGACTGTTCCGGCTCTTTCGCACCTACTATTGAGGATACCTTTTCGGATGAAGAGACATTGATTAGAATTGTACTTCCTTACTGTTGGGCCGGTTGCCTTTGTATGTCTTTGTAAGTTCTTCCTCGCACTTTTCATTGTATACTATATGAGAATCTATTTTTGTATACCGTTACTCATCTGTTTGCACTGAGTCACTTTAAATGGTCAGCATTTATAAAATAGAAAAAATTGTTATAATTTGGTTCTTGTTCTGTTAGTCCCTTAGCTGTGGTTTTCCACTGCGGATTTTGCAGCCTTGGCTATACAGCAGACACATTAGCACAGTAGGCCATTGTAGCCATTGCTCTATGTGCATTTCCAAATAAATGCTTTTTAACCCCACATCAAAGCTTCATGAAAGTTTTTCATAATGGAAGAGACAGAGTGGAATGCCATGGCCAGGCAGTGGCAACTGCATACAGCTTCTGTAGGGCACTCATGGGAAGGTTTGTACCAAATATTCTCTCATTCAGACATTAGCTTTGAAAGTTATAAAGTTGATGTAACTGAACATACTACCAAAAAACAAGCAATCAAACAAAAAACCCTCCCTTGCCAGAGATTTGTGCTGTTTCAAAACTGTTTTGTGCCCTTTAGTTGTGCTGGCTGCTGCTGCTTGTTTGTGCCTCTTTTCTTCCTCTTTGCCCTCATTTGCTTTGTGGTTCAATATAATCGGCTGTAACAACTTACACGAGTAGATGGTTCATCTCTGACATCCTCACATTAGATATGACAACATGACATTACTGACAAAATCGAAGGATCACCACAACTAAGTGGGTTTAATGGTTATGGGGCAGATAAGGCTCAAAAATGTGAACAAGAGGGAGAACGCCTCAGAGAAGAGAAGAAGCGGAACAAGGTGACTGAGTCTTACAAGTGTGAGAAATCATCAGATATGATCAACTGTGCCTCTTTGATGCAAACAATTGAAATGGGGGGAAACATGTTGGTTTAGACTTACTATAATGGTCAAGCTGTTTAGTGCAAAGTGTTGGATACTGCGATTCATCATAAGACGATGCTGCCACTTGATTTTGCCTTTTCTCCCCCCTCAATATGTTCTCCCACTCATGCGGTCCTTAGTCCATGGGGGTTCTGTGACCCTGGAAATCAACTTTCCTGGAGTAAAAATGAACTGCAGCCGGGAATGAGTCGTGGCAAAACTCCTTGTCTCTTGCGCTTCCTTGGATCAGTAGATCCAACCCAGTGACAAGGCAGAGAATGTGATGCAAGCTAAAGCATCATCTTGTACAATTTCTTGGATACCAGATTATAAAGAACAGCTGCTCTGGATACAATCTGACTGGGAAGGAATAGCAATGTGAGATTGGAGGGGTGAGTGGGGATAAGAGCATCCATGAGACAGATGCGGAGTGTCACGAATGGGTGGTGCTGCCTGGAAGAGCAGCTTTGAGCACCGTCCCTTTGAGGGGCAACAGCTGCCAATAGAATGAGTATAGAATTGCAACTTCTGAAAGATGATTTAAAGCAGCTCTGACACCAACAGCATCATAAGAGTTGCTGCTGATGCACGTTGGTAGAGAGCACAGCTTCAAGTCATTAGTAAAAAGAAATTAAAATGCTTGAGGGAGGAAGCTTATTAGGAAGTGAAGCGATCACCGGCAAACATTGTCAATTTTGCTTGATTTGTTCCACTTAAGTGACTGTAATGGGAGAGGGTAATTTTAAATGGGCATTTTGGATAACTCTCCACACAAATGTTAATGGTCCCCCCCCCACCATCTGAATCCTACCCTCACTCCATGGCAAATAAATGAATGACGCTAAGGATATTCAAGACAGATGTAGCTGTACAAACAAGCCATGGGCTTCTCTTCTAATCCTGCAGTAGTAAACATTCCTTTTGACTGCTTTATTATTTCTTTGAGGAATCTCTCTGGGGAAAAAACCAAGCAAAAAAAATCATGTCCATAAATATGCTAGCTGCATTTAAACTATAATTGGGTGCCTTACTTCAGCACAACAATAATTTTAAGTGTAAGTTTAATGATGCCCTGCTGAATGATGCAGTGAAATGTGCCCAGTGAAATCAGTCTTTAAAACAGCCTATATATGTACGGATGTATTGTAAGGCCATCTCAGCTTGGCAGGAAAGAGTACAGCTGGGAGCTTTATGTACCATTTAGTTTATTTTATTTTCCTGTACCAAAAGGGAGAAAACCCCAAGATCCTTTAGGAAGACTCCAGGACAACCTCCTTCCTTCCATGGTAGTGCCCACTGTCTGGCAACGCTGTCCTCCTGTGCACCCCCCTCACCACCCCTAAAGCAGCAGGCACTGTCCTCAGGCCCTGCAGCACTGCCTCTGACAGTACCTCAGCTGCAGGTGCCTCTAGTGACCCAGGCCACCTTCACCATTGGGACAGTAGCAGCAGACACCCAGGCACAACCCTGGGTAACAGCCTCCGACCACCTAGCCGACTCACCCTTCTCCTGCAGTTGCCCAAGCAGCTCAACCTCAGCCAGGCCCACAGGACATTGTTGGCAGCATGAGCCAGGTAAACACATGTCCCAAGCTGCCAAAGGAGCCATTGTAGAGGCTCCAGAAGCAGCAACAGTGAGCCAGGCAGAGAAAAGAACAAATGCCCTGGGCTGGGCTGGGCTGGGCTGGAGTGGGTGGGGATGAGAGACTGCAGAGTCTATCTAGCCCTCCCATCGGATAGGTTGGGAGAAGGGCCACTCAGGGAGGCTGGATGCCAATTGGAAGAAGATCCAGGGAGGTGGGACAATGGGAATCCTTTAAAGGCAGGTTCCTGTGAGGGTCAAGGAGGAATTGCAGGGAAAGGCAGCTGGAGTGTGCTGTCACTCCCAGGGCAGGTGAAGGAACAAGGTGATGCAACTCCCTTCCCTGCCCATCTGAAGCTGGAGGACACCTGCTTGAGGAGCTGACAGGATGGCAGACAGTTAGGTGGGGGTGCTGGTGAGGGAGGAGCCTCATACTCACCTGCAAGCTGCTTTTCTCTCACACCCATTGAACAGGCCAGTGGAGGTAGCTGGGATTTTATCAATGGGTGATTTGGCCATCCCCAGATGCTTTTTACATTAAAGTGAGGCACAGGTCTACACTTTGTATCTAAAGTTACCAACCTCCAGGTGGGGCTTGGAGTTCTTCTGGCATGACAACTCATATTCAGGCTACAGAGATCAATTCCCCTGGAAGAAATGGCAGCTTTGGAGGGCAGAATTTTTCCTGAATCCCCATTTATAATGACATACCTGGAAAGCCACACAGCAGAAACATATGTGGTTACTTACTTATTCATGGGCCATTTCCACACACGTTGAATAATGCACTTTCAGTGCACTTTAGCAATCCTTTGGAAGTGGATTTTTTGTTCCACACATGGAAAAGCAGTTCCAAATGTTCACTAAAGAGTATTGAAAGTGGATTATCCAACGTGTGTGGAAGCAGCCATTGACTGACTTGGAAGCCTAGTTTATTTTGAGTCTGGATTCTACCTTATACATTTTAATGACATAATTGCACTGTGCCAATATGAAGAATTCTGCCCATAGGCATCACTGACACAATCACCTGAAGCTTTCTGGTTCCATGTCAGAATTGAAACCTCTGGGTTCTGGTAAGTTCCCAGCCTATTCCAGCATCATTCTGTCATAAGTAAAACCTCAGTTTCACTGCCAATTTTCTTGCCAGAATTTAGCAGCTACCCTAATGCATTATTTAGTACTATGAAATCATTAAGTGGGGGATATAAATGCAGGATGTAGAGTAATCAGAAGGCTTATTGTTTAGATTGTACATTTGGAAAACCATAACATTTTCATGGCTAATGCAAAAAGATTGTGTAGATAACTCCTAATTGTGAAATTGCCACTTGAAAATCTATTAGAACCAACAGATTTATGGACACCATTATGCTGAGATCAATACCAATCATCTTATTGGCACTGTTGTTAGTTTTGCTTAGTACCAATTTTCATAATTGCTTATGGCCAATTTTGGACAAGCATTCTGATTTCTTTTATTTTTCTTTATTTAAAATATTTATATCTTGCCTTTTGATGCGGAAATTTCTTTGTGCAACCAGGAGTTTTTAGAAAGGAGTCCAACTAAAACCACAGAAGTTTGGAAGCTGTCACTTTATTAGGAATGATGGATCAGTTGTCAGCATAGACCTAAACCTAACAGAATCAAGTTCAGAAAATGTCTGCAACATTCCTCTAGGCACATCAGAATGTATAACTTCTCTGAGTCACTGCATCATCATCATCATCATCATCATCATCATCATCATCATCATCATCATCATCATCCAATCATTTACAGCCAACTCAATACAACAGCTATTCTTACCCAACTGGGTGTCAAATAACTTTTCCAGCCTAAGTTAGTTTCTAGCATAAGCACAACTTGTTTATTAAGGACATTTTTACTCTCTTTATGGACCTATTAATTCTATCTTTATGTACCTACTCATTCTAACTGTCCCTCACAGGATATGCAAACTCAGCAGTCTAGATTCAAGGTTATCACTAAGGCACATTCAAAAAGAGAGGGAGTGCAACAGTGGTTTGTGTAAGTAGTTTTTCATTCTTTCCCCCTTTACTTTCCACCACATGGCTAACAATACACATATATTTTAAAAATGAATGAAATCAACCATATACTAAATTCCTAAAAGCAATATAAGCAATGAAGCATGGTTTAAAAATACATCAACAATCCTGCTAAAATATTGTAGCTGCTCCTGTCAAAAGCTTCTTTTAAACCCCAGAATAAATATACCAATATTTTAGTGCAGTATGTGCATTTGGATAATGGGATTTTGGAAGCTGTGAAGAATTTTATTTATTATGCCTTGGATCCTGAGACCTCAGGGAGAAAGGTTGGCAGATAAACATTTTAAATAAATAAATATGGCTCATTGCCTTTATAAGGAAAGTTTCAGGAGGGTAGTCATGTTGGTTTACAGTTGAAGATCCAGATCCTGGTCCAAAACCACCTTAAAGACCTACTAGATTTCTAAGGTACAAGCTTTTGACAGTCAAAGATCTCTGACAAAGGGAGCTTTGGCTCTCAAAAGCTCGTATGCGGGAAATCTAGTCAGTCTTTAAGGTGCTATTGGACCTGGATCTTGCCTTTATAAAGAAAGAAACTTGAGAGGGAGAACGTGTTAAGGGATCTCTTATAGATTACATTTCAGTGGTGATAAGAACAAAATCAACCATTTAATTGTCATCTCAGTTAATCTGGAAATACAACCTTTATCTTGTAGTTGTGAGGGTTCTTGGGAAGCCATACATCTCATTTCCTGGCAGCTGGAGTTTCTGCCATGTGTAGTTATATTTCCTTCTAAGTACACAGTACTTAATTCAATAGCCATGCAGTAATTATTTAGCCTGGCATATAAAATAGGTGAGAAAGTATATGCTGGGTTTTCATCTTCTTGCCATAGAATTCAGGGGTCAGAGAAACTGCAGCTATTTCAGTTTCATACCAACTCAGTCAATGAAGTGAGATATTCATGTAGAATGACCTTTCAGTTCATTAGCCCTGGAAAAATTAGGCCAGGATTCTATAATCATTAGAATTCTGTCCATAATCTTTGCAGCCCTTCATGCTTATAATGATGAGGACAATACGAGTAACTAATAAAAGTGATTTTGTAAATTATTAAAATTGCATCTGGTTTCCATTTTAATAAAGCCACAAATGGCAGATTTTTAGGCTGTTAAAGCATGAAATACTCTTCTCCTCTTCTCTTTTTATGTTTAACTCTGTTTGCCAAAACACATGATATAGGTTATGAGTCAGATCATAGTTTTCCAACCTGTCTTACAATCGCATGTATGATTTGGGTAACTCACCTTCAGTTTGTTCCATTACTCCATATCAGCTTGGGAGTACAGTGTGTGTGTGTGTGTGGCGGGGGGGGGAGTGAGACTTCAGGCTTCCCTCCCACATGGTGCACTTTGAAGGTGAATTCTTCCAATAATATATGTGACTTAGGCTTGTCAGGTCCAGCAGGAGACAGGAATATTCGAGGGTGGGGGGCAGCCATCAACAATGGCTTGATGACTAGGCCTGCCAGTCCCCTGGTTGGTACAAATTTAGGCTCATCCCAACTAAACACACTAAGCAAATCAGTGTATCTCCACAAACATCAGGTTCTGCATGTCGGGTGGATGGGTCACGTCTAGGGATGTGCGTTTCGGCATTCAGAATGCCGAAAGAATGCCGAAACAAAAGTGTTTCGGCTTCTTTCGGGGAATGCCGAAACGTTTCAGGGAATGCCGAAACGTTTCGGGTAGCCGAAAGAAAAAAGCCGAAACGTTTCGGGATTCTTTCGGCTTTCTTTCGGCTTTTCAATGGGAAAATGCCTCCGTCTTCCCGGACGTCTGGGGGAGGCATTTTCCCACCGAATAAGCCCAAAATTGGTGGGGACCTTCCTCTAACCCTTCTCTAACAACCACCCAAGTTTCAGACAGATTGAACTTTGGGGGGCCATGTTATGGCCCCCCAAAGTAGGTCCCCCCATCCTCCCATAAGAAAGCGAAGGAGCAGCATATTGTTAGCATGCGGCTGCTCATCTTCTTCATTATTTCCTATGGGGAAAAAATGAAGAAGCAGGCTTCCTTTGCCAGGGGTGGCATTTTGCATGCAAAATGCCCCCTCACCCTCAGGGGCCCTTCTCCCACCCCTCCTCCCACCCCCCACCAAGGCTCAGCCTGCTCCCACTTGGGGGGGCCATTTCATGGCCTCCCCAAGTAGGTGCTCTAATCTCTACCACTGACAGCTGGGGGAGGCTTGTGTTGCCAGGGGTGGCATTTTGCATGCAAAATGCCCCCCAGCCCTCAGGGGCCCTTCTCCCACCCTTCCTCCCACCCCCCACCAAGGCTCAGACTGCTCCCACTTGGGGGGGGGGCATTTCATGGCCTCCCCAAGTAGGTCCTCTCAGCCCCTAAAGTCCACCCCTTACAGCCCCACACAAACCCAATTCCCCCCCAGCTGCCACACACAGACCCAAATCCCCACATTAGCCCCTCACAGACCCAAATCCACCCCCACCTGCCCCACACCCATAACCCCAGGAACAGGCTGGCAAAGGCCAGCCCTCTCCCTTTGTTCCCTATGCTGGGAACTTCTAAACTCTCTTTCCCTGGGCAATTCTGCACAGCCCAGGGGTGCCACAATGGTGGGCACACTTCTGAGTGCCAGCTGGTCCCTGTGAAAGAGCACCTGAACCACAGACACCCTCCCTCAAATTCCCCCACCACCTACAGAGATGGCTGGCCAGCCAGCCCCATTGTTCCCTATGATGGGAACCAACTGCACAACAAAGAATAAAACAAGAACAACACAAAATAAAGTTTTAAATTTTTTTTCTCCCTTCCAAAGTACAAGTAGGCAAAGCATTATGACACATTACACCAGCAGTCCCCCACACAGAAAAATAACACAACTCACTTAACATCAGAGAATCACAAAGCATGATTCCTGTCAAAAACACTTTATTTCTTGAACAGCTTTAGGTTACACAGCAGGGGGGAACACCAAAGGGCATGGCAGCACTATCTTACACAAAAATAACACAACTCACTTAACATCAGAGAATCACAAAAACACAATTCCTGTCAAAAACACTTTATTTCTTGAACAGCTTTAGGTTACACAGTAGGAGGGCACAACAGGGCATGATAGCAATGTAGTACAAAAAATAATACAACCCACTTCACCGTTTTTGACAGCAATTGTGTTTGTGTGATTCTCTGATGTGAAGTGAGTTGTGTTATTTTTGTGTAGTACACTGCTTTCCTGCTCTGTGGTGCCTTCCTACTGTGTAACCTAAAGCAGTTACAGAAATAAAGTGCTTTGACAGCAATTTTTTGGGGTGATTCTTTAATGTGAAGTGAGTGTAAGATACTGCTTCCATGCCCTTTGGTGTCCCCCCCCCTGCTGTTGTCAGAGAAGGGTTAGAGGAAGGTCCCCACCAATTTTGGGCTTATTCGGTGGGAAAATGCCTCCTCCAGGCGTCCTGGAAGACGGAGGCATTTTCCCATAGAAAAAAGCCGAAAGAATGCCGAAATAATGCCGAAAGAATCCCGAAAGCCGAAAGCCGAAAGAGATTCTTGTTTCGGCTTTCGGCTTTAACGATAGAGAATCTTCTTTCGGCTTTCTACTTTCGGCTATAGCCGAAAATTTTTGGCTTGCACACCCCTAGTCACGTCTTCTGGACGTCCCGACATCGTCGATACCACCTGTGAAAAGACACACATTATAATTATATTTGAGCATTGGACCTCAGAAAACTTACCTTTGGATGTTGAAACATTTGGCTTGTCTGCACCAGTTGGATAAATGTACCTATACGGGCATTTAGAAATTGATTAGATATTGATTTACCTTGAGATTGTCAGTGGCTTGTATTTGATACGCATAATTTGTATATGGATTTTGATTTATGAATTTTTTATGAGAGCATGTTGGCACTAAATAGTCTATATAACAAAGGATTGCACTATATTTATTACTGTTATTTTCTGTCCTCCACTTGTGGAGATACACTGATTTGCTTAGTCCCCTGGTTGTTGCAGGGGATCCCTTGCTCCCAGCCTCTGCCCCCTGCTACCACTCACCTGGCTGGTGGGGGAAAGAGCCCTGGGGAAGAGGCCCGGGAGACAAAAAACCTCCCAGGCCAGTATGCAGTGGTGGGCTCTCCACGGGCATGATGATGTCACTTCTGGGAGTGATGTCGTTGTACCTGTGGAGGGCATGCTCCCTGTGAAGGGGAGGAGCATGCCTGCCAAGAGCAATGATGTCACTCTTGGAAGTGATGTCATCACACCAAGCCAGAAGCCTGTGTCCAAGAACTCTGAAAAGGTGAGTGCCAGGTCCCCACTCCTGCTGGGAGGGTAAGGGGACATGGCAATCTTATGGTGACACTTTCTGGAAAAAAAAACAGAATTGATGTCACATCTCTCTAGAAATTGCCAGAAACTCTATGGTAATGCCATAGAGTTTTAGAGTATCATGACTTCAATTCTGGGTTTTTCCTGTAAGTGATGTCATGCCATTGGCCCAACAGCCACTGGCAACCCTAGTGTGAATTAAAGTCAAGTCATGCATCTGTAACCTGACTCATGTTACATGTATCACGCAAGGCCCTGAGAGTCCCTCAGAGAGGGGCATGTAACCCCTTCCATTGATGAGTCAGGCTATGACTCAGGACTTCCTTTCACCTTTTGATTCAGTTACTGAAGAAATCACACAAATATAGGCTTGGGGTTAACAGAATCTGAGCTTGTCTTCTCAAGATATGACCAAAGTATGATAGCCTCAGTCTCATTTTAGCTTCTAGGGAGAATACCTATTTTTTTCTTTGATAATACAGATTTGATTTGATCTAGATCTCACTTATGTGTCTTTTTGGCACTCCAGCATTACATTTCAAATGAATCAGCTTTCTTCCTGTTGGCTCTCTTCACTGTCCAACTTACACATCCATATATAGTAATGGGGAGAATACCATAGTATATGAATTATTTTGATATTGGTCCCCAGCAACACCTTTATGGCTGGATATGTGGGTGGGTAAGTCCCCACTTCACAGGCAGACACACAAGCCTTTCACTCTCCTTGCCACCCACCCCAAATCTCCCTTCACAGGTTTGAGGCTTCCCAAGCAAGTAGAGGCTGGGGAGTCTGCCACACGCCACCTATCTAGCCTCCACTACAGCAGGCAGAGAGCCCTGGCCCAAATCCTAACAAGGTCCCCCCTCTCCTCTTCCAAAGGTTCCACCAGACAGGCAGCCAGTTCCCTATATTTGCCTCCTCTCACTCAGCTGCAGCCCAGGGTTTTTGGGAAAAAGGGAACTCTGAGGTGACTTTTCCTCAATGCACTAGGCCCTTTCCATGTGACCAGAGCATTTGTGTGTGTGTTTGTGTGCCTTATTTTCCCCACAGCTAAGAACTTCAGGCCAGCCAGGGTAAAACCAAACAAAAATAAACTTTATTTATAAGAAGAAACATAGGAGTGAACAGATTTTAAACTAATAATGTACTGGGGTTAAACAGGAAAGGTTTCAATATAAAAGAACAGATTAATAGCAATTAATTTTCTGCTGCCTCTCTTAGCAGCTTCTCAAACCTTTCTTTCCCTTAGTCTCTCCAAAAGCCCTTCTTTATCTCCAACCAACTCTAACTCTCATTGGTCCAGCATTCCACCCTCTCCCATTAGCTGTCTCTCAGGAGAGGTGGAGCTAGAGCCAGTCCTGATCATCACAACATCCTTATCTTTAACAATGTTTTCTAGTTCCTTCATGGCTGCCCATTCAAGTCTCAATCTCCTTCAGATTTCTTGGTTGCACTCTCCCTTTCGGTTGATGATTGAACCAAAGAACAGAAAATATTTAATTTCAATTTCTTCATTGTCAATCTTAAAATTGTGTAATTCCTCAGCAGTAGAGGTGGGCACAGACAGGAAAATGGACCAAAATTTGACACGGAATGGTCCGGTTCGGTGTTCGTAAACTGGTGGGTCATGGGATGGGTGTTTTCCATACCAGATTCCACATTCATGATGTCCCTTTGTTTCTTCCCCCAAATGTCAATCCTGGCTTTCCTTTATGTTGTTGAAGCAAACAATACTTCAGAAGAACCCAGGAAGTATCACCTATTTGACTAGGGTTGCTGGTCTCCTGGTGGAGGTGGGGAATCTCCTGCTCCCAGCCTCCACCCTTTCCACCACTTACCTGATCTGTGAGGGGAAAAGGCAGGGGAATGGGCCTCCTGGGGTGCACTCCCTGTGTGGAGTAACGACATCACTCCTAGGAGTGATGTCATCATGCAGCCCTGGGAGTGCTTCTGGAAGGGACATCATTACACTGCACCAGGAGCATATGAGAGCTTTCTGCACATGTGAGGAGATGGTGAGTGCTGTTGCAATAAATCACTGCAGCCTAATTTGAATGGAGAGAATAAGGAGTACTTGCAGAAGAAAAGGGGGTTTGATACTTTGTATAGTGTCTGTTTATCTGTTGCGGTTGAACTGGCCCTGCTATGAATGAACATTCCTTTCTGTGTCAGTTAACGGTCTGTTAGTCTGTAACTGTCTCTCTCTTGTGTACAAGTCATGAACAAGTTTCTCTCATAGTTTGTTATTTACTTTACTGTATATAGTTATTAAATGAAGTTCAATATTATCTGCTCAAATGATATTACTTCTCACTGGATTCAACTGTTGACTCTGCTCTCTCTATATAAAGAAGGTGGTCTATCCTGCACCTGGTGAGTGCATTATGGGGATATTGCCCCATAATGAAGTCCGACTGGGATATTTAAATATATCTCCCTCACAAGTGCCAGGTCCCCTCTATGCGGTTAAGGGAACCTGGCACTCTGTGACTGCAGAGAGCAGCTATCCAGAAACATCTGCCTTTAGCACAGGAGAATGCTTAGTTTATAACCTTCTAGTGTTTTGTGACTGCCCCCAGGATATTATAGCAGCCATTTATGTTGGTGCCCACTTCTTGTGTTTTACATTCCAGAACTGCCCACAGGATCAACCAGGCTGAGGAGTGTACTCCTGAGTTAGACAGACCAATTCAGCAGAAAAAAATATGTTTGCTAACATGAGATTTTTAATAATTGTTACAGCAGGTTTAACTGTAGGTCTCTGAGAAAGGAGGGGTACTGGATTAGGGCTGCCAGGTGCCTGCCAGTGGTGGGTAAACTCCCAGAGGTTTGCCACCTTGCCTGCCGACCTGCCAGTGGTCAGCGGGAGGTGGAAAACTCCCAGAGGTTGCCCATCACTAGCAGGCATCTCAGGAATGCGGGTTGCTCATGTACTCCCAACAGGCGTGGTGATGTTACTTCTGGAAGGCATTCCTGCACTTTGTTTGGGGCCAATTTGGGCTCCAAACAGGCTGCATTGGCCCTGCATAGAGCGCGGGAGAGCTGGCCAGCACAATGATGTCACTTCCAGAAGTGACATCATTGCGTAGATCCCAGAGCGCACACGCACTTCATGCACATGTGAAGAAGACCTCGTTGCTGGCTTGAGGAAGTGCCAGGTTCCCCCTTCTCCTGCTGGGAGGGTATAGAGATCTGGCAATCCTGGCTGGATGGGTGAATGGAGTCTGCACTGATTGGATGGTAGCTGTACTCTAGGGGGTAGAGTGAACTGCAGTTTTAGTCAGTGGTGAGGGAAGCTGTTTTGGGTGTCTCAGAGAAAGGATTCTCCTCAAGTCAGACAAACTGTGTGGAAGCCTGAGATCCTAATTCTGTCTAAGTCAGACAAACTGTATGTGTGTGCCCAGCACAGTCTGTGTATATCTGAGAAAGGGATTATTTTATCTAGGTCAGGCAAGCTGTGTGGAAAGGCCTGAGTGAATCTATGTCTATATGGATGATATAAGAATGTATTCTATTAGTGAAGATTGGTGTGGAAAATTAGTCTGTGAATATACCTATAAGAAGATATAATTATTTTTGAAACCACCAAGCTTAGGCACTGTTCTGAAACCGATACACTTATCAAAACTCCACAACCATCATGCTTATGTACTTATAAATAAATTCTACTTTTATTTAAGAAAAAAATTCTTTTTTACCTCACAACCAACCTCACATGCTGACCATTCTGTTAAACTACCATCTATAACAAGCCTTCCTATATTCCCAGATAAACTAAGGCAAAAGCTTCAATGGTAATGAAAACTTTTTGAGAGAGTCAGGGAGGCAGCAATATAAAGGTTATGTAAACAAAAAAGGAAAGGCAGGGGATCCCCCACTCCCAGCTTCTGTCCCCAACACCTCTCACCTGGCTGCCAGGGGGAAAAGTGTGGGGAATGGGCCCAGAACTTCCAGGTCAAGCACGCAGCTGGCGTGTTTCTGGTGGGTGCAATGACATCATCGAGCCCAGCAGTTGGCATGCTCCTGTGTTTCGCAGGGGCCAATTTTGGCTCCCAGTGGGCTGAATGGGCTCCAGGTAAAGTGCAGGACCATGCCCGTTGTCAGTGTGATGACATCACTTTCCAGAATTAAGTCTTCTGGTAAGTGCCGGTTCCTCCCCTTCCCTGGGAGGATATAGAAACCTGGTAACCCTAAAGGAGGAGCTGAATTAAAGGTCCAAAGGCAAAAGTTTAAAGACAAAGAAAATCATTACACTGTAGGTTGAAAGTCTAAAGGTTTTCGAGTTAATGCTTTTACCGATATCATAGGCAGAGTGTATTTTTTTCTTCTATACTCTTACAATATGAGATGCTTTTAATGCTGAGTTCAATCTAATCTGAGGTGAGAATGTCAGTGGTTTCACCTAGGGTTCCCAGGAGCCCGCCGTTGTAGGCAAACACTGGGTGGTTTGCCCCTCCACTCACCGATTGTTGGTGATCAATGGGAGGTAGCAAGCCACCCGATGATTGCCAGTCATTGGCAGGCATAAGAGGTAAATCCACAGTGTGCGCTCTCGTGGCCCGAGCCACTTCTGGAAGTGATGTCATTGTGCTGATTGCAAGAGTGCTCTCATGCTTTGTGCAGTACTGATTTTGGCCCCAACAGTCTGAATCAGCCCTGCTCAAAGAGTGGGAGCGCTCCCTCAGTCTGCCTGATGCACGTGGTCAGGAGTGTGTGTGTGCTTTTCAAGTGCACAAAAGAAAAGAAGCCTCGTAAGTGGAGGTGGGCACGAACAGGAAAAAAATGAACATGATGTTCGTTGTTCGTTGCCATCCACGAACAGGGAATCATGAACAACCATGAACATGACCCTGTTCACGAACATGTTCGTGGTTGGCTGTTTGTGGGAGGGAGGGGGGAGACTTGGAAGGGAAGAAAGTTCCCTGCACCTTTTGCAAAAAGTGTGGGGAACCTCCTTCCCTTCAAAGTCTCCCTCCTTCCAGCCACCTGGAGGGAGGGAGGGGAGACTTTGAAGGGAAGAAGGTTCCCCATTCTGTTTGCAAACCCCTGACAAGCGGCTGAGTTGGGGATTTAAATGTCCCTCTTCCTGCACTGCACAGCAGCAGGAAGAAGGAAATTTAAACCCCAGCAGGCTGCAATCAGCCCTTGTCAGGTTTTTCCCTGACAAGTGGCTGAGTTGGGGGTAAACTGCCCCTGGGCTTAGATTGGGGTTTCCAGGGCAACAGGAGTTCAGACAGAGTTCAGAAAGTCTGTGCCTACTGTTGCCAAGGAAATTGATTGAAAGGTGCCAGACTGTCTGGCTTGATGAAAGGCTGATGAACACCACGGACAGGGCTTGGAACAAACACATGTTCCTCGGGAACGTGGTCTCATGAACAGCTTGCTCGCGAACAGCGGATTGTGGCTTATTTTTGGTTCGTATTGCTGCTTGTGCCCACCTCTACTAGTAAGTACTGTCCCCTCTCCCGCCAGTTGCCTGGCAACCCTAGTTTCATCAGTAATATATTAATCAAGTAATGTGATTGGCCCTGCATGGTACTAGTATTAGGACTGAGGGCGTTTGATTAAAACACAGATAAAAGCTTTCTTGACTTCTGTTTTCCAACAGAATCTGCTGCCTTAAGCTGCAGTTCTGCCTTTTTATTTTCTGATCTTCTCCCTTCACTGAAATAAATTAGAGCATTGAGCTGTTCCAGCACAAGAGAGGAATCAATTAGTTTGTGTTTGAGAGGAACTCTATTGAATTAATTGCAATATAAGTACCTTCTCCAAGTATGTTAGGGTTGCTGGCCTTTGTAATGGCTTTTGTTTCATCTTTAACATCCTAGAAGAGGAAGCAAAATATAAATCTTTATACTGAAGATTGTTTGCTGGCATGTTGCTATTTTAGGTCCTTTGGAATAGATATTAAATAAAAATGGAGACAAAATACAAAAGACTAGATTTTTAGACACTGCAGGGAAAGTCATCTCACCCCCCTTTGTGACAAGGTGTACACGCACGGGATGCCATTACCAATTTCAGTCATCATAGATAGTTTTATTATTAAGGTCAATGGCACTATTTCATTTGACAATCCCAATTTATAGCTATATGAAACGGATTTTCCACAGACGGGAAACAGATTGACCAAGAATGCAGACCTCCCCCCCCCACCGCCCGAGAGAGTAAGCATGTTACAAAGATATTATTTTTATCTATAATTATTTTAAATTATCTATCTACTATAGATAATTAGGAAAGTCAGGACACTAGTGGGGAGAGAGCTAGATCTGAAACACAGAAAACTGATTCAGGCATAACTTCATTGCCAGTTGATTCCTCTAATGGATAAAAGGGAACTGAAACAAAGACCTTCTTGAATGCAAAAACTTTGGTTTCTTAATGATGTGTAATTCCCTTTAAGAGCTAACTGCAACTTTTGAGAAGCATTTTTAAGTGTAGAGGAAAAGGGTTAAACACCCAGTTCCCTACTGACCTTTCTATAATCTTCAAAACATCTCAATGGGACTGCAAAGTAGCATTTTTTAAAAAAGCAGTCTAGATAAGACAAGTCTGTCATATTAAGCCGGGTTTGTCCCTATTCTTTAAAATTTGTGGGGACATCCAAGGAGCTATTTGTTCATTTATTTGAAGAATATGTATCTAGGTCTTAGTGGCTGAGGAGGCTTACAGTGCAATCCTATACATGTCTACTTGGAAGTAAATCCTCTAAGTTCAGTTTTTCTTACTCCTCCTGGGTACTTGCACATGGGATAGCATCAGTAAGAAAAGATAGCACAGATCATGATGGGCTTTGGTTGAACCTCATAAAACTAAGCTTTTCAGCACTGAGTTTTTAATATCATAGTTTGTTTAGTAAACTTGACAACATGCCACAAGGAGTATTACAGTATTAGACTGGTTTTGGTTTCCGTCAATCTCCACTTTTTTGTTACTAAAAATGATGTCAAAGCAACAATCCAAACACATCTAACCAATCCAAAAATGAAAACAACAACAACAACAATAACTGTGCTTATTCTTCTAGACAGATTAGTGCTCCACTCAGAGAGGTGAACAGGTCAGTGTTATTATTATCCCCACAATGCAGCTGGGGCGCTGGGGTTGAGAGGAGTGGCCATACCCAAGACCACGTACTGAGCTCATGGCAGTAGTGGTATTCGAACCAGCAGAGTTCTGATTCACATTCAAATCACTTAACCACTGTGCTACAGAATCTTTTGGCTCCTGATTGGCTGATGGATTTCTCAGGCAAGATTTGTTTTTGGAAGTGATACATAAGTCTTCAATTCATTGCTATGTTTAGCCAAGCTTTTAATTGATTGATTGGCTGGCTACTTTTCAGGAAGAAAGTTGTCATTTCCCCGCCTCAAAACGGTTCTTCATCCGCTTTGTGATTATCTTGCTGGTCTGCACATGGTTAGGTCATTGTTCTGTAAATTAAATGCTGTTTTTTAAAATATCAGGTCAATTTCAGTTACCTGGTTTTTCCACACTGGGTTTTTGCTCCAGTCTGGCTTTTTGATTGAGTGGCCTGAAAAAAAAAAAAAAGGGGGAAGAAAAGGCAAGGACTGGCAAACAATACTGAGTGTAAGGGAGAGAAAAAACAATGCACTTAAGAAGCCAAGCTGGAACAATATAAATGCCATAGCAAATGCTGTTTTATCAAATCTGAAATATTTATATTATATTATATTATATTATATTATATTATATTATATTATATTATATTATATTATATTATATTATATTATATTATATTATATTATATTATATTAATTAGTAACAATGACCTTTGGAGGCAAAAAATACAATGAGCTCTAGAAAGGAGAAGGCTGGCAGGTGGGCATTGCCACCTCCTCCTCGACTGATCCCTGCTGGGTGAAGGCAGGGGACAGACATTGCAACCTGCTCCACTCCTGATCCCGATCAGAAGGGGGGTGGGTAGAAATTGCCACCTGGTCTGCTACTGACCCTGGTCGGGTGAAGGGGAAGGGCATTGTCTCCAGCTCTGCACCTGAATCTGTCCGGATGAAGGGGAGGTGGGCATTGCTGCCTACTCCACATCTGATCCCGAAAGGGTGAAGGGGGGGCGGGCATTGCTGTCTGCTCCACGCCTGATTTCAGTGGGTTGAAGGGGGAGCGAGCATTGCCACTTGCTCCAGGCTGGGTGAACGGGGGCGGGCATTGCCACCAGTTCTGCGCCTGATCCCAGCCACGTGAAGGGGGGGCATTTCTGTCTGTTCCATTCCTGATCCCAGTTGGGTGAAGAGGGCTTGGACATTGCCTCCTGCTCTGCACATGATTCTGTCTGGGTGAAGGGACGCAGGCATTGCTGCCTGCTCCACGACTGATCCTGGCTGGATGAGGGGGGGGCGGGCATTGCTGCATGCTCCATGCCTGATTCTGGTGGGTTGAAGGTGGGGGGGCAGGCATTGCCACCTGCTCCACTCCTGATCCTGGTCACGTGAAGGGGGGCTGGCATTGCCACCCGCACCACATCTGATCCCGGCCAGGTGAAAGGTGGGGGGGGGGGGCATTTCCGCCTGTTCCATTCCTGATCCCAGTTGGGTGAAGAGGGCTTGGACATTGCCTCCTGCTCTGCACGTGATTCTGTCTGGGTGAAGGGACACAGGCATTACTGCCTGCTCCACAACTGATTCCGGCTGGATGAAGGGGTGCAGGCATTGCCATGTGCTCCATGCCTGATTCTGGCGGATTGAAGGGGAGTGGGCATTGCCACCTTCTCCACTCCTGATCCTGGCTGAGTGAAGGGGGGAGCGGGCATTGCCTTCTGCTCCATGCCTGATCCCAGCCGGGTGATGGCAAGGGGTGGGCATTGCCATCTGATCCGTGCTTGATCCCAGCTGGGTGAAGGCAGCGGGAGGGCATTGCCATGTGCTCTGCTCCTGATCTCATCTGGGTGAAGGGGGCAGGCATTGCCATGTGTTCCACTCCTGATCCCAGCTAGGTGAAGGTGGGGGCAGGCATCGTCCCCTACTCCATGCCTGATCCCAGCTGGGTGAAGGTGGTGGTGGGGCATTGCCACCTGCACCATGTCTGATGCCAGCTGGGTGAAGGCGGGGGGGGGGAGGCATTGCTACCTGCTCTGCTCTTGATCCCAGCTGCATGAAGGGGGGAGGGGTTGGCATTGCCACCTGCTCCATGTCTGATCCCAGCTGGGCGAATGCAGGAGGCGGGCATTGCCAACTTCTCTGCTCCTGATTCCAGCTGGGTGAAGGCAGAGGGTGAGCATTGCCTCCTGCTCCAGTCCTGATCCCAGACGGGTGAAGGGGGGGCAGACATTGCCACCAGCTCTGTGCCTGATCCTAGCTGGGTGAAGGTGGGGGGCAGGCATTGCCGCCTACTCAGTACCTGATCTGAGCTTGGGCTTCCCTCTGTGGCATGCTCTTGGAGGGATGGGCTGCCATTTCTGGTCTTCCTTCCATGACAGAGCTCTCTGGAGGTGCACCAGGGTAGGATGTGAGTTGTCTGGAAGACCGTTAGCCTTTTATATAGTAGGATTATTGTTGATTTTCTTTTTATATGTATTGCTTATTGTTGTAATTCATTCTAAGCTCACCTGTGGGGAGAGCAGACTATAAGTTTAATAAAATAAACAAATAAATAAATTAAAGTAATAATATAAATTCTGAGTATGTGCTAGCAAATGTCTATGGCCTCAGCTACCCAGTATGATGAATGCCAACTGTGTAGGCACAAAAGTGGGGCCTCTGCTCAAAATAGCTCTGCTATCAAGGAAATGGGGTTTTTATGTTGCTAGGATTTCCCCTTGCATTTCTGTTATTTTTATTGTGTAGCATATTGCTTATGTGTATGCATTTATATTTGAAATTTCAGTTTCAGGAAGAATAATTTTTATTAGTATGCAAAGAGTATGCTGCTAAGTATAATTTATAAACATACTCTATGAACCACAGCTCTACTGCTGGATCACAAAAAAATCTTAGATCTCATGCCTTCACATGGTGGAAAAATCTGTACTAGGAGTCCCAGAGGTTCTCCCTCAGTTGATGTGCTGCTAAATCTGTTAGGCTATTTTGAGGGGACAGAGGAGACATGAGATGCATAGAGTTCCTACCTGAGGCACTTTATGAGCCAGTTGATTGTAGGGGAGAATATTGGACTTTCCTGGGCAGCAGGGCAGAGTCAGCTTCCAGGAATGGCAGTCCCTGTTTCAGCCAACACATGGGACAGACAGAGGAGCAGGGCCCCCATAGCCTTCGATCTATGCTGATTCAAACCAAGTAGTCTGAATATACTGTAGAAATTCCTTTTACTGTTCAACCAGTACACAGATCTCCTAAAAAACCCTAAATAATAGAACTAAGAAATGTGTGCTCTATAAAATGCCATTGCTTTGCTTTTGCTCCCTGAACAGCACAGGAAATGAAAGCTACAAATAATATCTTTACCTCTGCAAGAACACATCACTTTGCAGTCTCTGAATATATCTTCCTTGGGGGGAAATATAAAGGAAGAAAATGGCTTTAGAGTTAAAGTGGGGAGCCCTGATGGGGCAAGGCTCAGACTTCCCTCCTCTGTTCTTCATTAGTGTTATCAAAATGGCTGCGCCTGTTATGTGGCTGACAAGGTCAATAACAAAACCAAACCATCTGTGCTCTATTAGATTCTTACAAGCTTGACATGCAGTGCACCACCATCTCTTGGGCCACTTGGAAATAACGTCATAATGGAAAACAGCATTTGTTTCCATCTAGACTCCAGTAGCCTTCAGACCTGGAGTGTATTGAATGAATCACTAGTACAGTCCAATTAGGACAATGTTTTGTCTGGGGTGAGGCTTTGGCTCCATACAAGAATATCTGCTTTGTGCACTGAAGGTCCCCATTTCAGACCCTGGCATCTTCACTTAAAAGGATCAGGTAGTAGGTGCTGAGAGAGAACTTCCCCTGCCTGAGACTATCGACAGCCACTGCCAGTCAGAGCAGACAGCACTGGTGATAGACCAGTATTCAGTATAAGCCCACATCATGTATGTTCATGAGACTAGCACTAGTCATTAATACAGTCTGCCGTCTCTCATCCAACGAATGATTGATTTTTTTTCTTTTGTGCTCATATATAATCTCATTTCATTTCATATTGGAAAAAAGGCCTTTCCCCCAGTCTCTTTTATTGAGATGTTCTTGTCCTGAGCAATCCCAGATTGTTCCAGAAGCAGTCAGTTGCCATGGCTCCTTCTCTGAATGCTTCTGCTGTCAATGGCCAGGCATCAGAGGAACAGAGGACCAGTGAGTCAAAATAAAAGCCTAATTATAGCCTAGACTATTTTCTCATGCAGTAGACAAGAATGCTAATGATGGTTCTGCGAGATACAAAATCCAATAGAATGACTCATCTTCTAATATCCCCCATAGATCTGGCCATAATGAAGTTCAGCAGTGGGCTTCATAATGGTTCCAGCAACTTGAAATGCAATTCCCAAGCACAGCCAAGGACCTATAACATACAATGTTTAGAAGACAGATTGGAATTTTGGTTGACTATTTGCTAGAATACTAGGTGAGAGTATATGCTTTTCAAAACAACTGTAATTTTTTTTAATTAAATAACCAGAATAACAATTCTCAGTTGGCTTGTAAACAAGCCTGCTTGAAGGGGAAAGAGGCACGAATGACCTTTCAAGCAGAAGTGATGCATGTATAATAGGCTGGTCTTAATACGAATCAAGAATTCATAACTCCTTCATGAGGATGTTTCAGATGTCTCCTCTGTTTTTGGTTCCTGCTGTTGCCCCAGATGTAACAGGTTGTTAGGAGGAACATGAACGTCACTCCCATTCTGCAGTCACTCCATTAGCTAGCTATCACCTACCAGGCTCAATTCAAGGTACTGGCTATCACATCCAAAGCACTTCATGGCCTTGGTCCATCTTGTGTACAGGACCACCTCTCTCCCTACGTTCTACCACGGAGGCTTTGCTGATCTGAACAGGGCCTTCTGCAGGTGCCACCTTGCACATGGGCTAAATCAACAGCTGCCCATATATAAGCATTCTCTGTGATGGCCCCCACATTATGGAATAGCCTACCTGAAGAGGTCAGGAAGCCTCCTACTCACCTGGCTTTCTACAAACTATGCAAAACTGAATTATTCAAGAGGGCTTTTTACTCAGGTAGGAGGGCTGTACTGTAAGGAAGTGGTCTCAAAGAGATGCATAAGAAAAGGCATAGGGACTATAGACTCTACGACTATGTACTGTCTGTTGCAGTAAGTATGATTCTATAGAATAGTTTCTATGTTGTTTAATATGTCAATCTTAGAATTGCTTATGCTCTATTTTAGCATTTCTTCTTTACTGAATTCTTGCTAGTTTTAAATCTTTGTAAATTTGCATTTATATATATCCTATTACATTGTTTATTGAATGTCTTTGACACACTCTGTAATTCGCCTTGCGTCTCACTGAGAAAGGTGGACTATAAATGACGTAAATAAATAAATAAATATTGTTATTCTTGTTCCCCTTATAGTGTCAGTTTCCTTTGGAAAAGGGACTTGGGATGACTTTTTGTAAAGTCACTTGTTTACCAGTGCATAGGAATTATAGTGGGTACTGTATCAAGCACACTGGCAGAGGTAGCTCTGCAACATCAGTTTAGCCCCCTCACCATCTCAGAAGGTCTGAGCATCCGGAAAAGCTCCCACTGTTTCTTCTGGGAGGTTAGGGACAA
The DNA here is from genome assembly GCF_028583425.1 of Eublepharis macularius. NCBI lineage: Eukaryota > Metazoa > Chordata > Lepidosauria > Squamata > Eublepharidae > Eublepharis > Eublepharis macularius. The sequence continues at coordinate 62,982,650 of NC_072793.1, forward strand.
AGGGTCTCTTGCTGCATTTGAGTATCATTAACAAGTTCCCATCATCCCCATTAACAAGGAAGACCTGAGGGGGAGATCCATTACGCTCTCTGTCCACTTAAAAGAGAAGCTAATTAGCAGGCTGGTGGCTGCTTTGAAGATGGAGGGAGGGTGCTGGGAGAAGGGAGTGTGTGTGTTTTTAACTCTTTCATATCCTGCTTTTCTCTTGTGTTAAGCCTGAGGCTGCAATTATTTCTGGGGGTGGGAGGGGAGACAGGTTTAAAAAGAAGAGGCATGGGATGAAAGGGTCCCTGCAGTCTTTCTCTACTCTTCAAAGAAGATCTCTAATTAGATTTTTTTAAAGGAGATTCTAATTTCAGATCTCCAGTGTTATGTATAGCATGACCCAGCAGTTTTTATTTGAACACCACCATATGCAAGGGTATGGTGAGAGTTCCTGGTTACGATCTATGAGGACAAATTGTCTTGATCTAATAATGAATACAAATGTAACAAATTTCCAGGCAGAGATTTTACACAGCAAGTGTAGTAAATATCCAAGCAGACACTCAACAGGGCAGCTTTCCTAGTCATTTTTACATGTGCTCCTAGGGTTGCCAGCCCTGCAGTGCACATGTCAGGAGATCTTTGGGTCAGTGCCTGGGGAGGTGGAATTTGGGAAAAACGTGATATCACTTCTGGGCGATGCTCTAAAAATGTTCCCAATCTATATGGCCTTTATCATAGAGATTGGGGAAATTTCTAGAGCAGCAGGGAGAATGTGACATCACTTCTGAGTTGGGGACCAATGGATGAGACATCATTTCAGGGTGATACTCTAGGAATTTCCCCAATATAGTCTTTATTAGAGATGGGTACGAACCGAAATATGAACCAAAGTTCATCACAAACTGGGCCAGTTTTCGCTCACAAACTGGTGGTTTGGTGGAGTTCATTTCTGACGAACCGTGATGAACTACTATGCTTTTTAGAGCAGTTTGTATGGTTTATTTTTCGGTTCATTACTGCCTGGCCCTGATCAATCTTTTACCTAGGCAACGGGGAAGTGAGGGGGGGGCTTTCTGCAGACCTTCTGTAGCCCAGGAAGTGACGAATTGATCTACCAAATGAACTGGTTTGTGAACTGGGCAAATTTATGGCGGTTCATAGTTTGTGAAACATGATGGACCATGAACTGCAACAAACTGCCAGTTTCCTGGTTCGTGCCCGCCTCTAGTCTTACCATAGAGATTGGGGGAAATTCCTAAAGTGAAACCAATTATGATATCTCTGCCCCCTGTTTTTTTCTTCTGCTCCTCTAATTATTGAGGCCTGGGGACTGAGAGTGGAGGCAGGAGTTTGCCCACTGCCACTGGGCAAATGGTAAGCCTGTATGTGTGGCCACCAACGTTTATTGAACAGTTAATTTCCATGCGATCAGCATATAAAGAGTTGCTAAAACAAAAGAAGCAAGCCTTTAGGTTCTAAAAGGTCAATGTGAATACAGCCCATCAAGGCCAGACACTCTGAGAATCCCAACTCCAGGAACCCCCCATCAAGTTTCCTCAGAGCAGACTCTGATAACTATGTTCAGGAATAGTTCATTGATTAAATACCTTCCCTGGAGGTATTCAAGAAGAGGCTAGATGGTCATCTGACAGCAATGTTGTTTCTATGACTTAATATGAATGTACACAGACCAAGATAAGGAATGCATGAAAGGATGAACCGGTGCTGAGCTCTCATGGCTCTTTCTTGCCCAGGGTAATGTCGATTGCCACTTTGCCCCCAAAGTGGCAATCGACATTACCCTGGGCAAGAAAGAGCCATGAGAGCTCAGCACCGGTTCATCCTTTCATGCACTCCTTCTCTTGTTTTAAGCTGTACCATGATAAGGAAACAATTGCTGTCAGGGTACAATTCTCTTGATGGAAAACAAATCCAAGCTTTTTTTTACCTGCAGAGTGCCCTCTATGATGATAAGCTGGCTTGAGAGGGCACTTTACATTGTTGAAACCTCTTTTGACAAATGTATGAAAAGGCTGGGATACATGCTTTTGGAGGGGTTCAGGAGAAAGTGGAGTGCCATTCTTATCTTTTTCAAGTGGGGGAGTCTGCTCTAAAAGAGAAGCAAAGAGCTGCAAAAGATGGGTGCTCTAGAGTCGTATGGGGCAGATACTTGTGACTGGAGAGCTGACTAGTTCTAGGCAAAGTTGTGAGTAGAGGACTGTTCAGGCTTCTGAATGCAAGCTCATCAATACCTTCTGGCCAGTGCTAAAGGTCCTCTCCCATGAGGATCTGTTTAATAAAAAGAATGGGTCACAGAATGAAAAAGTATTTCAATTCATACTAATATATGAGAGTTTATTAATTTTTATGGTTTTGATGGGTTTTATGGTTATGTCCTCCATGTTGTCTCTGATTTTGTAGGCACCTGCCCTCTGGATATGTCCTCTTGCCATCATTTGGCCAAAGCTGTGTGCTTCCTAAAATGCTGAACAATCTAACGTCTTCAACCAGAACTCAAGGTTGTTTAGGGCAGCCCTGACTACTAATACACAAACCCTCCCTTCATACACATTTGTCATAATAGCAGGTATAATTAGTAAATATATAATAAATAAGTGGCACTGGTGCAAACCAAGCAAAGTGCAAAATGCACCTTTCCTAAGTTGTGAACCACTATGGTTGTGTCAGACTAGGACCATAGAGATCAGAGTTTAAATTCCCCTTGTCATAAAGCTCCCTGGGTGACCTTGATGCAGTCATTTTCTCTGACTTACCCACTCACAGGGGTATTGTGGGGATAAGATAGAGGAGGGAAGAACTATGTATACCACTCTTCAGAGGAAAATAAAAATGTGGCAGAGATTGAAATTTCATGCAACAGAAATTCTCAGTTCTCTGAGCAGTTGCTGATAGTAATAGCTTTATAAGAGCTGTTTCCCATTGGACTTGCTTTGCAGCTAAGTTATAAGTGGTGATGTTTCAAAACACTTCTTAAAAATGGTTTTTTAAAAGCCTTGTTAACAGAGGGTGGGAGGGGAAGTAAAATAAACATAGGCAGAGGTTTCAATAAATGGGTGATAACAATATGACAAAAACGATTGCTATTAATAGCTCCAGACAGAGATGCTGCAAGAAGCTCCTGCATATGTACAATTGAAAAGATAAATGAGAAATCATCTCCTTTTAATAGCTCTTCTTCCCCTTTTTTGATCCTCTGAGCATTTAATAGCTTACAGTCAACAAATTGGGCGGCTGAACAATAGCAGCTGCAGTAATGTGCAGCCCACTCAGGCTCCTCCATATCTTGAGGGGCAAAGCACAATGTGATGGGCAGGGGCTGTTAGCAGAGATCCTGCATATGGCTGCGGTTTAATTCCTGCCACCAGAATGAATGAGTTGACGAGAGATCGGAGGCAAGTTCTCTTTGCAATTTGGTTGGGTGACATTTTAATCTGCAAAGCTTAAAACAAGACAGAAATGGCTGTGGAGACCAGCTTGGGGGGAAAAAGTCAGGATGAAATACAGGAGGAGAGTGGCATCCTTCAAACACAAAGCAGGCCTCCCTGCAAACATTAAACCAGCACTCTGAACACACTGGGAATCAATCCTCTTCAACGGCTGCATGCATATGCAGTAGGAGTACCGGGAGTCTGAATTGTGCTTTGTACCAAACATCTGTTATGTGCAAAGGACATTGCTGTAAGGGGGGAAAATAGAGAAAAGTAACTTGTCTGCTTATACATTCAGGAAACTGCCAGCCAAGAGCACTCAGCACCAGTTAATAGTTAATGTAGTTGGCAGCTCAGAGTTTGCCTTCTTGATGTTCACTCTACCCTTTCCCCTATCGCTAAGAAAATGCATTAAATACACTAAACTCCACTCCAATTCATACCACTAAAAGTGTTGGTACAAGCTGCACATGCAACACATATGGACTGTGCCATGACAGAAATAGTCCCTTTTCAGTCTGGTTTCAGGCCAGGTTATGGGATGGAGATGGCTCTGGTGGCTTTAGTTAATGACCTCCATCTGAATATGGATGATGGCCACACTTTTTTGTTAGACCTCCTGGACCTGTCTGCAGCCTTTGATGCAGTGGAGCATGCCATCCTGTTGAGGCATTTAGAGGCAGAAGTAGGGATCAGGGAATGTGCATTGGACTGGTTTAAATTCTTCATCATGGAATGAACTCAAAGGGTTGCTGTTGGAGACCAGCTATCTCCAGTGTGGGAATAATCTTGTGGGGTTCCACAAAGTGCAATCTTATCTCCCATGTTATTTAACCTCTATGTAAAGCCTTTAGGAGAACTCATTCGTAGCTATGGAATTGGATGCCATCAATAGGATGGCATGATACCCAGCTCTACATTTCACTATCCAAATCCACTGGAGATGCAGTAGAGGTCCTAAGTTGCTGCCTGACAGCTGCTCTCAACTGGCTGAAAGCAAATACATTGAAATGGAATCCAGAAAAGACAGAAGTGATGCAGGTTGGGAAGGTGGAGATCTTGAAGGAAATTATGCTTCCCACTTTTGAAAGAGTTCATTTGACCCTTGCAGACTTGGTTAAGAATCTAGAGGTTATACTTAGATCCAGCACTCCTGCTAGAGAAGCAAGTAAATACAGCTGCAAAAAATGCCCTCCTCTTAACTCAGGCTAGCCTGGAAGATGCCCCCCTAATTTAATGTGGCCACCTGGATTCACACCACAGTAACACCAAGATTAGTCTGCTGTAATGGACTCTACTACGTAGATCTCCCTTCAAAGTCAATTCAGAGACTCCAGCTGGTGCAGCACACCAGAGCTTGATTATTATCTGGCCCACAAACATATTACTCTCATTATTATCTGGCCCACAAACATATTACTCTCATTCTGCAGTCACCCCATTGGCTACCTATCAGTTTGTGGGCTTAATTCAAGATTTTGGCTATCACATACAAAGACCATCATGTTATTAGCCCCACATATGTGAAGGATTACCCCTCTCCCTATGTTCCTCCATGGCTGCTTCACTCATCAAGATGGAAATGAAACGGTCCCAGGCTTTTCTGAATTTCCACAGTGAATACATGGAGGCTGGTGACTTTTTTCAAAAAAAGTGCCATGGATGCACAATGGGGAACCTTAAGAGTGCTACTCGGGTGTTTCTGCTGCTCTGTCAACATGAGGGGATCTTGGAAGTTGCAACTACGTCCTATAAAAAGCTTCTCTAGCCTCCGCAGACCCCACGGATGCTGGGGGGAAATGGTTAAAAATCTGAAATTGGTCATAAAAATACCATGAATTGGAATTTGATCCAATGAGCAGTCTGGGGGTACATGTGAGTAATTCAATCATGACATCTGATCTGATAAAATTTTGTGATCATGCTTAATTTTTTCCCCCCATAAATGGATGTTTATATTGAACACACTTCTGGGTTCACATGTGATGTTTGCCTTCTTCAGGGCCTTAGAGTGCCATCCTAAGCAGAGTTATACCCTTCTAAGACTATCTACTTTAGTAGACATAGAGCTAAACTACAAGAGACAAATTACACAAGGACACTCACGTGAAGGGAGTTGCATTGTTAGCCTGGAAGCTGAGTTTTAAGAGATTGGAAGGCTTTGTCAATTTCCCCTCTCTTCAGAGCCAGGGAGATGCTGCTCAGAGGGTTTGTTTATTTCCTCTTAGCCTCCTAGAAGGGGAGGTGAAACTGACAGATCCTTGGGGTTATGAAGAGGAAAACAAACCCTCTGAGGAGTGATCTTTTCTGGCTCTGTAGAGGGGGGAAATTGACAAAGCCTTCCAATCTGTCTTTTAAAACTCGGCTAACATTGCAACTCCCTTCACGTGAGCGTCCTTGTGTCATTCGTCTCTTGTAGTTTAGCACTTAGAAGAGTGTAACTCTGCTTAGGATGGCACTGTGAGTCTTTCATCTTCATAGTGAAAGGGAATTCTGACCTTCAACGTAATCACTACTATATGTTCTGCTGTGTAAGATGCCAGATTGTGTTGCATAAAAGAATACAGTAGGATGCACAGGTTCTTTTGAAGAACATCCTCAAGACCATCTAAAGCAAACTAGTTACTGTTTGTTCACGAAGTCCTGTTGGTTGATTTCCCCCTCACCTCACAGATTGTTCAAACTAGTATTTAAAAGAAGAAATTATTCTAATCCTGAATAATGACTGCACAAATACTCCTGACATGGATTAAAGCATTATGAGAAATATCTGATTGTACTTTCTTACCTTGGCTAGGAATCTAAGAAACCATGCAAGTAGTCTGCATACATCTGAGGGAAATTTCAGTTTGTGTTTCTTGAATAACAAGCCCTCACACAGGTGGCAACCCCCTTTGAAAGTGAAGAAGCTTTCAAACAGAGTGTGATATGGCATGGGGAATGGGTGGGGTTGTTATTCAAAGAAAGGTGGAAAGAAGAATAAAAAAATTGACAGGGCATGTTCAAGCCTTTGATGTGTGCCTAAAGCAGCAGTTTGCAAACTGAATTATATGGAATTATTTGCAATAAGTATCCTCACAATGTGCCATGAAATACTATATTGTGTCTTTCTGTCTCCTAAAACAATTATTTCCTAAGGCATCTTCTAAAAGTAATAGTAATATGTCTTTTTGTTGTTTTTTCTGAGTTTTTGTATTTTTAAATCACCCATTAAAAAGTAAGAAAAATTCTATAGTTTCTGAAAAAGAAAATTCAGAGAAGATTATTATTACCTGTTAATGTGATAACTGAACTCATCTACTTAGTTACCCTGTTTTTATTCCACCTTCATCCAAGGAGCTCAGAGAGGCAGACACGGTTCTCCCTTCTATTCTGTTCTCACAGCAACCCTGTGAGATAGAAAAAGAATGACTGGTCTAAGATAATTTAAGGTGCAGCCTAAAGTAGAGTTACATTAGGATTGCCAGCCAAACACTGGGCATGGAAAGGGTGTGCGCAGGGTGTGTGTCTGTGTCCTAGAACATTGTGCCAACATGATGGTGTCACTTCCAGGGCTGCTTTAATGTATGATGCTTTTATGCATGTTAGGAACATTTGCTCAACCATTATCCAAGTTTAGAATAATTTCTTCTTTTAAATGCTATTTTGAACAACCTGTGAGGTGAGTGGGAAATCAATTAATGTGACCTTGTGAACAAATAATAACTAGTAATTCTAGTTACTAATAACTCTAGGAGCAGTGAGCAACCTGGGCTGCTGGTGGGAGGTCTCCTGTCATAGCGGGAGACCTGGCCGCCCTACCTTTCTAAGACCATTGGCTTAATGGGAACAGTTCTGCTTATCATTGCACGGCTGCCATCCCAGTCCAACCACTTAATCAGACATTCTCATGTCTGTTTCTACCAACAAACAAGATTCCTAATTTTTTCACCTGTTTTCATGGAAACACATCTTATGTAAACAATGCAAAAAAGGAGCCTACCTATTTGCCCACTAGCCCTTTCCTCTGCCTGGCCCTTACCTATTTGTAGGGTTGCTATGTAACTTACTATCCTCAGTGGGAGGGGAGACCCATCACTCACCTTTCTTGGTGTGTTTGCATGTGCGCAAAATGTGCACGCTCCTGGGGTGGCACAATGACATCACTTCTGTGAAGTGATGTCATTGTGCAGGCCCCAGAGCTCTCCTGTGCTTAGCAGCAGGTGGATTTGTGCTCCAAATCAGCCCACTATGAAATGCAGGAGTGCTCCTGGGGTGGCCCGATGCAGCCACTCCCAGGAGTGATGTCATCCCACTGCTCTGGGAGTGCATCCAGGAAGCCTTTCCCCTGGTGTAGGAACAGGAGACCCTGTAGCATTCTCAGTTGTTTGAAAGGCCTCTGCGTGTGAGGCTCTGTGCTGACCTGACACTGAAAACATGCAGGTGGAAAGCAAGATTAGCAGGCACCATCTTGCTCACTGCTCTGTTGCCTGTACTCCATGTGGTATGTTTACAGGGCTAAAGTGGTCACTGCTCAAAGGAAATTGGGGGTGCTGGAAGTTAAACATTTCAGTTCCTTTGTGAAGATTTACACAGAGGTTTTCATATGAGGAATATGCACATATTTATCAAAACAGTAGATTTCAAAATCTGTATTTTGAATTTTGATACTTGAAGTTTTACATTTCCTGGGACTTTTTGGTTCTGCAGATAGTATCCCTTTATATTTGTATATTCCTATATTTTGGTGATAAAATGTGCATTACTGCAACAGAAAAAAGGGGGGGGACTCTTCTGCAGTATCAAATAACTAGCATTAAACAACCCCTATTCTTAAATTCTGAATTTCCTTGGCTCTTTTAGCTATGGATCTGCTCAAGCTCCATCTGTGACTTGCATCACTGTGTCTGAACCTTGATTGCATGTGTGGGAAGAAGCATGGCCTCAGTTGCCAGCTCAGCCTTGGCCCAGACCAGAATTACTCACAAATGATTATATTTGCTGAAGCTTAATGTTCCATTCCCATAGACTCTGGTGCCAGATGGTTCCAAAGCCAGTCTTAGCAGTGAGACAGGTTCAGCAAGGCAAGGAGCTGGTGTAGGAACAGGAACATAAACTGGAGTCCAGTGGCACTTTAAAGACTAACAAAAATTATTCCAGCATAAGCATTATATAAATATATTAGAATAATCTTACCTGGATCATGGGATCAGAGCATAGCCAGATCATTAATATGTGATGTATTGAACGCCAGTTTAGTGTAGTGGCTCAGGTGTCAGACTAGGATCTGGGAGACCAAGTGCAAATCCCCATTCTGTCATGGACATCTGCTGGGTGATCTTGGTCCAGCTGTGCAATCTCAGCCTAACCTACCTCACAGGATTGTTGTGAGGATAAAATTGAGGAGAGAACAATGTTAGCCACTTTGGGTCCCCCCTGGGGAGAAAATGTCGGGTATAAATGAAGTAAATAAATAATTGTATGATTCACTTTTTGATCCACTTGATCCAATATATGACATCATATTTCTGAACAATAAGGGCCAAAAAAAGGATGATGGGGATTACTGAAGGGAAATCATGTCAAGATGACAATTGTTTTTAACTATCCTTTTAAAAGTGTGAATTTTCATATAAAAAATAAAACCCTCTCCCAATATTTTAACTATTTTAGCCCACTTCCAAGTAGGGATGCCACAAATTTTGTAGAAAACACATTTGACAGTCTAACAGTGTTCACCTGTGATGATCAGACATGACATGATCACTGGGTCTGTGGTTCAGCAATGAATGATTTGAATGGCTGAGGAACATGTGTGCATCAGGTTTTTTTTTTCAAAACTGCGCATGTGCAAAAATGCTGCCAGTCCAAACAGATCAGCAACCATATGTGTCTCTAAGGGTTACTTAAAGGAACTCCAAATGGTGGGATTTTTTTTTAAAAAAACACATTTATGTATGACTGATTGAACTTTCTACTTAAACCGCTGTGTTGAGCAGAGCAAGAGTGGGAGGGTGGGAATAGAACTCAGTCGAGCTACGTGAGAATGCACAAGCATGAGGGGTACCTTGCACTGTACTCAGGAAGGAATAAAGTAAAGCAACCTGCTGAACAGCCACAAACAGTCTGACAGACAAATATGCTGGTTGTTGTGGATTTTACGGGCTGTATAGCCGTGGTCTTGGCATTGTAGTTCCTGACGTTTCACCAGCAGCTGTGACTGGCATCTTCAGAGGTGTAGCACCAAAAGACAGAGATCTTTCAGTGTCAGTCAAATATGCTGTCAAAACTACTGGCAAACAGGATGTGAGCGGAACAGGCAGATATTCAAGCATCTCTACTTGCAAGGGTCCCCCTGTCCTCTTTCTCATATTCATGTGTGTTTGTTATGCTGTTAAGTTGGTCTACTGAATGCCATGAAGGGGGCCCAGGACTGTAGCTTTCCTGTGGCAGTTGTAGGATCAGACTGATATATTCTTAATTTGTTAAAAGAGAAATTGGGGGGAATTGAACCTCCATGGACTGCAGGTTATCTTCTCTAGAGGTCCCAGTCTTGAATCCTGTATGTGGTAGAATCAGATAGTGGCTTCTGAGGGACAAGGAGATGCAGTGTGCTTTGTGAATGGTCAGAATCAGTTTTCTGCGCTCTGATGCTGAAATCAGATTCTGGGCTGGAACTCTAGCATAAATTGTGCCCAGCTTGTATGGTCAGAGTCAGCCTCTGAGAAGAGAATGAGAACAGATGAGAACAAGTAAACACGAGCTTATTAGTGGCTTACGTGTGCTTGGTGAGTAGACAAATGCACATACATATATTCACACACAAATCAGGACTTGTAAGGAAAATCGTTCTCTTTACACCCAACATCTGGTAATGTCACAGTCCAGCAAGCAGCACAGCTGTGTCTTCATTCTGGCTGTTGCAGGAACATGTTGCCAATCCTTAAAAGGATGTCGAAGAGATTGATTCCTCAGCTCTTCCCTCTCTGAATTACCAAGCTCTCCAATTAACATTAACTCCTCTCTGGGCACTGGCTCATTATCTGAAATGTTACACTTCTGTAATGTATTCTCTGAAAAGCCTGTTCTTCTTCTGAGTATATCTAGGGAGGGGGAAGTGGGGGGAATCTAATAGTACCTAAAGTTATATATTCCCTATCATTTTGAGGCCTATAATTTGACGTTGGTGCCTCAAAGAAACCTCTGGAATGAAATTAATTAGCCTGTGGTAATGGGGATTATCACTGTATCTGTGTAATAGAATTTCATCCATTCAAATGAGCTACAGCTTCTCTCCTGCACAGCTGCAGTTGTGATATCTCTAACAGCGCTTGAAGGATAAAAGTTATCACTGCTGCTCTGCCCATCACAGGGTCCTAGCTGTTGAATTTATTTCCTTTGACAGCCGTGACTCTCAAGTGATCCCCTCTGCTTGTGCACACTCCAGCTAGCCTCATCTTTGAAAGCTACATTAGAGTTGTTTGCATTCCTTCCCTTCTGTTCCCAAAGATCACAGCTTTTTTTTTTTTAAGCAAATGCATGCATAGCAAGGAAGGAAGACCACAGCAGCATAATAATTGGTTCTGCAGTGATATATCCTGCTAGGCTTGTCTTTGGTTACTTGCAGCAGAATATGCAAATTGTATTTCTTTCTGACTAGCCATGTATAGTTGGCATGGAATGGCCATTTCAATTTGTCAGCACTTCCAGCAGGTAGAACAGCCTGTAGTATTTATGACAATCTCATTTTTTAAAATCCCTGAAATTCAGGTATATGCACCCTACAATGCAAATCTGCCTCCACCAGCCAAGCTCTTTCAGTCTGTTGATTTCAGGCTACCACTGCCACAGATTTTCTTTGCATCACTCATGCACCACTGGGTGAGCACAGCACGAAGTTGGGAAATAGTATACAATTGTAACCTATATTGTTCCTGCTACTTTTGTTTATTTATTTCCAGTGCAATCCTAAGCAAAGTTATTCCAGTCTAAATCCATTGATTTCAATGAGCTTAGACTGGAGTAACTCTGTTTAGAATTGTACTATTAATCGATACCCTACTTTTCTCCTAATTTTAGGGCAGGCAGAGCCACTACGCGCATATGTGCTCCTCGTTCATGCTGTCCATCCCACCATTAGCATGATAACACACACAGCAGAAATTAAAAAATCCCTCAACATTCCTATATGTATAAAGACTTTCCTTAGGCTTTGCTAGCAAAGGATGAAGATGGAAGTGAGATGATTTCTCTGCATTGTTGGGTAACAAGATGTCCAGGGTAATGGGTCTCAGACTTGGCTGTATTGGCAGTGATGATGGGTGAGCTGTTTACCTTTTTTATTTCTCTATAGCAGGTCTAGAAAACTCTTTCAATGGGGAATTGGTCAGCTCAGCAGCACTATGAAAATGGGTTTTTTTTCATGCAACAACCAAGTTTTTCAGAATATTTTTGTTCCATAAACTTAGGCATGCAAAGCTTGATTCATGGATTGCATAAGGTTTACCCCAGCTGCCAATGTAGCCTTTCTCATTACTGGTGGAAGGATATTGGGCATGAACCAAGCAGACCGCTGTTCTAATCCCTATTCAGCCATAAAGCTAGGCAGGAGACCATGGGTCAGTCACCATCTCTCAATCTAACTTACCTAAATGCAGTTGTTGAGACGATATAATGCATTCACATTCCATCTATTTTATTCCACAAGAATTGTTTTATTTTTTGGTATTATGTTGGCTCAGATTGTTCCTTCTGTTACTTATTTATTTCATTTTGTTTGAGAGAGAAACATATTTCCACAAATAACTTATTTCCCTCCACCCACCTTGGTGTGAAATTCTCAGGAACTGTGCCCTCATCCAAAGGAGGCTCCCTGTTTGATTGCTGAAAGATAGAAGAAAGGTCTTGCCTTCTGGACTTCATGTACAGATTATGCTGGAAGGAAAATGTAGATTAAGCCACTGGTTCTATCTGTCCTCAATCCTCTGGCTGAGGTGGTGCAGTGAAGAGGCCTTGCAAGGTCCTTCCATTGAGGCTGCTGCTGGAGTGCCACCTGCCGCTGTCTTTTGAGCAGAACTTGGGGGATGAGAGTTTCTAGGCTCTCAAGTTCACTTCAGGGACCCAGTGGTTGCTGGTGGAACTGCAGGAGAGACTGGGCACCCCTTCTCTGGCTCCTTCAGAGTGCAGCAGGCCTTCTAAACCTTGATCCAATTTGCTAGAACCTTGGGGGAATCTTTAGTGGACAGGCAGGTCTACATTTCCTGTGACATTGGTGTCATTTGCTTGAAACAAAGGAGAAAATGGACCCAGAACATTTTGGAATTCCACCCCCCACGTCCAAATCCAAATCCTCAAACAGTATTGAAGACCTGAATAACTCAGAATATCCACACCTGGCAGGGACCCAAGGCAGAAACAGCAAACTCATTCAGATTTGTTGACCCCCTCAACAGCAATATGTGAACTGAAACAATTTATAGGAGGGAGTGCCTGCAGCTGTAGAGGTGGCCTGGAATGTGCATTCACCTTGTCCTTGTCCAACTTCTTGCAAAGCCTTGTGGTTGCTCCCAGCAGTTTTGGCCTCACAGGAGCTCAGGAACAGCTTCCTGAGTTGCCCCACTCACCTGGAAGAAGGCACAGGTGGGCAGAAGGAGACAGGCAGCCATCAACATAGGGTTGCCAACGCCAGCCTGGGAAATTCCTGAAGATTTGGGGGTGGCGCCTATGAAGTAGGGATTTGGAGAGGATTTCACCTAGAATCTATAGTATGCCTTATAACAACAACAACATTCGATTTATACACCGCCCTTCAGGATGACTTAACACCCACTCAGAGCAGTTTACAAAGTATGCCACTATTATCCCCACAACAAAACACCCTGTGAGGTGGGTGGGGCTGAGAGTGCTAGAAGCTGTGACTGACCCAAGGTCACTCCGCTGGCTTCAAGTGGAGGAGTGGGGAATCAAACCCGCCTCTCCAGATTAGAGTCCTGCGCTCTTAACCACTACACCAAACTGGCTCCCAGTTTATCCTCTGAAGATGCTAGAACAGGTCATTGTAGTCTGAATTGGAATTCAGTTCCTGAAGAACACTAGGCCTCACTTGGAGTTGGCAACCTTACATCAAGAGTAAGGGTGAGAACCAACACCAACAAAGTGAGTATATAACGTCAGGAGAAGAAAGGGTTTGGAAGACAGAAGCCAAGCTTGAAGACAAGAAGAGAGAGAAGTGACAAATGGCAGGAGGAACAGGTGGGGAAAGAATGCAAAGAAACAGAGAAATAAGCATGAGGATAGAAGCTCGAGGAGAGCACAAAAAGAGTAATAACAATAGGGGGGAAGACAAAGCCTGACTGAAGGGAGCCTGGGAAGGATTTGCCTGGGAGACCAAGGGAGACAACCTGATGGAAGAAGTCTCCCTTTAGTTGGACTTACCAGTTAAAGGCCTGGATGCCACCCAGCAGTGAGAGCCTCTGAAACAGGCTGTTGGAGCCTAGAATAAAGAATGAAAATTAAGCAGCACCTGGGTTTTTGTGTCTTTCTGCCATTCAAGAATGATTGTACAGGTTCTGGTGATGGCTTCTGCTCCTGAACCCCTGGGTTTCTGGTCCAATAGCCACAACTGGCCACAAGTTCCCAGACAGCTGCTGGGGGGTTTGTGTGTGTCAGAGGGTCCAGGCATCTAAGGGTCTGTCATGGTTTTGTCCTTTGTGTGATCTACCAGGATGGTGTCTTCATCCTCTGATGAGGAATCATCGGGTCTAATTCTGACCCAGAATAGTGTATGGAAACTGTTCCTTAAATCCAAATCTGAAAAATACAGATTTTTTTTTTGAAGTGCAGATCTCTGATCTTAAACTAGGTTGGAAAGCCTGAGAGAAATTTGTCTGTTTTACCCTCATAGGGTAGACTGGCAGTTTGTGGCTTTTATCTTTGTAACATGTTATCCTATAGAGTGAAACTGCTTCTCCAAGTTCAGTTTCAACCACAGCTACAATTGTATACAATGAGGGGAAGAATGAGGAAGAGGACTGGACACTTGTTTGTTCTCATCATAGGGCAAACATGCAAATTGTTGCAAAATCGTAGCGAGAGACTGGTGTATTGGCCATTGTTATAACAGACTTTTCACTGAAAGAGCCTTTTCCTTAGTGCTGCATCTAGCACTATAAAAAGGACTCCTCAAATACTCTCTATTTCCTCTCCTCTCTCAGTTGTCTGGTATTTTTCAGGTGAAAGAGATAGACAAGTGTTATCTGGAATTTTCACTATACAGACTGTTCAGAAAACTGATGTGGATAATTTTATACATGTTTATGTTTGTAAATGTGTACATTTCAAGGTTGGTGGTGCTGTGTCAGTAGTATTCAGAATGGATGACCTGGATTAGATGCCTGTTAAGAGATCTCAAACTGACCTTGAAATGTATGCAACCAATGCTATATCTCAGAAGAGTGACTTCCTTTCTTTCTTTTGTACAATGTTTGTAAATAATGGACCTGAAGACATGCATTAAACTGTATCGGTGATGAAAACTGGCCTGACTCCTTGGAAGATTTTTTTCCCCATTTCAGTATTTTAATCTTAGAGACAATTGGACTGTTTTTCTCAGTTTATTTCTGTACATTAATCTTCTGAGATTCCAAGCCCTCACAAACTGGAACACAAATCATGCTAATAAAGATGAATAGCTGTGATGTTTGTCAGTCCCTAGGAAATGTATTTTGTTGTACATTATAAAAGCAAACCCCCAATGTGCTTTTGAAACACTTATTAGTGCTTGTTAGTTGCTGGGATTTCTTCATCCTTCTCCAGGGCCGTTTCCACACGGCTTACCTGCTTGCGTTATGTCCCGGCAAATCGGGCAAAAAACGCAGAAGATTGCATTTTTTCGCACGAGATTTGCGCGACGTCACATGACGTCGCACAAATCTCGCGTGAAAAAACACGTTTTTTGCGCGATCTGCCGGGACATAACACAAGCAGGTAAGCCATGTGGAAATGGCCCATGACTCATGCGTGCAACGTTAAGAGAGGATTTAGAAACACTCTGTTCAGAAGTCCCTCTCTCCCAAACACACACTGTTGCTGCATTTGGATCATCCTATAGACTGGGGGCAGGGACATTCATTCACATTATTCCGTTGATGCAATTACATCAGAGCTTATTCACCCCTGGGATTTTTGGGCCCAGCATGCTCAGAACTGAGAGAGATTTAAAAAGATTTACCATGAACCTGGACTCTGGCTCTGAATGTTTAAAAACTAAAATGTCAGAGTTTTACTATTAAGTTCAGCCATACTGAAGGTAGTGAAATAAGACTAATATAGCCATAGAATTCTTACAGTGCAATCCTACACAGAATTACTCCAGTCTAAGCCCACTTATTTCAGTGGGTTTAGAATGGAGTAACTCTGCTTCGGATTGCGCCACTACTCAACCATCAGAAGATAAAAGCTTTTCATGCAAAAGAAGGGACAGTTTAAAATGTGATCATTTAGAAACCACCCACTGCTTTACTGGCATTTTACTGAAGCCTCTAAAACTATACAGTTGTTAATTTAAAATCAGAGGGGGGGGGGGCGCTTAGTGGCAACAGTGTCATTAGCTCCAGCCCATTTCTCTATTTGAAAGAGTGAACAGGGCATTGACAGAATCACCAGCAGTTGAGGTGGGAAAATCCCCAAGCACAGACAGGAAGCTGCCAAAATCTATCAGGTGCCTGCAGCAGACCATCTTTATGGGTCCACCACCCCGTGAAGGGAAGAGGAAACAGTGCCTCTAAATCATCAGGTAATGATCTGACCATGGCAAAGGCACCTCCACATCACCCTCCCCAGCAGATTAATATACCCGATCCAGTTTGTGTCCTGCGGTGTGTGTAGGGCCAGTAATTACATGTCCCCCAAAGAGAGGCTTCAGTTCAATGTGTGTGTTACCTTGTTCTGTCAGCCGTGCATAAACACATCCAAAGCTACAGTTCTGGAAGTTCTGCTCCTTCCCCTCCCCTTTCCTGTGCATTTTTGCCCCAAAGGAAAAGACATGATGGCTGCTTCCACACACGTTGGATAATCCACTTTCAATACTCTTTAGTGAACATTTGAAACTGATTTTCCATGTGTGGAACAAAAAATCCACTTCAAAAGGATTGCGAAAGTGCATTATTCAACGTGTGTGGAAATGGCCACTGAATGATAATCAGAAAGAAATAGATAGATCTTAACTCTTCCACAAAAGTATCAATTCATCTTTGTTTTTTTCATCAATGGAACAGCTGAACACTGTCCAGCAGTGTTCATTAAGCACCTTCCTTCTCATGTTACTGACGTCACCCTGTAGCCAACAAGCAGCGAATGGTAATCCCCTAGTATTCAAACAGAGGTGCAGTTACTGCCTGAAATGGCCTGAGTGGCATCAACAATCATCCCTTGAGTTTTTTGCAATGAAAAATGAAAACTTTCAAGTTGGCCAAATCAAACTACATACTACCGTTGGGGAGTATTTGGTGGGTCAACTCTCCACAGGAGTACTTCATTGCTAATACACACAGACACTCCTTTGTGAGTAAAATAATAATATTAATCATAAAAACCACTGCAATGTTCATTTGGTCACCTAAAGAAGTATACAGAATTCAGGATGTTTATCATGTATGCCAGACTTTTAACACACTCCTGAGTTTCTCAGCATCACTAGGCCAATTCATTGCTCATGAGGCTTAACTGTCACTAAACATGGTCAAATTGAAGTCATACGTCAGGTGCTAAGCTCTGGCCAAAAACTGGGCATTTGGGCAAGATTTTTGGTCTAAGGAAACACAACAAACTTGGAACAGAACACGCTGAAATGGTGCCAAACCAGAACATGGTGTTGTTGGCTCCCAGCCCCCAAAGGACAAATGGATATTTGCAGGTGCTTAGTTTAGTAGCCCTGGACCCACTATATGCAGCCCAGTTCTATGCAAGTAAATCCCATGTGTTTACTTCCCCCCAAAAAGTGTGCATAGAAGTGCAGCCTAGAGGTCCTATTTGTGACATTTAGTTGTGGAAACATGATCCTTTCTGTTATAAAATTACTGGCACCAATGAAATATGCAGGTAATCATACTAAATATTGTCATATCTGGGAAATGTTATTGTTCATATATCATGCTCTCTTTCTCTCACTCACTCACAGGCGCACGTGTGTGCGAAGGCTGGCAATAGCATTGTGTTTTGGTTTCTGTCAGTAAAAGGGGAGGGGAGGGGGAGGGACCTTTCCAAGTCTGATTTGGCCTTTAAGGGGGGGGTCTTATGGGGGATAGGCTGGGCGGCAAACAACTGTCAGGCTTGGCTGCTTGCTACTATTCAACACAAACCGAAAAAAGGGGGGGGGGGAGCTTCCTTCACGGAACTACTCAAAGGGGAAGGAAAAGGAAGCGTGCCACACAATAAGGGGATAACTGAATTCTCTACTGCTACTAGTAGTCTAGTACTAGTAGTCTGCTACTATTCAACAGCAACAACCACACAAAAGGCAGTATACTGTAGTGGTTAGAGTTTCAGACTAGCATCTGGGAGACCCAGGCTTGAAGACCCACTCTGCTGTGGAAGCTCACAGGGTGACTACGCTTGCACCCTAACTTACTTCACAGGGTAGGAAGACAGAAGAAAATATAAGCTGCTTTGGGGGCCCGTTGAGGAGAAAGGCGGGGTATAAATGAAGTAAATGAATAATAAATATAGCTGATGATTGAGAGGAGATGAAAAGGTAGCTTGGCTGGTGGATGGGAAAGAGAGAAGGAAACGAGGGAAGATGAGAGGGTAAGGGTCTGCTTGGAGGACAGATCAAGGAAATAGTGGGGTAGGGGATGCAGTGAAAATTAATTAATTAATTAATTAATTCATTCATTCATTCATGTCATAATGAAGTATATTTTACCTGGAAATGTATATTTTACTAAAGGACAAATGCTGAAAGAGCTAACACTTTGGAAATCACATTTGTCCAGATGAAAATGAATGTGCAGACATAATTACTATGCTTGAACAAGAGGGATATCGTTTAACAGCAAACCCAAAGAGAAACTTCTGTCATGGCTATAGAGCTGGCAGAGATCAATAGAATTTTGGTCCAAGTGAGGCTATCAGCAGTATACTTAAAAGATGAAAGAGAACTTTTTCCTGTCTTTATTAATACTATCCAGGATGGATGAGAGCCAAACCTCACATGATATATCTGTTGCTGGACTTTATTGGATTTTATTGGTTGAATGCTCTCACACAAAAAAGCATCTCTGCACATCCAAAAATGATGTATCGGGGAGGAAGGTTCATTGAATCTATTCTTCTTGCTGACATGCTAGAAAAACATTCAAACACTTCATTTCTGGACTTGGAGCCTGAAATGGTACAAACCAGAAACAGACACATGTGGTTGGCAATCATCATACTTCTGCTCCCAGCGCTGCTTTTTGATATTCATGGATGAACTGCAAAATCTTTGGCACAATCCACGTCCCCTTATCTTCCATTTTCTCTTACAATATTTTATATGCTGAGGTGCTAAAAAAGGGTGAATTTCAGGTGGAAGATGTCTTCTATAAATCTCTCAGAGCTGTGTTATCTCTTTTATGCTAAACTGAAGGTTGAATGACAACTTTTATCTTGTATCTCACATTAAGGCTCCCATTACTTTTTGTGACACTTTACACAAATGCAGTTCTCTCATTTGATGAATATCTCCAGTTGCAAAGATTGCTAGCTGTGTAGCTCTCCAAGACATTTTGCTAACATTTGCTTGCTATTAGCCTCACTATGGAACAGAGTGGCATTCACACTCATGTTCTTTGCACTGCACTGTCCATCACGGAGGCCACCCCTCCCTATGTGCTCTGTTTGAGAGAGTCTCAAGAGTGACAGTACTGCAAGGCCTGGATTTCATTGTTTTTGTTAGGCTGCTAAACACAGGGAAACTGTTGTAATGCAAGGACTGGCATCCAGTACGATGGAGAGGCACTGGCCAGCAAAGCAGAGATAGTCTCCAGGGACCAAGAGAGGGGAGGATGAGCAGTAAATATTCTAGGGGTCCTAGAAGAATAGCACAGGTACACAATGATACCCCTTTTTAAATTCTTTTTTTTAAAAAAAAACTTGATGTTTATATTTGGAATATCAAAAAGAGTCCAGTAGCACCTTTAAGACTAACCAATTTTATTATAGCATAAGCTTTCGAGAATCAAGTTCTCAGAGAACTTGATTCTCGAAAGCTTATGCTATAATAAAATTGGTTAGTCTTAAAGGTGCTACTGGACTCTTTTTGATTTTGCTACTACAGACTAACACGGCTAACTCCTCTGGATATATTTGGAATATTTATGCTTGAAATTAAGAAATATTACTTTTCATTCTTTCACTTTGTTTTTCACTGGTTTTAGTGGGTGAAACACACCCAGAAGTTTCAATTCTTCCACTTAGCCAATTGGGATAAAATTCTGTGATTGTCCCCTTCAGTCAAGGAATCATGCCTTCCAAATTTCAATCAAGAAGAAGGATTAAGAAATTCAGATTCTTGCTTGCAGGGTACACAACAAGGTAGTACATAGGAGCACATACTTAAAGCAACAGATAGTACGTAAGGCAACATAGTGGTGAAGTCTATGGTCCCTAACTCATTAGTGAAACATCTCTTTGAGACCACCTCCCTACAATACAGCCCTCTTATCTGAGTAAAAAGCCCTTCTGAATAATTCAGTTTGTGGAAAGCCAGCAGAGTGGGGCTCTCCTGACCTCCTCAGGCAAGCTGTTCCATAGGGCAGGGGCCATCACAGAGAATGCATCTGTTGATTGGGCATCTGTTGATTTTGCCCATGTGCAGGGTAAAACCTGCAGGGGACCCTTGTTCAGATGAGCGAAGCTGCTGTGCAGGAACATAGGGAGAGAGGCGGCCCCAGAGGTATGCTGGACCAAGACCATGAAGGGCCTTGTATGTGATAGACAATACCTTGAACTGAGCCCCATAAATGATAGGTAGCCAATGGAGTGACTGCAGGATGGGGGTGATATTCATGCTTCTGCTTGCTCCTGATAACAGCTAAGTTACAGCATTTTGCAACAACTGGAATCTGCTAGTTAACTTAGACAGAGACTAATGTATAGTGCATTCCAATAAAGTCTTGATGTTACCACACGGCAAAGATTCAGATGGCCAAATTGGCTGGGTCATGGTAGAGGGCCATTTTCCAGGCTAGACATAGGTTGTAGAAAGTATTTTTCACAGATGCCTTAATTTGCTTTTCTGGTAGTTGTGCTGGATCTTGTATAACCCCTTAATTGAATCTGCAAGGGTCAAATGAACTCCATTTAAACATCCTTCAAGGTCTCTGCCTTCCCGATGAGCATCACTTCCATCTTTTCCAGGTTTAATTTCAATTAAAAATTAAATTAAATATTAAAGTCAAAAATTATAATTAAAAATTGACTGTGCTATAATGACCTGCCGTGCAATATGCCCCTAATACCAGCCCCAATAGAAAGTTTCAGGAGGTTGCTTGGGCAACAAATGACTACCGGTTTCTTTGATTCCTGAAAAATAAAAAGTAGGGTAGTGAAACGTTAAAAAAGACTTGGATAATGGAAATTGAAGTCAAGGTGTGGATAAAAGTCTTGAAGAAATTACACGTACACTTTGACATGTATTAGATACAGTTTATAAGCTATATTTGTTTTTTGCAAACAAATTGATACAATGAAGCACACTTTCACCATCTGAGTATATCAATTTTCAGATTTATGGGCCAAATTATTTTATCATTTTACAGATTATTTTCTGACTCATCTGGCTTCTACTGTCAGCGTTTTCTAGGACCCACTAGATGTGCAATATCCCACATTCAGTGTCCAGTCTCTGTACCAGGTTCACAAGTGAATGACCTGCTGTGTTACTGAAATGCCTTGACCATTCAGCTCACTTATTTGGTGCACAACAACCTAAAATTGTCAAACTGCATTTTTCCAAGCACATTTTTTATCACCCCATTTTCACTCAGCACTGATGATGCTACAACATCTGCTCGTATTTCAAAGACCTGGATTTCAGAAGTGCTTGTCATTTCGCAGTCTTACCTTGCCATAGAAGACCATGCATCTGTCTAACTCACAGCAGTAGTCTAAGAGAATGAGCTAGTGTGAGATGATGCAAAGCAGATGCAAATGTACATTCAAGCTCAAAGAAGAGCACGTGGTTGCCTGTGCTTGTCTTTCTTAGACATGAAGTTGTGTTAGCAACTACTTTTCAAGCTGCATTAGGCATGACTAAGTTGGGGGGAGACTACAGAGACGGTGCAGTTTTCAGTGACATGGGCTGTGTCATCTGCTCCAATGCATAGGTGATCCCTGAAGGGCTGTGGGCTGTATTATTAAAAGGTCTTCTCACAGATCCTAGCATCTGTGAAGGCCACCAGCTGCACATTGAATCCTTGCCCATCTTGGCTGCTAAAATCACGTAAGGACTGTGTAAATGAGCCCTTGATGTCCATCATAAATCAGTCGCTAACTCAAGGTGCCTTCCCTCTACCACTGAAAGAGGCGGTTATTCACCCACCACTTCAAAAAACATCCCTAGACAAAAGTGATGTGGCTAATTATTGCCTAGTCTCTAATCTGCACTTTCTAGGCAAAGTGCAGATCAGGTCTTCTTGGATAATTCTTGTGCTCTCGATCCTTTTCAGTCTGGTTTCAGGCCAGGCTATGGGTTGGAGATGGTTCTCATGACTTAGTTGATGACTTCTATCTGAACGTCGATAAAAGGCTTCTTAGTTGCTTCTCCTGGATCTGTCTGCATACTTTGATACAACAGACCATGCCATCCTGTTGAGGCATTTGGAAGCAGAAGGTACCAGGGGCTATACCTTGGACTGATTTAAATCATTCCTCATAGGATGGACTGATAGGGTTGCTGTCAGAATGCACTGAAAAGGCTGCTGTTGGAGACTAGGGCCGTCGTCACACGGGCCCTTATTTCGTCAGTTTTGCACTAAAAATCGTTTCTTCTGTTATCGTTATTAGAATGGATTCTCTCATCTTTTGATGACTGCTTGCGCTTCCAGTCAGTCACATTAAAAGGGAAAAGCGCAATTCGACGGTCAGTCAAAGTGCCTCCAGAAACGGGCCCCTAAAAATCCCTCCCCCTTTAATTTTTTTTTTTTTGCATATTTGAGTTATAACACTCTTCTATTATAATGTTGTGCTGGGCCAACGCAAAAGCAAACCGTGATAGGTAGCAGAGGTTCCCCACCCATGGCAGAATGGTGCTATAGCGCTATAGCATTATAGCGCTATAAGGCTGACGTTTTTTAAAAAAAAATACTTTGAGGCTTAATTGCGGGTCGCACTGGGGCTTGTGGGAGTGTAGGGCAGGAGAATCAGTGTTAGGTGAGACAGATGATCAGGGAGAGTGAGCGTTTTGGTGTTGCAAAGCGTTCAAAGTCGATCCAGGGCATTCACATGGAAGTGGATAAAGACGACATAGCGTGAATTGGGGAGAATGGCAAAATCGCAAGAGAGCCAGAATAAGGTGAGAATTCAGTGGGAGATGGCACTAGTTTGGTGCTAAATTTATGGCTGTTTGACGACGGCCCAGCTGTCTTCTGTTTGAGAATTAGTTTGTACAGGGTGTAATCTTATTTCCTATGTTATTCAACTTCGTTGTAAAGCCTTTAGGAGAAATAATTCATAGCTATGGAATTGGATGTCATCATTATGTAGATGACACCCAGCTCTATATCTCACTACCCAAATTCCCTAGTTTTGCAGTAGAAGTCTTGAGGCATTGGCTGACAGCTTGTTAGCAGTCAGACCCTCATACTGAGATGGCAGTTTATGGCTGGAATACCATAAATGCCCCTCATAAGTCCAAGGCACTGCCTGGCGAGAGTGGATGTCAGCTGGGTGTGAGACTAGAAAACTACCAGAACATGAGCCAGAGGCAGTGGACTGACTGACGCTTGCTCTATGCCCTGGAGAGATGCAGAGATAACAAGGTTTCCTAAGAAAACCCTTATCTTATCCCATCAACACCCTGCTACACTTCCTTTCACCCACCTATCCTAATCAAAGCTATTCAGCAAACCTCATAGCTTTCCCATCTGATGCTTACCAGGTCATCAAGCAATATTTTCACCTACAGTCTATTCCAGATAATCACTTCAAGCCTCTCCCAACTTAGTGTTCAGCCTCTGGATAAACCATTACGTTATTGTTTTGGGGGCAAAGATGCCAGCTTTAACTGGGGTCCCCAACCGTGTGCTCTCTGTGTGTGTCTTTGGACTCACCATACACTCCCAAATCTGTTTGGGCCTCTTCTCTTCATGAAACACTAGTTGTTTTGCTGTCTTCAAGGACCTCTATCTTCAAGACAGGTAATTATTGCCCTCTCTAAACGCTTCCCCCCTGACTTTCTTAGTTAGCTTTGTACGCATGTTACGTAGGTTTTTTGAACATTTTCCCTTTTTATTTCTTCTCTAATTAAAAAACCCTTTCTGTCTGATGTATTTGAGAGTTCTCTAAGAGAATAATCCCTGTAAACATAGGTGGAGAATCCCAGTTACCCCCTCTCATTAATTCCCCCAAGTAATTAAGAAGACCTCCTATTTCAGTAACAAGCTGTGGTCAAATGACTGAAAGCAAACACATTGAAAGTGAATGCAGACAGTGATGCTGGTTGGGAAGGCAGAGATTTTGGAAGACATTGTGTGCCCCCTTTTCAATCCAGTTCAGTTGACCCTTGCAAGTCAGTTAAGAGCCTTGGTTTATACAGGGTCTGGCATTGCTGCTAGGGAAGCAAGTTAATGCAGTTGCAGTTTAGCCAGTGCCACGTAGCCCCTACCTTGAACATTCCTGAATCTGGCCACCTGGATCCACACCATGGTAACATCAAGACAAGACTAGTTGGCACAGAACATCACAGTTGAATTATTACTGGGAGCCGGATAGAGCATGCGTATTACTCCCATTCTGCAATCAGCCCATTGGCTGCCCATCAATTACCAGGCTCAATTCAAGGTTTTGGCTATTTACATAGAAAGCCCTTTATGATCTTGATTCCTTATATCTGTGTTATCACCTCTCCCCCTATGCTCCATGATGGCAGATTTGCTCATACGAACAGGACCAGGTGCCATCCTGCAGGTGCCATCCTGCAAATAGTTGCCATCCTGCAAATAGGCAAAATTAACAACTGCCTGTACACATGCATTCTCTGTTATCCCCCCCCCCCCCATGGAATAACCTGTCTAATGAGATTAATATTAGAAATAGTTATATTTTTTTGGAAGCAGAGTTACCCCGTCTGGAGCATTTTCCCCAATGCACAGTAATGAATCTTTAGGCAATTAAATTGTAGAAAAAATCTCCCAAAGGAAAACAGAGAGTAACGAGGAGTCAAGAAGCATTCCTACTTTAGACAAAGAGACGCAGCTTATTTATCAAGAGAGTAACCCATACACAATAATTCTTAGGAGGATTCCCAGTGTTCTGGCTTTCCACAAACTATCCAAAACTGAATTAGTCAGGAGGGCTTTTTTACAAAAGTAGGAGGGCAGTATTGTAAGAAAATAGTTCAAAGAGATACATTGGAAAAGGGACAGGGACTGTAGACTATACTACTGCGTACTATCTGTTGTAGTGTGCTCTTCCTGTGAAGTTTCTGTACTGTTTAATATCTCATGTTTAATTGCTTATGCTTGTTTCAGCATTGTTTTCAGCTTTGTATTGGATTTCAGCTTGTTTCCAGTCCCTGCAAATTTGCATTGCATAACCTAGTATATTTTTATTGAATGCCCCTGCTGTTGATCATATTGACTTACATGTGTGATCTGCCTTGAGTTTAGTGAGAAGAGTCAACTACAAACAAACAAACAAACAAACAAACAAACAAACAAACAAACAAACAAACAAACAAACAAACAAACAAACAAACAAACAAACAAACAAACAAACAAACAAACAAACAAACATCTGAAACGTCATTATAGATTTATTGTGGCTGCAGCTAATAACAAAGAATCAAGTATTGTTCATTTCTTGACTGATTTGCTTGAAATGGCAGCAACATGCATCATCTGTTATCATGCTGTCCATTGGCTGAGAATGCTTCAGCTGCTGTTATTGATGCTTCTGATTGGCTGTAAAATCAGAAAAGCCCTTCCCCATTACCCTTGGGAAGAATTTTGCAGGACCTTCAGCCAGTTATCAGCATTTGCTACAGTAGATGAAATACAAGGATGCTGCTGGCTGCTGCTTGCCCTCTGCTGTTCTATGAGAAGTAGCTCAAAAACAACTAAGAGGCTTCCCCAGGAAGAGCTAAGGAAAACACAAAAAACACTCTTGGGGAAATGATCCTAATGATACCTAATAATGCCTAATAAGCAATCAGTAATTTCTCAAACAGTTTTATAAGAAGTGCTCAGTGAATTACAAAATTCAAATATATACATATATACAATTCAAGAATCCACCATACTGAATCAATACAGGAAACAACATATAACTCTTTCAACAGACTGTAGCCTCCAAACACTCTCTCAGCATTAAATATAGTCTCTTGTTAATAATATAGAAATGTCCACAATCTCCAAATAAATCAAATGTTGAGGGGCCCCGTGTTGCCGACTATTCAAGGAAAAGCGGGTATCTTGCAAGGTGAGAGAAATCCATAAAAGGTAGCAACAGCTTTTGATTCATTTTTTCTCTTTCTCTCTCTCACCAAGTGTGTTTTTTGTATGTTCTATGAGAAGTAGGCAAGCATGAGTGAGTAGCAGCAGGCTGAGGTTTTGTAGGGAGGATCAGAGAAGGAGTGTCATTGCCTTCCTGGGTTTAACTTCTTGTGATTATGTCCTGGAACAAGAGGGCAAGGGGAGACTGTCTTTATTATGTGGGAAGTTGCCTTCTTGGAAGCTAAGCACACAGAAAAAGAATCTAACCAGATGTACATGATACTTACAGGTAACTTGCAATTGCACTCAAAGAAAATGTCATGTCTGGTTAGGTTCTGGAGAATAGACCGGATTGCCAGTTGACAGCCCTGAATGCATCTTAATTGCTATCTATGTGGTGCAGGAGCTGAGTGACGGCCTATGGCTATAGACAATAAACTTGTTTGATTTGATTTGAGCTGAGTGAATAGCAGTGCATGCTAAGTGCAAGGCCCCTACCAAATAACAGCCTTTTTAAACCTGGGCTGTTTCCACACTGCTTACCTTTCCCTTGGAACAACCTGGAACATCATGCAAAAAATGCGGAAGATCATGTTTTCTCACGCGAGATTTGCGTGATGTTGTGCAAATCTCGCATGAGAAAACGTGATCTTCCGCGTTTTTTGTGCGATGTTCCGGGTCATTCTGAGGGAAAGGTAAGCAGTGTGGAAACGGCCCTGCAGTAGAAATGATCTGTGTGCTGAAACCTCATTTATGCACCAGGCTTGGCTTCTTATGACTGGGTAGGATGCAATTAGTATAAGACAATGGTCACAGAACTATGTGAAATTTATTTATTTATTTATTTACTGTCCACCTCTATCTGCCCATGAATGTTAAATTCCACATTCCAAATCTGGATTACTTATTTTTTAACGAAGAACATAAGCCCTATTCCAGTGAAGTCCTCAAGTCACAAAGTAGGGTTGCCCACGAACTGCCCAACATTGTTTGTGTGCCATTCATCATATGTAGTATAGTACAGTGCAGTGCAGGATCTGCCATCTTACTCTGTTCGGTACCATGTTTAAAGTTGCCCACTCTGGCCTGGGAAATTCCTGGAGACTTGGTGGTGGTACCTGGAGAGGGATTTCACCGAGAATCTCTGCTATACCATAGAGTCTGCCCTCTGAAGCTGCCATTTCCTCCTAGAGAATGGTTATTTGTGGTCTGGAGATCAGTCATAATTCCAGGAGAACTCAAGGACTCACCTGGAAGTTGGCAACCCTAAACATGCTCTGTATGAGGAATAGTCTGAGAGACAGCATCAAGGCCCCTTGTCAGTGAGGGAGCTTAAGAAGGGAAAGTTTCCCTGACCTGGTGGCTATGGGAAGTCACCAGCTGGCTGAAGAGCGAACAGATCCTAAACTGCCTGTCTTGAAGATGTGAGGACTCATATTTACAGTGGTGTAGTAGTTAAAGATGGCTGGATAAGACCATCTACAATGTTTGAATGACATAGTGTGTTATTCTTGTGGACCCTGAGTTTACCTGGGCTTTAGTGGTGAAGCCTAGCCATTGGTCAAACTGAGAGCAAAACTAGCTGTTGTGATCTCGCTGGCCCAAGAGTGTGACATGGGATGCCATTTGTGGGGTCAGGGTAAACAACAAAACACATAAACATATGAATGAGAGGAAGTATCTATGTAGTCCATACAGGTCCCACAGACCTTCCCAGGGTTGGGCAGTGTAAAAAGAAGGATCTCCAACAATGAGTTCCTTCTGCTGACAGATTACAGGATTTAACCCATGATTACTCAATTGGACCATCTTCCAAGCAAACATTGTCTGTTTATGACCTTGGATTGTGAAATTGGCTGTCAGACAATATAATTGATAGAGTTGCTGGTCACTGTCGATTTTATGGCTGGTGAAGAAATTCACTGGAGAAAACTAGTTCAAGGCTGATTTTAGAGAGTGTTTGTGTGCTGTATGGGAAGCTCCGGTACTTTTTTCTCAACTCAGAGCAATGTCTGCTTCCTCCTGACCCTCAGATTCCCTTTGATAAGAAAGGAACAAGTAATCTCAACATTAATTGTATGTGGGATATTTAATGAAATTAGTTGCTTTGGTGATGCATGATTGTTTAGATCAGTATGTTGTTCTCTCATCATAAGGGTATTTGAAAACCTATGCATATATCTACATGACAAAGTAAATCAAGCAGTTTGTAAGGACTGGCTTTGGTTCTCCTTTGCTAAGAAAATAGATACAAATTCTATGAATGCTTGTGCTGCATATTTGTTTATGATTCATGGAAAAAAGAGAAATGCCATGTTGGTGCCATCACTGTTATTTATTAATTTTTAAAGAATTCTATCCTGCCTACTCTCAGCTACATGTATCTAAGGCAGCTATATACACCTGTTATGTGGGACATGGACAGAATGCACTGTATCAATAATGGTGTATATTCAGAGCGCTGATATAGTGAATTGGGTCTGAACTGGACTTAGGACTTTGAGGATTCTGTTGGTAAATGGCAGTACATCCTGGGACTGTACTGAGTCTTGTTGGCACATTAAGCAGTATTATGATGCAATTTCATCTGCTTCTGAGCTGTGTGCGCACACACAAAGATCACAAGAATAGTGAGTGCCAGGAGGATGAGGGGACTTGGCAACCCTACTCCTTCCGCTATTTCTCCCACTATGTCCTCTTTCCCTTCCCTGAAAGCTCCCCCTTTTCATGTCTCCTTCTCTCCTTCCCACCTACCAGCCAACCTACCCACCTACCAGCCAAATCTTCAGATTTTCCTTCCCTACCCCTGGCAGCCTCTGCCTGGGAAAACTGTGGCTCAGTTGTGCAATTTTGGTTGCTGAGACAGGCCTAGTTGCATGGTGGGGACCTGCAAGGACTTGCAATTTCCCTGTATATTACCCTCCCCACATTATTTCCTCCTGGCAACCCCATATCTACACTTTTTGCTTCTTCCTTCTCTCCTTTCCACCAACCTACATTTTATCTGCCCCCAGCTTCAGATTATCTATCTATCTATCTATCTATCTATCTATCTATCTATCTATCTATCTATCTATCTATCTATCTATCTATCTATCTATCTATCTATCTATCTATCTATCTATCTATCTATCTATCTATCTATCTATCTATCTATCTATCTATCTATCTATCTATCTATCTATCTATCTATCTATCTATCCATCCATCCATCCATCCATCCATCCATCCATCCATCCATCCATCCATCCATCCATCCATCCATCCATCCATCCATCCATCCATCCATCCATCCATCCATCCATCCATCCATCCATCCATCCATCCATCCATCCATCCATCCATCCATCCTTTTCTCCACAATTGGGAGCCAAGGCAGCTTACATTATTTTCCTCTCCTCCACTTTATCCTCAGAACAAACCTGTGAGCAGTGGCGGTCTTGGAGAGGAACCCCCCCCCCCAAATGGGCCTGCTCCCACTGCCCTGTTCCTGCCTCCAAAGGAGAGAAGGAGAGAAAAAGAAGTAGCCTGCCTAACCCTGCCTTGCCCTCCCAAAAGAAATAGGGATGGATGAAGATGTGGCAGCTTGCCTAACCAATTGCCTGGGTGCCGCTTTCCTCACCCTGGGTGGGCTGGGTGTCCTCTTCCTCATCTTAGGTGGACCAGGCACTGGCTCTTTTGTCACTCATGCAGCTTGGGTAGGCCAAGCCAGGCACCATCATCTCCCTCACCTTACCTCACATGGGTCTCAGGCAGGCCAAGCCAGGTGTTATAGGGCCTGGGTAGGCTAGCACTACAGCGGACCAAGCTGGGTGCAACTTCCCTTGCTGTGACTGGCTTATGCAGCAATGGGGAGGTGGCAGCAGTTCTCAGTGTTCCTCCCCAACTCTACTCCTCCTTTGCCACTTGTCAGGAGCACCATGGATGCATCAGCCCTGGCTCAAACCTGAAGACCTATAAAACGCATTGAGGGGGGAATTTCACCTTACCCCTCACTCACCAGTCTACCCACTCACTGACACCTGCTCTTGCCACATGCACAGTTACCACCTCCACAGCTCACACAGCGAGTTGGGTGGGCAGCAGTTCCCCCTTCTGTCCTGCCTACCCACCGGGAGTGCTGCCGCTGCTCTTCCTCCCTTTCTCTCCCCCTCCCATCTGCAGCGTTACTACCTCTGCCTGCCTAGTTCAAGTGGAAACAGCAACTGCTCCCACTCCTCTTCCGAATGGCAGGCATGGCCAGTCTGCCTTCTGCTGCAAGGAGAGTGGATGAGGCTAGCTGGTAGAGGTCTATTCTCTGCACAAGCACAGGCAATGTTCGTGTATTTTGGGGGGAAATTTAACCTCAATTTTTCTTTGAATTTTTCAGATTTTTCTACAACCCTGGTGTTGCCAAGTAGGCCCCCTCTCCTGCTTTAAGGCCTGCCATGAACTGTGTTAAAGTTTCCTGCGTTGCTGTCTCACTGCTACACAAAGACTGCTTTGCACGTGTGTGCTCTAATACACGTGTCAGTTTCCTGCCTGCTTGCTAATTACCCTGCTGCTGCAATAGACTGTGTAGTGCCCTGACTCCATGTTTGGTTAACTGCACAAAGGACTCTCTTCCTGGGCAGCCCTGCCCAGACCTGTATCTGGACTTCCCAGTGTGTGTTTGGACTTTATTACAAGTGTGCCCCGTGCCTGCAGTGCCATCTGCCACGGACCGTGCCTGTTCCCTGCCTTGGACTGTGTTTTAAAGTGCTGTTCCCCCTGCCTCCGTGGAAGCCTGCCTCATATGGGCCCAAGCCGCTGCTAGCAGCCGGGTGCCTGCCGGGGAAACCTCCAGCGAGCCTGGCTAGGCGCTCCCTGGTCAGTTCCCGCCTGGAGCCTCCCGCGAGCCGGTCCCCGAGCTTGCCCTCACTACCGGGGAGCCTGCAATCCAGCCCCAGCTATGCCCAGCCGGCATCCATGTTCTCAGGCAGCCAGAAGACCCAGGGAAGAAGACTGCTTTGGGAAGCCATTTTGGCGAAGCGGGCACACCACGTCCGCAGCGAGAGTACCTCGCCCCGCTCTGCACATCTTAGGAGCCGCCCCGGAGAAGGAACTAAGTGCCGACCATCCCAAGCACTTAGAGAATGCATCTCAAAGAAACCTCCGCATTCCAGAGCTGATGACATCAGGACAAGCCCTGTCCGCTGGAACATCCTTTCAGCCCACTTGGATTTCCCCCTCCCTCTTTTGTCCCCTCTTCCTGAGGTGTCAGTTATCACAATCAGATTACCAAAGTGGCCCATCCAAGCCATTCAGTAACCCATTAGAGTCTTTGTTTTAATCTGTGAGAACCACCAAGTACAGCACCAGCCCCAGGGTGCATTTTGGGGTATTTAAGCCGGTCTCCCAGACCGCACGGTGCGCGTGCCATCCTATCCAGAATCCCTTGCTGTCCGTCTGTGGTCCCAGTGCTGGCATTGGGCCACCTCGCTGTTGTGTCTCTGCTTCGCTTCAGGATTGTGAGTATTCCCCACCATCGTTGGGAACCAGCTAATGCGAAAGTCTCTGCATTTCCTACTCTGTATTTCTTAGATCTTGTATGTTCTCTTGTATGCTTGTGCAAGTTTAGGCTTACGCCACATTGTTAGCAAATACACGTGATTGAAACTATTTGTAGTCTGCCTCTTTTTCACTAGAGTGTCTGGAATCGGGACCTCCGTAAACATAGGTTAAGATCCGCACTAATTTTAAGTTACAGACTGCTAAAGCTAATTTCCCCCATTAATAAGAGCAGTTCTGGTAACACTGGGGGATCCACCAAATCTGTAGAACTTTTTTCCATTTTCATGCCCCCAGTCCGCACCTTTAAGTGTCTGCAGATGGAGTCATGCTGAATATTGTGTGTGTTTGATGTGCTGTCAAATTGTTTCTGACTGATGACAACCCAATGGGTTAACAATCTCCGAAACATCCTATCATTGACAGTCTTGCTCAGGTCTGGCACACTGAAGGTCACTGCTTTCTTCACTGAATCAGTCCATCTCACATTGGGTATCCCTCTTTTCCTTCTACTTTTGCTAGCATTACTGTCTTTTCAATTCAGTCCTGTCTAGCTGACTATTAGATATATTAATTTTTAAAATATTATGATTTCCCCCCTGTCACTTGATAATATTTTGAAAAATCAACCAATAATTGTCTTCCTCTGTAGCTGGTGTCAGTTTTAATGCGCATGGGGCACTGCTCTACAGATTCAGCTGCAGAACAAAGCTACCTGCTGGTTGATTTAGAGTGTGAAAAATGATCAGCAGTGCGGGGAGGATAGCCCTTTAATGATACTTTCCCCATATGCCAGGAAAGTAAATCTTCAGCAAGTGATGAAGGAAGGCAGCTGGAGACTTGTTTATTATCTTTAAAGACAGCAGTAAGATAAGCCTAAAGTTCGCTTCAAAAACTCCAGCAGGAGTTCTTTCTTCCCAAGTGGTCTCCCACTGAAAAGGGGACATGTGATAGCAGAGGTGAGTTTGTGGGAAGCATTTGGTATTAGATTAGTTCCTTCAGAATCAGATTTACCCGCACATTTTGGTCAGTTATAGCTCATACATTTTTATGCAGAAACCATTTGGTGTTAGGGTTTTTTTTTTTGTCTCATTACTCTGCCTTCCTTTGATCCTTTGCACCACCTCTTCAGATCATGAAGGAGTTTGGATAGTGGTTTAACCATATCTGAGCCTGCATGAAAGATCAGTGGTGTACAAACGGACCTTTGGAGATAGAGAATTTTTGTTTTTGGTGAATCTTCCTCCATTTTTATCTTTTTTCTGTACATATGGAAAGGTTCGTAGTAGGAGAGTGCACCAAGAAAGTTTCCATTTTCAGTTCTGGGAGGTTGTGGAATAATTCTGTTCCATTACTAGTTTTTTCTGGGTTATCTGATGCTGGCTTGGAACTGATCCTTTTAAAATATTATTTTGGCCCATTACATGCACGTTGGCTACACATGTGCAAATGCACACTGTTCATTTCAAGTGAGAGTGGGGAAGCGAGGCTCTGGGGCAGCTGTTCTCACACTTAACCAAAAACAGCACCAACCATTAGTCCCTCTTCTACTCTAAACAACAAAGCTGAAGTTGGTTCCCAGTTCCTTATTGGCAGTTCCTAGTTCCTTATTTGTAAAGACAAAGACAAATATTGGGGGAAATTGAAAAGCTCTACAGTCCAAAATATAGATGGTAGGCACATATATCATACACCTGCATATTCAGCAGACTCTGCCCTCCAAGTCGACCTATACTGGATCCTCCTACAAAACCCAGTTTGTGAGTTAACAGCTTCAAAGTAGGGCACCTTCAGAACAAATCAATAAGCAGAAAGAGAGGCAGCTGCACCTGAAAAAAATCTTTGGATCACCCCAAATCACACAGCCCTGAACTCCAGAGACTGTGCACTACAAGAAGATATGTGCTGGTGCTGATCCAAACATTGGTTCTGGAGCTAAGACCTCATATTTGGCCTGTCTTCCAGGAACTTGGGAATTGCTGTGAATAAGGAACTGGGAAGTATACAAGCCACCTGAACCCCAAAACAATATTTGGATTACAACCCAAATCACACAGCCCTGAACACCAGAGACTGTCCCCTACAAGAGGACATGTGCTGGTGCTGATCCAAACACTGGTTCTGGAGTTAAGACCTCCTATTTTGGCTGCCTCTCAGAAGCTTGTACTGGGAATTGCTGTGAATGAGGAACTGGGACAGACATATGGCCTCTGTGCCCCAAATACGGTTCCCAGGTGCCCGCCTGTGGCATGCAAACTCCCGGAGATTTGCCCCCTCGCCTGGCAATTGCCCAGTGATCGGCAGGAGGTAGCAAGCCCCCCAGAGGTTGCCTGCTACTAGCAGGCACCGAGAGAACATGCGTCCTGCATGTGCTCCATGGAGGGCAGTGATGTCACTTCTGGAAGTGATGTCATTGCGCCGGCCATGGGAGGGTTCCTGTGCTTTGTT
This sequence comes from Eublepharis macularius, assembly GCF_028583425.1. NCBI lineage: Eukaryota > Metazoa > Chordata > Lepidosauria > Squamata > Eublepharidae > Eublepharis > Eublepharis macularius. The sequence goes on from NC_072793.1 coordinate 63,016,734, forward strand.
TGGGACCAATTTGTGCCCCAAATGGGCCAAATCAGCCCTGTGCAGAGGGTGTAATCACTTAGGTGGCTGGCACGGTGACATCTGGAAGTGACATCACTGCACCCGCAGGGAACACACACACTGCATGTGCTTGCTGGGGGCTTGCTATCTTCCGCTGATCACTGGGCAATTGCCAGGTGAGGAGTCAAATCCCTGGGAGTTTGCCTGCCGCTGGCAGGCACCTGAAAACCATATTGGGGATGCAACCTCCAACGGGCTTGCTACCTTTCACCATGCATGCAAAGAAGAACCCGACACAAGGTAACTGCTAGGTACCCTACCGTCCCAGTGAGAGGGGAGAGGGACCTGGCAACCCTACCCCAAAACAATGTTTGGATCACACCTGCTATTTGCCTGTACCCCCAAATCTAAAGATTGTTTTGGGGTACAGAGGGCTTGTAGCTTTTCGAGTTCAAGCTCCTGGGAGGCAGGTCAAATAGGAGGTCTTGACTCCAGAACCAGTGTTTGGATCAGCACCAGCAGATTTCCCCTAATTTAAAGCTGTTAACTCACAAACTTGATTTTGTAGGCGGACCTAGTATAGATCCACTAGGAGAGCAGAGGATGAATATGTAGGTATATGCTATATGTGTGTATCATCTTTATTTTGGAATGCAGAGCTTTTTCAATTTCCCCCAATGTTTGCCTTTAGCTTTGCAAATAAAGAACTAGGAACTGAGAATAAGTAACTGGGAACTGGGAACCAATTTCAGCTTCTTGTCTAAATCATTGATCCATTGAGTTTTTCCTCAAGCAGAGTAACATACACACATAAACACACACACAAAACAATGGACTCTTAAAAAGTGAGTGTCAGTGAGTGGAGCAGTGGGGTGTAGGGGAATGCTCCAACAAGGGCAGTCCAGCAACATAAAAAACAAGTGTGCTTCCTCTGCAGCAGCTGAGGAAAACCAATGACTATAATTTATCAAGATATGATAAGGTAAGCCTCAAGGGAAGATAAAGTTGTAGCAAGAAATCAGTAATGAAAGTAAGAAAACACAATGGCTGGTATATCTTCAGGTGGCCTCCAGATTAAAGGAAGCTCTTAATTATTACAGAGGCCAATTGAGGGATCTGACTGGTTTTGAGAAGATAATTACTCAGCAAAAGAATCATATCTTAGGCCAAATCTATAAATTTTTACTCCAATATGATACAGAAACAGAAAAAGTTAAAACCTGTATGCTGAAATGGATGGAAAATTTGGGTGAAAAAATAACATTGCAACAGTGAGAAAATTTATGGACTAAGGGCATAAAATTTATAGCAAGTCAAACACTGAGAGAAAATTGGTATAAGCTGTTTTTCGATGGTATATTACCCCAAAAGATAATGAAAAAGTGGATAAGAAGTTTATAGGGACATGCAGGAAGTGTAAGGAAGCAGAAGGCACATTTTTCCATATGTGGTGGACATGCAACCCCTGCCCCCCCAAATATAGAAAGATATACATGCAGAGATCCAGAAAATTTTAAAAATTGATTTTGCTTTGAAACCTGAGACTATGGTGCTGGGAATAATACCAGACAATGTTGACAGAATACTACTCAAATTACTCAGATATCTGCCGATGGTGGCTAGATTAGTAATGGCAAGCAAATGGAAAGAAGAATGCCCAGCCAGAGAAAACTGGAAAGATAAAATGTCAGAATATGTAGTAATGGCAAAATTAATGAGTTACACAAACAGAAGACTGATTAAAGAATTTGAAGAGAAATGAGAAAATTACGTGGTATAGAATTGATAAAAACTGGAAATAAATAAATGAATAAGACAAATTAGCCTGTAAATTTTATTATGATTATGAGTTCTGATTATTAGAGGCCACCAAGATGTTGTTTACTTTAAGCTTTAAATTTTTGAGATGGAGGATGCATAAACATGTTACATAACGAAAGTAACTATAGCATATATATATAGATATGTTTTTCAGTTTTATCAATGTAAGATAATTAGTAGAATACAATGTATTTTAGTCAGTAAGGGTAATAATGAGTTTTTTCTCCTAAGCTGAAGAAAGGAGTGCAAGAAGGTTTGAATTTTCTATGTGTTTATTTGAAAACATGTCTCAAATGTTATAAGATTTTTGTACTCTGATAGCCCTTGTAACACATAGTTCTGTAATTTTTTCCTTTTGTTAAATGTTTGTCCTCTTTTCCTTTTCTTTTCTGTACCCCCTTTTCTATTTTAAAAATAAAAAAGATTTTAAAAAAGCAAGCCTGCTTCATGTTCATTTTTTTCCTTTTTCTGTAGCCACAATAATTTATTTCTAGAGATGGGCTTGAACTGGGAAAATGTGTTTCACAAACCATGAACTTTCACCAACTTACCCTGGTTCGCGAACCAGTTTGTTTGGTTTATGGTTCATCACTTCCGGGGACCATAGAACGGCCCAGTTGACAGTCAGAAATACCAAACTAACAGGGAGTCTTCATCAGGCTCTCTTCCAGCCACTCTCAAAGTTTGGTGAAGATTGGATTTTGCATTGGCTCCTCCATTGAAATACATTGCAGCACCAAAAAGTTGCCATGAAAATGTGGGATGGAATTAGACTCTTCCTCCGAAGAGGAAGTTACAGAATCTTCCTCTCCATCCCACGTTTTCGGAGCCAATGCAAGTCAATTGGCAGTGGAACTTTCCTTGGGCAGCCACTTCGGGGGTGTCAGTCTTGGAGAGTGGCTGGTGGAGAACCTGTTGAAGACTCCCTGTGAGTTTGGCATCTCTGACTGTCAAGGGAGCCAGTCTATGGCCCCTGGAAGTGAAGAATCACAAACCAAAGAACCGCTCTAAAGTTCGTCATGGTTCATCAGAAATGCGCTCTCACGAACCGACCTGGTCGTCATGAACTTTGGTTCATATTTCAGTTTGTGCCCACCTGTTGCCTGTTGGTTTCACATTTCCTTGTGCTTTGTTCCCACAATCAGAGACGAATCCAAATCCTTCCTTTTAATGCTCAGCATTCCGCTGCAAAATGGGAAATTCTCACTACCAATCTCCTCCATTGCCCAAGTGTAGGCAGGCAGGCAAGCAGGCAGAATGATTGCCTGAATTCTCTCCCCACCTCCATCCAAACAGACCTGTTTTCCCCATAAGTTTTCCTTTGACTGTGGGGGCTGGGAGGATTGTATTTGAAAGAAGAGAGCAGGTACATGTTTGGCATTTGACTAAGGAAAAGAAAGACTATGGAAGCAATCCTAAACAGGTCTACTCAAATGTCATGTTATTCAATAGTGCTTACTCCAAAGGTATGTAGAATAAATGTTGGAAATGTGAGAAACAAGAAGGAACATTCTATCATGTTTGGTGAACTTGCTGTAAGGCTAGAAAATTTTGGATTCAAATCCATATGATAATACAAAATTTTTAAAGATCACTGTACAGTTTAAGCCAGAAGCCTTTTTGTTGGGATTAATGGACAAACAGTTGGAAAATCAGCATGGGGTTTTATTTTTGTATAGGACTACAGCAGCTAGGCTTTTATACGTGCAAAAGTGGAAAAGCACAGAATTGCCTTCAATTGAAGATTGGATTATGAAAATGACAGAGCTAGCGGAGATGGCTAAACTTACGGCTTTGATCAGAGATAAAACATTGTCTACTTTTTTGGCTAACTGGAATTGACTTTCTGCATGAAACAAGGAAAAATGATTTGATGATTGGTGGTTTTGGATTTTTGAGAAGATAAATCTGGGAAAAAACAAATAGAAGGGAGGCCGTAGTGGAAAAGAAAATTTTGGAGAGATTAAATTTTAAGTACAATGTTTGTTAAAAAAAATAAGTGTTGTAGAGAAGAATGGAAATGGAAATAAGTATTGTTTTCTTTTATTTCTAAGTTCTGTTTTTTCTTCTTCTTGTAAGTTTTTTACTATCTTTTTTATTTTTGCTTTCTGCCCTTTTTATTGGGCTTTTAATTCTATGAATAAAATAAACAATTTTTAAAAATAGTGCTTACTCCTAGGGAAGTGTCTTTCAAATTGCAGCCTATGATTGAAGTCTGCCTTCCAGATATTTTCAAAGCTGATGGGAGGAGTGGGAAGAGGTCTCCCTTGTGAGGACTTGATTGGGAAGGAGTGAGAGAATGCTGTTTTCCAGGTAACTACATGATGTGTAATTTTGGCCCATTTTTTCTGTTATGCATACACCTAGTTCTTAATTTTCAGTCAGAACAGATCATAATTCTTCATTGGAGCAAAACATTGAAAATAATATGCACTGGGGCCTCTTAACATTGGGACTGGGCTTTGTGAATAATAATTAGTAAATTCAAGACCTCCCCCTCTCCACAACCCACCATGAACTCTCTCCTGAGTCAGCTTTTATAGGGTTTTCTCCACCTTCCCTCACCCTTCCTTCCAGACTCCTTCCCTCTCTTGATGCTGCCCAGCTGTGCCTGCCCTCATGTGTCCCTTCCCTTTCATTAGCTCCTCCTCTCATTCCCTGCCTCTCTTGCAGGCTGGGACTGAATGTATTCCAGCTGGGGCTTCCCTCAGGTGTGCCTCCTTTCCCTCTTCCCTTCTCCTTCATTCTTTCCTGTAGGACTGGGCTGGCAGGGCCCTTCCAGGTGATGCAGCGCAGCCTCCTTTGTCTTTGCTCATGAGGAGCTGGGCTGGTCTCCTGGAGTTCAGCCAGCTCCCTTCGGTGGCTGGGGTTGCTGGTTTCTCCTAGGGTTTGGGCAGGGGCTTCCAGTACTTCCACTCCCTCGTTGGTACTTTGTACAGGTGTGTGTGCTTCTTGCTCTTTGGGGTGGGGTGGGGTGGGGCGGCATGCCCCTGGCTGGTCTCTCTCTCTGGTTCCCTTTTCCTTGCCATTGTCTGGAGCTGCACCCCCTCCCTGGAGCTTCCTGAGCCTGTTGTCGGCGTTCCATTGGCTTTCAGGTAAGGGGACTGGGGCAAGTCTGGGGTGCTTGGGGTACTCACCCCCGGACAAATAGAATCACATGGGAAAACCAGATCACACACAAGTACTTGCACGTCTTCAGCTGCATCACAAGCAAATGTGGAGCTAATGTGAGAGCCTCCAACATAATCTGCCATGTGATCCTTTTTAAACTTTCTTGAAATGGCACAGGATCCACCTACATAAAAGTATTAGTCATGCCTCTCTAATAATGCATGAATGATCCACCATGTGTTTTCCTGGAGACTTCCATCATTTAATGATGACACATTAGAAACCAACGCTAGGCCTCCAACCCAGAGGTTGAGTGCCCTCCACTGTACACATGGATTTGCTGCATGGTTGACCTGCCTTATTCACTTCACTCTAAGAAACAAACTCACAGATACTTTGCGCACATGCTGCTAATTTAGTCACGGTGTTAATGAGGAAACTGATATGAGCAGAAGCACGCTGCTTATATCTCAGTGCTCCTGCACCCTGAATAATTAGAATTTAAAAGAAGCTATGCTGGTTCAGACTAATGTTCCATCTAGTCTAGCATCCTCACAACAGTGGCCAACCAGCTGCCTTGAGAAGGCCTATATACAGGACATGAGACCAAAGCATTCCCATATTGTTGCTGAAATATTGACTCAGATTGTAGTTGTACAAACGAGTGAAAATCATCATCTCATATGATGTCATCATGTGGTACACTTGTACTTTCCCTGAAAAGTATCCGTCAATTATATTGGCTGGAAGATGAAAACTCACAGCAGGATAACAAGTAATACAGTGGGTTTCATTTGATGTTTTGGGAAAATGGGAAGAACTAGACATCTTCTGTAACATCTTGTTCTATCCTTGAATGTGACTTTCTCTGCATGGACATGTCCTACCCCAATTGGGCCACTCTGCCTGGAACAATGTTTTAGAAATATCTAACTCTTCTCTTAGTCTAGGGACCAGGAAGGTTTCTAATAATATTTTCTAGTCTAGCAAAGAAATGCCTTTGACTACATTACTCACAGGGGACACACTGAAAAGAAAATATCAAAATGTGAAGATTAAGCCATTTTTCCATCTCTAGTTCATTCATTTAGGTAAACAGAACCCTCAGATGACCAATAACATATAAGGGAATGCAACTTACATCTTCCTTCCACAAGTTAAAAGCAAAACATTTTTTCCTGTCGTCATATAAAATTAAGTAGTAAAGATTTGTGAGACAGGTTGTTTCCTCATGAAAATCACCTACATTCCTGTTTTGGAGATAATTTAGATTTAGTTGGAATAAACAGTCTGTCAGACACAGAATATTCACTGAGCAGAATGCCAGTGTGTGTGAGATCCCTTCCCCCCGTGTTTTGCCATCACTCGTCAAGATGTCATGTTGTATTTTGATGTAACATGCAGCACCAGCTAAATATGATAAGAGACATGAAATGAGCTCAAAAACATGTCCTAGGCATCCTTCTCATTGGAAACTACTTCTCTTAAAATATGGTCCTCCTGAAACAAGTGTCTAAAACAATACAGTTGGATTAGGCTGGGTTTATTCTTCCCCAGAGACTTCCATATCATATTTCCTGAGCAAACGACCCCAGCAGGATTTCTCTCCAGTGGCTGGTGTAGCAAGAGCTACATGGAGCTAGAACATCGAGCTATGCCTTCTGCTTCACGCTGCTCAGCACCTTCCTAGTAATAGAGACTGAGCTCAGAGTAAGCCTGTAGATTTCACTAATGATATGCAAGGTCATCTAGAATGCAGCAGCCTTCGTGTTCCTTTGCTGTATTTTCTAGACTTGTGCATTCCTTGAGTTATTAATTACAATAATTACAAAGATGGGGTGATTCTTGATTGATTGCAGATTGTAGCCACTAAGATAACATATATGTGTGAGATAGTCTAATCCTGAAGCATATGGGGTGGGGTTTTGAATCAAATAAGAGCAGTTTTCTCATTACTGCAGCTTGCCTGTTAGAGATCATTTGCAAATTTTCTTGTGCCAAAGTACAGTGTAGTATTTTGTATGATATTATTTCTTTCTTAGTTTTCTTCTTGAATATATTTTCTGTTTTGTGTGTGCCATATCTAATATTTTTGTGCGTTGAGCAGCAGACGACATTGCTGACATCAGCACCAGCATTGCCAATGCCATCCCTTTGTGTGCATTTTTATGCACAATGCAAGGAAAGGCTGGCAACAACCATGATGAAGAGAATGGTGGTTCTCGAAAGCTTATGCTACAGTAAAGTTGGTTAGTTTTAAAAGTGCTACAGGACTCTTTTCTATTTTGCACCTACAGACTAACACGGCTAACTCTTCTGGATCAACATCCATGCACACATGGGTTTGAAGAGGGAGGGGTCTCCTGCAGCCTCTGAGCCCCCACCTGCTGCAAAGGCTCATGTTATGCAGAGTAGGGTGAAAATTGGGGGTGGGGGGAAGCAGTTATTAAAGGAGCACCACACTGAGGAGGTCTCAGGCATGTGAAACTGGTTGACGCCCATTCAGTGGCCTTCTGCTGCTGCCGCCCATCAGTTAGGTGCCATGGTGCCAGGGCCATGCACTGTGACTTGCCAGTCTCCCACTTTTACTAGTAAAAAATAGCAAAAAAGGAGGGCCATCCTCCATCCTTTCCTGTGCGGGGAAAAAACAACATCTAGCTCTCCCTTTCTGTGTGCTTTTCTGCACAATGCATGGTCAGACCAGCAGCTGGCGGGTTTAAACAGGGACGGGCAGTCCAAGGCTGCTGTAAAGCAGAGGAGGATTTGCCTGCCCCTCATTGCGGAAATGAAACTACAAGGCACAGGGAAACATGGCATAACAGCAGGACTCAAAAGTAGTAGTTTATTGGTTTTGTCACTATCATAAAGAAGCTTTTTTTTTCAAATTTTACTGCACTGCACTGGTTGGCAAAGGAAATGCTTTCCTGCTTGTGTGCTGTGCTGGCATGCCATATGCTGGAACCACTTTGCCAATAAGTTTCTCACTACTGTGTGCACCTGCCAACACTCGCCTTCTTTGGGGTCCATTGTTGTGTGAGTTTTCATGTGCTTGAGGAGAAACTCAAAATAATCAAAGGGTTTTTGGGATGATGTTTGGTTAAGCATGAATAGAGCTTCGTTTCCCCAACTCCTCCCTTGAAAAGAATAGCCTGTGAATGCATATGCAGCTCAACACGTGCCTTGATGTGTGCCTTCCCCGAGGTCCATAAACATGGAACTCTGCTCTCAAGCTCGGTGGGTTGATGGTTTAGAAGGAGGGCTGTGTTATGTGTGATTTTGGTGCCATTGCATGCAAAAATAGCTGCCTTAGAGCCTCAATCCCCCCATCAAAAAGAACAGTGTGCATTTGCACATGTGCATTTGTGCATATGCAGACAACATTGCACACAACAGGTCGAAACTCATGAAAATGAAAAAACCAAATGGATCAGTTCTGAGTTGGCACCATCTGACCCAGAACAAACCAGTAATGGAAGGAAGTATCCTGGAACCACATCCATTGGAACCAGAATTGAAACTGAAACTTCTGTGGTGCGCACCTCTAAACCTAATTATTCACCAGTCCTTTCTGCCCAGATTATAGGGCTGTGTCATAAGAAGTGGCTCAGAGAGATGCCTTGGTAGGGACAGGCATGGTAGGCTACACTGCTGGGTACTGTCTGCTGATGTAGACATGTACCTACATGGGAGTTTCCATGTTATTAGACATGCCACGCAAATTAGTTATGCTTTGTTTCAGAAAGATTTCATCTCTGTGCTCGACTTTGTTTGCTTTCAAAGTTTCTGCTACCATACCCTAGTGTATCTCTTTCACTGAATGTCCTATTGTATCTCTTTCACTGAATGTTGTTCATTATTGTACTTTGCTCAATGAATGTCCTACTGTTGATTATATCGTATTTTCACTTGCACTGTGTAATCCGTCTTGGATCTCAGTGAGAAAGGTGGACTAATAGTAGTAGCAGTAGCAGACATGGCATATCATGACTGGCAGGAAAACTTCCTGTTCTGGTGGGAAGAATGAGCAGCATGGTGGGGGCACATCTGGAAGACGGAGAGAAAAAGAAAGGGCTGGATTTGAGAAAGCAGCCACAGCCAACAGTAGTAGCAGTCTACCTGGCACTGCCGGAAGCCTCTGCACGCTCAAGTTGCTGTTCTTCAAGCTAGGTGGCTGCAGTGCCAATTCCTCAAGCTGATTTATGTGTTAATGTTTCCTATCAATACTCCTATAGACTTAAACATGGGCACCTTTCATTGCCTCAAAAAAGGAGGACCCCTTTATTCCACCTGTCTGATATTTGGCAGTGTAAATGTCCCAGTACAGAACTAAATTCCTCTTGAGCTTTGTCCAGTTCAGATAGAAAACTAGGAAGGTACACACCAGATAATGGAGGGAGGGAGTACTTCAGTTGAAATCAATGGGAAATAGGATTATGAAAATGAAACAATAATGAAAGAAACATTAACAAAACAAAACCATATGAAACAACACAATAACAAAATAGTCCCTTTGGGAATTAATAATAAAAATGAAACAACCAAACAAAAAACTCCCATGCATAAGTCTAGTATCTTCAGCACTGAAAGGGGTGTGCAGTGCAATTCCCTGTCGTAGCATGCTTTTAAAAAATGCAAGCTGCAGGCATGAGGTGTCATTTTCATGCAGTGTCCTTATCAGAATCGTGTGAGAAAATTGGGATTCCACAGACGCAGGAAATGCTATGCCTCCTGTAGAAACCAATCTTTTCATGGTAGGCTTTAGATAATCTGCATTTTATATGTATAATAAAATGCAGCAGATTTATAACCAATCTGCTGCCTTGTTAATTGGGCTTGCAATACGCTCCCCACACAACTTGGCACAGAGCTCATATTGTGCACAGAGCTGTACATCTTCCTGCTGAGTTAGCAGAAGAGGCAGCCATGCCTAATAAGAGAAGTTGTAATAAAACAGTCTAGACTGTCATCAGGGTAGACTTGTAGGCTTGTTCAACTCATACTAAGACAACCCATAGCAGGCCTTATTGTGAACCCAAAGCCCATATTACTTTGTTGCAAAAATATGGTGAATTTAGGTACTTGTGTGCAAAAACATACTTTATGTGTTAGCAAAGGGGTGGGGGGGAAAGTGGGTGCTCACTCCACTAATAAAGAGTTCTACATATGGCCTCTTTGTAGGATCAATTTCGTTGCAATACACATTTCTTATACATTTATTTATTTAGCAATACAAAAGAAGATCATACTGTAAGCAGAGAACCTTAGACAGGTAGCAAACTGCTACTCTTCTATCGATTTTCCAAAGTTTAACAGTTGTAATGCTCTTCTCTCACCAGGATGTTTTCCAGTTTAGGTCCACCTACTTTTAAACATCCAGTTGTCCTTCTCTGTTCAAATTCAAATTGCTCTAAGCCATCTGTATGTCCCTCCCCCTAACCTATGGTGGGCGTCACATTTCAGAGGCTGGAGATAGATTCAGCAATTAAAACCATTAAGCTCTAATTGTGTATTATTAGGTGCCAAGCTGTGCAAACACAAACAGCCAAACAATACATTCAGAATAAGGCTAGTGATCTCAGTGCATGATGAAATTCTGGAAAAAGCACATACACAGAGAGAGTATCTGAATAGCTAAATGACTTTGTGTGCTGTCATAAATAAAATATAACTGAAGAAGAAAGGTCGCCTGACTAGCCAGCTGGGTGACCTTGGGTCAGTCACAACTTCTAGGAGCTCTCTCAGCCCCACCCACCTCACAGGGTGTTTTGTTGTGGGGATAAATGACATACTTTGTAAACTGCTCTGAGTGGGTATTGAGTCATCCTGAAGGGTGGTATATAAATCAAATGTTGTTGTTGTTGTTATTTATTATATTGATATTTTAGGTAGAATGAAGAGAGAAGGATGCTCTGTCTTTTACTAGTTTCTAGGAGAGTATGAGTTATGGGTTGGCTGTGCTCAGTCAGTTGGGGGAAGGACCACATTAGAAGTACTATTTTGGTTATTACTTTCCATGTTCCAGGATTTAACCCTAGTACTGAAATGGGGCTGAGGCTATGAGAGACTTTGCTCAATTTAAGCCCTAGTTAATAGGTATTATATGAACATAACAATACTGTCTGTTTAGTTCCCTAGCTCCTCCGTGGAGCTCAGGATGGCACTCTCAATCTGCCTTTCCCATTCTGACCTCACAACAACTCTGTGGGATAGGTTAAACTGAAAGACAATAATTGGCTCAAGAAGATCACCCTATAAACTTTGTATGGAAGTGAGCCTGACACTCCATGCACATGAGCAGACATTCATTGTGAGTCCATGCCCAAGGAAACCACAATTTGTGCTGCTGGGGAAACCACATATACTGAGGGGACACAAGACAGTTTTCCCCAAGCAACTATTGTAGGTCATTTCAGCTCAGAAAAATGGTGCAGGGGACAGTGGAGGCTTAAGCCCTCTCCCCCAGTGTGTTGTGATCCTAAACTGAATTGGACGGTGAGGGGTCTGGAGACCAAGTCCTATGAGGAAAGGTTGAAGGAGCTCAGAATATTTAGCCTGGAGAGGAGACGACTGAGAGGTGATATGATAACCATCTTCAAGTACTTGGAGGGCTGTCATATAGAAGATGGTGTGGAGCTGTTTTCCACTACTCCAGAAGGTTGGACCAGAACCAACAGGTTGAAATTAAATCAAAAGAGTTTTCGGCTAAACATTACAAAGAACTTCCTGACAAAGCGGTCCTTCAGTGGATCAGGCTTCCTCGGGAGGTGGTGGGCTCTCCTTCTTTGGAGGTTTTAAAGCAGAGGCTAGATGGCCATCTGACAGCAATGCTTATTCTGAGAACCTAAGCAAATCATGAGAGGGAGGGCAGGAACAGTTACATTAGTGCTTAGTTCTTGTGACCCCTTCTTACACTCCCAGGGTAAGGCCGATCACCACCTTGGGGGTCAGGTAGCAATTTTCCCCAGGCCAGTTTGGCTAGGGATCCTGATGGTGTTTTGCCATCTTCTGGGCATGGAGCAGGGGTCACTGGGGGTGTGGGGAGGGGAAGTAGTTATGAATTTCTTGCATTGTGCAGGGGGATGGACTAGATGACCTTGTGATTCTATGATTCTATGGACTGTGTATGCTTAGGAGCTATGTGCCCTGCATGGAGCTCACAATGCATACCTGACTCTGCAGACCCAAGGGCGATTTGAGGAAAGCATGCTTTCTCCAATTGTAGTCCAGCATGCAAACCACAGCATCACACTGACTCCATTTTCACTTATCAGAAATTTGCATGCTATGTTTTAATTCCTGAATACATGAGAAAGGAAAGGACATCTAGCAAAGGTTATGGTGCCTGGTCATATAAATTTAATTAAATTAATTGTCTATCTTTCTTACTAAGACTCAAGAGAGATTACACAGTAGGAGTGTGCACTGAGAAAATTTCCATTTCAGTTTTGGTTCTGGGGGTTCTGGAATAATTCTGTTCAATTACTAGTTTGTTCTGGGTGGGTCAGTGCTGACTTGGACCTGATCCACGTTTGGTATTTGAGTCAAAAAAAGAGAGAGCCCTGAAAGTCTATGGAAGTGATCTTAAACAGGCCTATAAGATGTCAGCCCTATATTATTCAAGAGTGCTTACTCTGAAGGAAGTCTCTTTAGACCAAGATGCAGCCAAGCAGGTCTACTGAGATGTAAGTCCTATGTAATTCAATAGTGCTTACTCTAAGGGAAGTCTCTTTAGAACTGCAGCATATGATTGAAATATTCCAAGGCTTGTATCAAGTTTGACTGATTGAATAGACCATCCCCATCCCCCTCTGCACTTTTCTTCACAGCAATTCCATGCATCTTGATTGTGAGCAAGGGACAGACCAGTGCCTTGGTAGCACAGTAAAACAAACCAAGATGCACCCAAGCAGGTCTACTGAGATGTAAGTCCCATGTTGTTCAATAGTGCTTAACCCCAAGGAAGTGTTTTTTGAATTGTCGCCTATGATTTGTGTCCCCTCCAAATGTTTCCAAAGCTGATAAGAGGGGAAGTGTCTCCCCTTGCAAGGACCCAGTTGGCAGGGAGGGAGATAGTGCCATTTCCTGGGTAGTGATGGGGTGGGGAGGGGAGGGGAGATGCCCTCATGCACATTGTGCTCATTCACTCTTCCTGCCAACAGAGTGAATTAATAATGTAAGGTCTCTGTCTGGGATCGGCAGTGGAGGGACCAGTGAACTTGACTGCTCCTATCAGGAAAGGCCCTCAGCCAGCCTCGGAGACTCCTCCAAGCCCCACAACTTACACCTGCATGGGGATAGAGGCAGCCACAGGCTCTCTGTGGTATCAGGTACATCCTCCAACAGCCCCAGCAGCTGACCATGACGATCAGCCGAGGAACAATGCCAGCAGTCCACACCTATACAAGGCAGTCTGAAGACTGGCACCCATGCAGCTGGTGCAGGATGCTCCCTCAGGAATTAGGAAGTTGAGCTGTGATGGCCACTCACTTCCCAAGACTAGTGGCAGAAACTCTGACATGGAGCATCAGAGGTTCAACCCTCCTCCCTGCTGCCACAGAGGTGGAACTGGCCAGCTGGAACCGAGGGGGCTCAAATGCCCAATCAGCCCCACCTGAGACTCCTCCAGCTCAGGTCCAGTGGGGCGTGTCCATAGGGAGCTGCCTGTGCTGAGCATGCTGCAGCCCCTGGCCATTGGGTTGCCCCAGACCCTGCAGGTGAGTATAGAGAGGGAGCCTCAAAGTGGCTGGGGAGGAGAAGTGGAAGTGTGGCAGAGGCATGCCAGAGAGCTAGCAAGCTGAGGAGTCACAGTCTGAAGGAACAGCTTGGGCCAAGGGTGACAACCACAGCCTGGTGCTGCTTATCTGAGGATGCAAGGCACCCCTGGGGGAATAGGGCAGCACAATGGAAGGCCAGAAGGCAGGCCCCACCCTCCCTGAGGGTTTACAGTCTCTCTCTCCTTGAGATCTGATTGGTGAATGCTGTTCAGGAAAACAAGATACTGCCCTGAGAAGTGAGCCCAGTGCCTACTTGCTGCTGGAAGGAACAAAACAAAACACAAACTTTGGGTGAGAGTTACTTGTTACAATTTAGTTTCCTGGATTTGTTTCAGCGTTCCAGAAGCTGCTTTAACAAAACAGCGATTTCCGGGCATATTTTCGGCTCATTTTTTCTGTTATGCGCAACCCTATCATGCAGTGTAACTCAATACAATCAACAGCTAGGCATTCACAATAAAGAAAACAATAGGGTATCGATTGCAGAAATGTGAAAACAAGCAGAAATCTCATATGGGTTGAAAAGAAGTTGAACAAAACATGGGAAATTTGATGTGATATAATTAACAACAGTAAGAGATAATGCACATTAGTATCACCTACAGTCCCTATCCATTTATTGAAGCATCTCCTTGAACCATTTCCCTGCAGCACAGCCCTATTATCTATGTAAGAAAGCCCTCCTGAATAATCTAGTTTTGCACAATTTGCAGAAAGCCAGGAGGGAGGGCAAGTCTTGTAGTAATGATGGTAACACTGATTTGCAAGTCTGTGGGGAGAAAGAAGAAGGGAAGGGATGTAGTCTTAGTATGTTAAACTTGTTGCTTCCTGCCTTTGTGGATCTGAAACTGATATCAGGACAGTAATTATAAGAATCCTACAACAAGTAGTTCTTTGTGTTACTCATTACATCATCAGTGCTCCCCCTGTTCCTTCAAATTGTGTTGCGTTTCAGTTCACCAAAGAGGTTTCTGGTTAGATGGATCAATGAAAGTGAAATGCTATTCAAATCACACTGATTTCATCCACTGCCTCTAAGTTCTGACTCTTTTGTGTAGCTGATAATGCTGCAAACACTGGGAGCTTGACGAGAATCCATAAGCTGCTTATCACCTCTGGCCTTATCTGCATCATTAAAGGCTATTCCTTCATTAAAGAAAGACAGACAATATTAACGAAGACATCTGCCTTTTAAAAATTTCTCTGTAACTATGGAGAAGGCATATTTTTCAGTCTGAAGGAAGTATGACAGTAGATAAGAGAAACAGGCTCTGCTCCAAAAGTTCTACACACAGCAGTTTGAAAGAGGTGTCCAATAGCAGATTGTTAAATAAAAATTAGATGATACAAAGTAATTATAAGAAAATCAGAGACAGCGTTGCAAAAGCATCACCCCAAGCAAAGACAGACTCTTCACAGTCATTTTCTGTAAACAGCATCTGTTTGAAAATTAAATTCTATTCTGTTATGTGCATAAAAATCCACACCTGTGAAGAAATCCAGACACAACGCC
This sequence comes from Eublepharis macularius, assembly GCF_028583425.1. NCBI lineage: Eukaryota > Metazoa > Chordata > Lepidosauria > Squamata > Eublepharidae > Eublepharis > Eublepharis macularius. The sequence goes on from NC_072793.1 coordinate 63,031,953, forward strand.
AGAATGATTGCAGTTTTGCAGCAGTATCCATGGCAATGGGAACAGGCTCCGATAGTGGCTTGGGAGGCAGTTCCCTATTCTTGGCTGACCTGTTGTACATGATTGACATACAAGAAAAGAGAGATAAAATACAGCTAAGTAGGTGCTTTGACATTTCATTATACATTTGTTGAAGGGGAGGAAGGTGCCTAAAGACACAGGCGCTAGGAGATTTATTACAGATTACTATATTTTCAACCCATCCTTCCTCCAAGGAGCTAAACAGTTTCTTCTCCACCTCCCCCCCCCCATTTAATCCTCACAACTATGAGCCAAATTAGGTTGGGAGATGATGCCCAGCCCAATGAGCCTCATGGGCTAAGTGGTGATTTGAACCCAGTTTTTTCCACCTCATGTTTGATACCAATTGGAAAATGAACTACGAACAAATCAGAGAACAACAGGGTATGAGACAGAATACTTGGCATATTGTGAAGTTGGACTTTCCATCCAATTTTGTTAATAATGGAATTCAGGGCTAAATCTGTTACTTTACCGAGTAGGCTATCATTGTGCAGATTGCTTTTGTTGTACTCTCTGCATAATTATCCAGGAACTCCTTTGATGTTTTCCAAACCATGGCAATAAACAATTCACATTTTGACAATATCTGAAATGCTTCCTTGCATTTTAACAAGTCAAGTAGTACGAACTTTTGCATGAGAACAGGTGCTAACATAGATTTAAGACTACAAAACCTATGGTGCATTACATGGGTGTTATCATACAGCCCAGGAGAGCTCTTTCCCTCCGCCCTTAGTCCTGTTTTCTGGTTCCTCCTATATTCTTTAGCAATGGTAGCAACTGCTGATCTGTTTGTATTGGGATGGTTTTGCTCTTGCACAATGTTGCAACACATCATGGGAGTTGTAACCCCCCGCCCCCAAATCTGAAAAAAATAAATTTAAAAAATGAGAATCACTCAGAAAGGCAAAGAACATTTTGATTATGTTGATTTTTTAAAATCTGCCATGCAATCCCTGTAATGGAGGACAGAGTGTTTCTACGAGGCAACTAATAGCATAATGAGCAAGAACTGCTTGGCCGCCTTCATGAGCACAAGCAACTAAATGCCAGAAAGCATATAAAGAGCTACAAAACAGTTTGCAAGTTATTCAGAAAATTTGACTAAGATGCACCCATCTCCTTCAGGATTCAACGGTCACATCAGCCGAAAAGAACTGACTGTTCCAACAGTGAAGGGAACAGAGGAATTCCTGAAGGCAAGCTACTGGACAGCAGCAGTAGTGGAAGGTGACACAGGCGGAGGATCTTTCACAGAAAAGAGCAGTGTCACTTCAGCTTACCCTGGTTACCGCTGCACAGAAGAAGGCAATAGTAAACCACTTCTGATAATCCCTTACCTTGAAAATCCTATGATGAGACAATCCAAAATGAAAGAAGATAAAGTGCTGGAAGACAGGACACCCAGGTCAAATAGCACTCAGTTGGTTACTGGGGAAGAGCAGAAAACAAGTACAAATAATGCTATTCATAATGATGGGACTGGATTAAAGCTGAAAGGACGTCCAGTTGTAGATGTGAATAGATGCAAAAGGAACGTCCAAAGCTGTGTGGTACACATAATAAGAACATGGAATGTGAGAAGTATGAAGTCAGGTAAACTAGAAATTGTAAAACAAGAAATGGAACATTTAAACATTGCAATCCTGGGTGTGAGTGAACTATTGTGAATCAAATCCGTACATTTTCAGATAGAAAATTACAAAGTGTTTTACTGCAGAAATGACAAACTCAAAAGAAATGATGTTGCTCTAATAGAGACATAGCACAAGCAGTTAAGAGCTATAATGTAAAGTCTGATCAATTAATATCAGACTTCATGGAAGGACTATTAAGATAACCATCATTTAATTTTATGCCCCAACTACAGATGCTGAGGAAGAAGAAATCAAAAACTTTTATGTAAGTGTCCAAGAGGAAATTGACCATACACCTAAACAAGATATGCTGATAATCATAGGTGACTGGAACACAAAAGTAGGAGACAAAGCAGAATCAAACATTGCTGGAATATTTGAACTAGGGTAACGAGATGAAGCAGGAGAGTGACTCATAGAATTTTGTGATGCCAACAAGAATCTAAGTAACATTCCTGAAGAATTTAAAGACCACGTAAAGAACAAATTTGTAATACTAAGTTTAATTGATTGTGAATCAGAAGAACTATGAGCTAAAATGAGAGATATTTTCAAGGAAGAATGTGCAAAATCTATTCCTGAAGCCAAAAGAAAGGAGAAGCTTAAATGGATGACTGAGGAAACTCTTAAAATTGCTAAAGACTGACAAGAAGCAAAAGGTGACAGAAATAGAGCAGAATTCTAAATGCAGTTTTCAGCCATTTTCATTCAGAGACAAAGAATCTAATATAATAACCAGTACAAAGAAATAGAATAGAACAACAAAAAAGGCAGAACAAGAAATCTGTTCCACAAGATCGAGGAAATCGAGGAGTTCAAACCACAGCTCAGGATGCTAAAAGATCAACACAGAAATACTGATAAATAAATTGTTATGTAGGCCCCAGAAACCTAATTAAAGGATTCCATGTTTAGGCCGTTAGCAGATTCTATCGTGTGGCATAGGACGCATGATTATAGGTGGTTGGTGATTGTGAGCTTGTTCTGCTGGCTGATGTGTGTGCAGAAGTGAAAATAACAAAAAAATACACTTGGTTTATATTTAGAAAAGAAATGAGAGTTCTTTATCGCAGGAACTCCATACTCTGATAGGAAAGGAGGAGAGATAGATCCTAACTACCTATCTAGTCTAAGGATAGACATGGATGGCAGGGCAAGGCCTGCATCCATGCTGCCAAGATGGAGAGAGGAGAAGGAGAAAGGTGTTGCTTGGAACAAAGCCAGGAAGAGAAGGAGAGAGAGGGAGGAAGTCAGGAGGAGGAAATCCTGAGAATAGCAATCTGCATATTAAAGGACAGTCAGAGCAGTAAACAATAGTAAACAGTAAACAGAGTCCCCTGACCTCTCTATCTTTCTCTTTGGTTTGTCCCCCTCTGAACTCTGAGGAGAAAGGCAGTGCTGGATCCTCCTCTTCTAACAAATACAGTATCTAATCAGGACAAAATAAAGATGGAAACAATACACTGAAGAACTATACTAAAGAGATGGATGACAGATACCTTCAAGGAAGAATCTTTTGATGAAGGTCTAGAAATCTTAGAAAGTGAAGTGAAAGCTGTACTCAAAGCAATTGGGAGAAACAAAGCACCTGGAGTAGATGGGATACTAACAGAGCTATTTCTAGCTACAGAACCTGAGTCTATCAAAATCTTAACAAGAATATGTCATGAAATATGGGAAACAAAACAATGGCCCACAGACTGGAAATGCTCAGTCTACATCCCAATTCTCAAAAAAGGGGATGCCAAATTGTGCAGCAACTATCCTGATCATCACATTAATTTCCCATGCAAGCAAAATGATGCTCAACATTCTACAACAAAGACTCTTATCACATATGGAGTGAGAAATGCCAGATGTTCAAGCTGGATTCAGAAAAGGAAGAGGCACGAGAGATCACATTACAAATTTACACTGGTTAATAGAACATCTCACACAATTTCAGAAGAAAATCAACCTATATTTTACAGATTACAGTAAAGCTTTTGACTGTGTGGATCATGAAGGTCTATGGATGGTGTTAAAAGAAATGGGGGTCTAATTCTTGGGGTCAGCATCTAATTCTTTTGATGCACAACCTATAGTCCAGAGAAGAGGCTATTGTTAGGACAGAATATAGGGAAACAGAATGGTTTCCAATTGGCAAAGATGTCAGACAAGGATGCATCTTTTCTCCCCACCTGTTTAACCCCTATGCAGAGCATATCATAAGGAAAGTTGGGTTTGATTTAGAAAAAGGTGGAATGAAAATTGGTAGAATGGACATTGACAATTTGAGATATGCAGATGACACCACATTACTGGCAGAAAACAGTGAAGACTTAAAATGACTACTGATGAAGGTTAAAGGAGAAAGAGCCAAAGCAGGACTACAGCTGAACATCAAGAAGACAAAAGTATTGACTACTGAGAAATTACACAATTTTTAAGTTGACAATGAGGAAATTGAAATTGTTCAAGATTTTCTATTCCTTGGCTCAATCATCAACCAAAAAGGAGACTGCAATGAAGAAATCAGAAGATTTAGACTTGGAAGAGCAGCTGTGAGGGAGCTAGATAAGATCCTTAAAGATAAATATGTCTCTCTGGGAACCAAGATCAAGATAATCCAAACTATGGTATTCCCCATTACTATGTATGTATGTGAAAGCTAGACAGTGAAGAAAGCTGACAGGAAGAAAATTGATTCATTTTAAATGTGATGCTGGAGGAGAGTTTTGTGGATACCATGGACAGCCAGACAAATGAGTGAGTACTAGATCAAATTAAGCCTGAATTCTCCCTAGAATCTAAAATGACAAAACTGAGGTTATCGTACTTTGGTCACATCATGAGAAGACAAGATTCTCTGGAAAAGTCAATAATGCCAGGAAAAGTTGAAGGCAGTAGGAAGAGAGGAAGGTTTAACACGAGATGACTTGACTCAATAAAAGAAGTCACATCCTCTAATTTGCAAGATCTGAGCAAGTCTGTTAATGATAGGACATGTTGGAGGTCTTTCATTCATAGGGTCACCATAGGTTGGAGGCGACTTGATAGCGCATAACAGTGGTTGAGGACAAGAACAGAAAGAGGCCATACTAGATTAAACCAATGGCACATCTAGGTCAGTATCCTGTTTCCCTAAATTTCTACCCCGTTGCCCACAGCAACTGTGATCAAAGACACTGCTTTCAGAACTACTGAGCCATCAACACAGAACCTTTGTTACACGGGAGTAAAATGAAACCCTAATTAAATTTGCTTATGGTCATGTGAGAATGCCAGTTTTCTTAGGCATATACCAGATAATAGCAGTGCAACACCTTTTAAAAATATTTATTTACAAATTATATACATATGAGAAATACAAAATAAATACCAGAAAATATTTTCACTCAAAGATCACAATTCTTAACCAGTTTCTTAATATTTCCAAAGAACCAACTATTCAGCCTTGAAAAAACGGAATAGTTCCTTTTACTGTTGGTCCAACTCAGATACTTCATAAGCTCTCTGTAATGCATTGTCTAAAGAAAATAGGAACACCTTGTCTTTTCCTCAACCATTCCTTGTCTTTGGAGTTTTTATTCCCTCTTCCCCCAATATCTAACAAAGACTAGAAAAGCTGAATAATGTGGCACAACCTATGGATACTTATATACAGACAAGACAGATATTTTTACAAACTTGAAAAATGCCCCAAGTATGCAGAAAAATCTGAAATTTAAAAGTAAAAAAAGAAAAAGGGGGGGGGGGAGGGAACTGTTAGAAGAAGGGACTGTCAATATCTCTTGCTCAGGCCCTTAGGACTGCCTGCAGAGAAGAAGGAAGGCTATAACCATAGAGTCAGTTAGATAGATAGGCTGCTATCAGTCTCCTTCCAGCCAGGGGAACTTCCTTCCTTCCCTTCTCTCCTCCTCTCTCTCTTCTTCTTCCTTGTATGCACCAGGAGAGGCAGCATGGTGTCTCCTCCTGAGAGAGATGGCCTACTTTCAATCTAAAGCCATCCTAGCTAGTTAGATCAGTTACTAGTTCTTTCTCTCCACTAAACTTATGCAAATATATTTCTTTAGATAAATAAACAGTTATTGGTTCTCTAACTTGAATGAGAATTGCATGCTTTCTCTGTGCAATTTGTTTAGTTAACTGGCTCCTTGCTACTGTTCAACATCAACCACCCCCATAAAAGCAGGTGTGCTGTTCAGCTTGGGTTCCACTCTGCCATGGGTGACACTGGGCCCACATCACATAGTTGTTGTGAAGATACAATGGAGGTGAGAAGAATGCTGTAAGCTGCTTTGAGTCCACATTGAGGAGAAAGCTGGGGGAGTGTTATTATTATCCTCGCAATACAGCTTGGGAGCTGGGGTTGAGGCGTGATTTACCTAAAGCCACCGACTCAGCTCGTGGCAGTAGTAGGAATCCAGCCAGCAAAGTGCTGATTCACATCCCGACCACTTAACCACTATACTACAGCAGCTCTCTTTGGTGTATAAATGATATAAACAATAACTATATCAGATGAGGGGCACATAAAAGTAGTTTGGTAAGGTTGGTAGTGGGTAAGGAGAGAAGGATGCATGGAAAAATTAGGATATGAGGATTGCCAGAGAAGGGAAAGAAGAAATAGTGTGGGGAAGGGGATACAGGGGTCATTGAGGTGCTCTTCTCAAGCTCTTGTTGAACAGATAAATAATAAATTGATGTATGTGAAGGAGAAAACAGAAAGTTATGGATAGGTCCTGCCAGAAGGAGAGAAATAATGTGGGGAGGGGAATACAGGGAGGGATAACAGGCCACAGTCTGCAACCCCTAGGAGCATTTTGGGGGTGTGGACTGATGCACCGGCATCATGCTTGTGTGCCACTCCCTGTCCACAAACCAGAAGTGATATCATGATATTGGGGGGGGGGGTGCTCTAAATCCTAGAGTGCCACTCAAAGTTATAATGTAACATCTGGTTGTTGCCCAAGTGATAACAGTGCACACCCTGTGCCCTCCCCCCGCCCTCCCTCCCCCCACTTTCCTTCCTTTCTTGGAGACGTGGCAACCCTAGATACAGGGCAAAGCAAGTTCTTACAGGTTCATCACTCAGCCTGGCCAGCACCACACAACCAAGCCAAATGTTTCCTGGGGAAAGGCTGCCAAGGGGAGGGAAGGAGGGAAAGTTGAAGACAGGTGGACAGATAAAGACAGGTTGGCTGGTGGGTGGGAAGGAGAGAAGGAAGCAGGAAAGGGGAGAGGCTTTGGGACTTTTCAGGAAAGGGAAAGAGGAAATACTGGAGGAGGGGAAATTGACATGCTCTCCACCAGTCTTTGTGGTCCCTCGCTTGTAATACCTATATCCTGAAACAATTTTGGAAGTTCAGCAACATAATTGAGAAGAAAAATCTTTGGAAAGGCAATACAATATTACAAGTATCCAACGTTCTCTTAGCAACTAGTTTACACAAATGTTGTGACCTGAGGCATTCTCATCAGAGATGTATAAGGGGTGTGTAACACTGGAAATTGATAGCAGTGTAGTCCTAAATAGAGTTACACCCTCTTAACTTTAATAGACTGAGGGCCAAGCTACACATGACGAATGACACTTGAACAGCAAGTGTATTTCTCCCTGTTCACTTGCCCTCCACTAAATCCACTTGCCGTTCAAGTGTCATTCGTCATGTGTAGCTTGGCCCTGTGAAGGGTGTAATTCTGTTTAGGAATGCACTGTGAATCTCGGTGGGAATGTAAGCAAGATAATAACTATATAGGAAAGTGATTGGCATAGCTTTCGTAGTGTCAGATTTGGGGAAGTCATGTTTCTTTTCAATGATATTCAGAAAAACAAAAGCCTTTCTACAAAAAAATTAATTCTGCCTTAGCCCTATGCTTAGAATGATCTCTTATCTCCATGGATCATTTTAATGGATATATTGCTTACCACAATTCACTCACCATCTGTGCTCTACTCTAAATAACAAGCAGAAAAAGAACCATCGTCATTCTCAGAGACATTGTACATTGTTGCTATACAAGTGATTTAACATACAGAAAATTGATGTTTTCTGCCTATGCTTTCTCTGCCTCTTTGAGTTAGGGTTAAGATTACCAATACTTGTACCAGCCTCTGCTCTCATGCCTTGAACAAAAGGTTGATCTACATAAATTAGTGACAATGTTCCCCCCCTCCCCTGCTGTAAAAAGTTTCACCTACTGATTGATGAAGGTCCAATGCAACGCCAGGCACCCCCTCCCCGCCTTGCCACTAGCTGGCAAACCTAATTAGGAAGAAGGTGAGGGTGGGGGCAAAGATCTCTCATTTCGCTAAATGAAGCAAATGTGCTGCTCGGTTCAAAGACTGATTTCTCTCTAGATGGACATTTGAGGAAAGCCTCCCCTGATCCTATATCCATGTGATTACACTGCAAACGAAGCAAGAGGACTACTTACTGTCAGGCTCAGAAACCTCTGTCTGGTTGGGGGGCAACTTGAAGCCTGCTGTGAATCGAGCCGGAACATAAGACTGACCTGACAATTTAAAGTTTCCATGTTGACTGTAGATCAGGTCTTTTTTACAAGTTGTCACAGGAGATGTGAGCAATTTAGAGATTTGTCTGATGCAGGGATCAAAGTTCTTTGCGGAGACTTCACAGGAAATCAATGAGAGTTGTGATAGGTACAAAAAGAAGCTTATGGAAAGGACAATTCAGTGATTTAAAGTCATGTATGTCCCCAGTGTTTCCATAGTTCCTGGTTATATCAGGGCCAAATTAAATGAAATAGTAGACCTCTCCCTGATTTTTTTTAAAAATTAACATTGGCCATGATGTGTGGCCAGGACTGAATTGTGGCATGGGCAACAGCACTGGTGGGGCACACTTAACCCTTTCACACCACAACCATTTTCTAATTTTGATAGTTCTTTGGCTGAAACTGCTATTTGCCCTATGGAAGGAAATATACACATAGTGAATATGCGGGTCTAATAGCAGTTTCCTTAAGAAAATGTCATGATGTAAAAACCCCATGATGTAAAAAAGACAGGTTCATGGAGGATAGGTGCTACTAGCCATGATGATTAAAGGGGACTTCCATATTCAGAGGCAGCAAACCTCTGAAACCCAGTGCAAAGAGGCAACATCAAGGAAAGTCCTTTGCCTCTGTACCCTGTTGGTTGGCATTCCAGGGCAACTGGTTGGCTGCTATGTGAAACCAGGTGTTGAATTAGATGAACCACTAGTATGATCCAGCAGGGCCCTTCTTATGTCCTTAAACACCTGCATGCTTTCATTTGCAGAAAAGGGCTGTGCGGACGGACTGCTGGTCTCACTGCTGGTTCCAAATGTCTGCCTAGGAGACACATGGAAGTGGCAGTGAGACAAACAGCCCTCCCTTACAGCCCCCCTTGCTCCTCCTGCTTCCGTGCATGCTTGGGAATCAATTTGGATCTCTCCCCACATACTATTTAAAAGGTGAGCATCAGGAAACATATTAAGCATGAGTTGGGTTGAGGTTTCTCCGAGTACAACTCACATTTAATATATCATGTCATCAGACCCTTCTTTGCTCCCAAAGGAAGAAACTTAGGCAAAAGATGGATCTTGTTTAGATTGAGTCTAAGGCTCTCTAGACAAGCAGGTTTTTAAAGAGTTGAGTTCCCTGCAGCCATGCAGCCACAGCTGGGGATGGCTACTAAAAGCCCCAGAATGCCACCACTGGGAGAGGCAGGAATCTTGCTGTTTTCTAAATAGCAAGCAGAAGGGGTGGGGGGAGTCTCTGTTTTTACTGCTCCACCAGGAGTATTCTATTCATGTGGAGCAATAAAAACAGGGAAATACCCTCCTCCTGTGCTATTTTGACATGGGGGGAGCACTGTGGGGGAGAGGAAGGCAGGAACTCTTCCTTTCCCTGTGGTGGTAGTCAAAGACCGTTTGGGCTCTCCTCTATTTTTTAACAGCCATTCCCCACAGCTGCTGTGTTGGGCGGGAACCCGAGTTGGGTCTGAGGAACCCAGACCCAACTCTTTAAAACCAGCATGTCTAATTTGACCCTCAGAGTTACTGAGTTAGTATAGAGATCAAAAGTGAAGCCATTAAATCCCATTGATTTCCACTGGATTCCACACAGAAAGAGCTTTGACTTGCACAAAGAAATGTTTCCTTAGAATCTGGCGTCAGGGGGCAGTATCCTAATTTTAAGAGGAAATGGGAAAAGAAAATGTATTGCTTTAGAAAAAAGCAAGACCACTTGCTTTAAACAAAATGGCTGGATATAAACAACTAGAAGTCATGGTTTTTTTAAAAACAATCCTATGGATACTATAGTCAATGGCAAAAACTGAACTGAAAAAATCTTTAGTGAGCCATTCTAGCTTTAATCATTCTGTGCTTCTTGATTCTGAAAGGAAAGGAAAGATGTTCAGAATTTGGCACCAAGCACTGCTCATTTCCTGCTCCTGATGGCTTCCCCCTTATCCCCTTGCTGCTTCCATTGCACCCCACTCCCCTGCAGATTTCATGTCTCTGCAGCTGCTTCTCTTGGACCAGTGCCTTTTTGTTTTGTGGGTCGCTTGTCTCTGAAGCTCTGCAGAATTTATTTTCATTTTGGGGCGTGAGCATTGGAGTGGCATTAATTCCATCCCATCTGATTATCATTTGGCTGATTGTAAATGGCAAGCAGTCCATATCACCAACCTGCCTTCATTCTTCACTATGATCACCTTTGGCTGGGGAACATTATGTGGAATCGCTCACTTAGTGTTAGCAGTGACACACTGCATGCACAAAAGCACGTACAGGCTATGCTTCATCCTTTGGTAAGTCCTTCAAGCATCAGAACTCAGCATGCATTCATAACAAAAGAGAGGAGGAGAAAAAAAGGAGAAAACGTATTTTCCAAGTGTATTTATAAAAAGAAATGAAAGCACAGGCATTTTACAGAAAAAAAGCCTTTGGTCAAATATTCCTTACCTTTATAAGAAATGTGTCAGATTTCAAGAAATCTGGGCCATCAAACTTAGGATTGTGAGTATGGTAGCAAAACTGAGTACAAGGCACATTTTATTATTTTCTACTGACACATTCTCTAGTTTGATGCCTAGAAAAAGGGGGGCATCAAGATGAACCAGGTTTGATGGAACATTTTGCAGTCTGAGGATTTGTGATTGCATTGCCTTTTTCAAAAATGAGTGTTTGCTTGGTGGCAAAACTCTAGAAACAGAAACTCTACCAATACCAAATGTGGAATTTTTCCTCAAAATCTGTATCAAATAAATGCAGATGGTGGAAGGCTACTATAATATACATGCCCAACAGTGCCATCCTAGGCTGAATTTACACCCTTCTAAGCCCACTGACTCCAATGGCCTTAGAAGACTGTAACTCTGCTTAGAATGGCTCTGTCAATAAACCAAAGCTGCCTTATACTGAGTCAGAGCATAGCTCCACCCAGGAGACTGTACTGCCTATTCTGGTAAGTGGAGGATCTCTGAGGCAGAAGTCTTCCCAGCCATGTTTCCTCAGATCCTTTTCTCTGAGTCGCCAGGGGTTGGACCTAAGTCCCCCTTCATGCAAAACCAAGTGCTCTGTTACTGACCTAGAGCCCTTCCACTTACATGCTTTGAGTAATAGGCTTCTGTATCAGGTGGGACCTCGTATTCTGCACCAGTTCATCATGCCAAATGCACTGCCGTAGTGCTGCTTCAAGGTTAAAAGGAATGAATGATGATCCCTAGATCTGTGTTTGAAAGACTACAATTCATTGGGGAATATGATCCTGGCAGAGAACATTATTATGTCACAATTTGTACCCTTCTAATAGTTTTTAAATAGAAGTGTGCTGAAGCTATTCCTCTGAACACCTGTGAACTGTTAAGTTCTGTGGGGCTGACAAGACAAGTCACACTCAAAATAGAATTAGACACTCAAATGAATTACTTTAACACCTGCACCATTGCTCTGACTAGGCTAAAAATAAAAGGTCTATCAATCCTCATACTTTGGGCATAAGCTTCCCCTCATCTGAGGTCAGTATGAAATGTTTCTCTGCTTTGATATAATCCTGTATAACTAGCCAAATACATTAGGGGAACAGTTCATCTGCCTCAGAGGTATTTCAATATGAGCTGGTATTAGACACACAAGATTATTCTAAATGGGCCATTGGTCTTTTTTTGGTGTGGAAAAATTGCTATGAGACAGGCTAATCCCCTGTTTGTTATTCCCAAATCATTTAAAGTATTTTAGTGACTCAGATTCTAATTAATGAAAGCTGCCTTAGGAAGGTAATGACTGAGGCTAGGCAAACAGCACTGCTAAAATGAGATAAAATTAAACTGGAAACTGTAGGGCCAGCATCTTAATGGAATAGTACAAAAATTATATTAAATGGTTTGCATTGATCATAGAATCATAGAATCATATAATTGTAGAGTTGGAAGGGGTCTTACAGACCATCTTGTCCAACCCCCTGCCCAATGCAGGAACAGCCTAAAGCATCCCTGACAAGTATTCATCCTGCCACTCCTTGAAGACTGCCAATGAGGGGGAATCCACCACATCCCTAGGCAGCACTGCTGAACTACTGTTAAAGTGAAGATTTTTTTCCCTGATGTCCAGCTGGTACCTCCTGTAGTTTAAACCCATTGTTTCGAGTCCTGTCCTCCATTGCCAACAGGAACAGCTCCAATCAGATGTGATGCCACTGACAATTACTTATTGGGTGCAGTTATCCATTCAGTTCCCTATCTATTCTAGAGTTCAGTCCACACTTGACCAGTTCACTCATCAGAACATCATGAGGAACCTTGTTAAAAGCTTTACTGAAATCCAGATAAACTACATTGACAGCATTCCCGCAATCCAGTGAGCCTGTCACTTGGTCATAGAAAGAGATGAGGTTGGTCTGGCAGGACCTGTTGGCACTAAATCCATGCTGACTTCCTTGTTTCACCAAGTTCTCTATCAAATGCTTGTAGACTGACACCTTTAATATCTGCTCCAGTTTCTTCCCTGGGACAGGCTGATTGGCCCGTAGTCCCCTGGATCGTCCTTTTTCTCTTTTTGAAGATTGGGATGACATTTGTCCTCCTCCAGTCTTCCGACACATCACCTGTCTGCTAAGATGCCTGGAAGATGATAGATAAAGGACCTGCAAGCTCTTTAGAAAGTTTTTAAAGCACTCTCGGGTGCGCCTCATCTGGCCTGGGGGACTCGTACACATCCAATGCAGCTTGGTGCTTCTCAAGAACTTCTCTGCCATGTCAGTCAGCAGCCCTGATGCCATGCCTTGCTTACTACCATCTCTAGGTGTGTTGCCAAGTAGGCCCCCTCCCCTGCTTTAAAGCCTGCTATGAACTGTGTTAAAGTTTCCTGCATTACTGTTTCACTGCTACACCAAAGATTGCTTTGCACGTGTGTGCTCTGATACACGTGTCAGTTTCCTGCCTGCGTGTCAATTACCCTGCTGCTGTAATAGACTGTGTAGTTTACTGACTCCATGTTTGGATAACTGCACAAAGGACTCTCTTTCTGGGCAACCCTGCCCTGACCTGTATCTGGACTTCCCAGTGGGTGTTTGGACTTTATTACAAGTGTGCCCCGTGCCTGCACTACCATCTGCCACGGACCGTGCCTGTTCCTTGCCTTGGACTGTGTTTTAAAGTGTTGTTCCCCCTGCCTCCATGGAAGCCTGCCTCATATGGGCCCAAGCCGCTGCTAGCAGCCGGGCGCCTGCCGGGGAAACCTCCAGCGAGCCTGGCTAGGCGCTCCCTGGTCAGTTCCCGCCTGGAGCCTCCCGCGGGCCGGTCGCCGAGCTTGCCCTCGCTACCGGGCAGCCTGCTATCCAGCCCCAGCTATGCCCAGCCGGCATCCATGTTCTCAGGCACCCAGAAGACCCAGAGGAAAAGACTGCTTTGGGAAGCCATTTCGGCGAAGCGGGCACACCACGTCCGCAGCGAGAGCCCCTCGCCCCGCTCTGCAAATCTTAGGAGCCGCCCCGGAGAAGGAACTAAGTGCCGACCATCCCAAGCACTTAGAGAATGCATCTCAAAGGAACCTCCGCATTCCAGAAGCTGATGACATCAGGACAAGCCCTGTCCGCTGGAACATCCTTTCAGCCCACTCGGATTTCCCCCTCCCTCTTTTGTCCCCTCTTCCTGAGGTGTCACTTATCACAATCTGATTACCAAGGTGGCCCATCCAAGCCATTCAGTAACCCATTAGAACCTTTGTTTTAAACTGTGAGAACCACCAAGTACAGCACCAGCCTCAGGGTACGTTTTGGGGTATTTAAGCTGGTCTCCCAGACCACTCGGGGCTCAGGCCATTCCCTATCCAGACCTCCTTGCTGTCCGTCTGTGGTCCCAGTGCTGGCATTGGGCCACCCTCGCTGCTATGTCTCTGCTTCGCTCCAGGATTGTGAGTATTTCCCTTATCATCGTTGGGAACCCGCTAATGCGAACGTCTCTGCATTTCCTACTCTATGTTTCTTAGATCTTGTGTGTTCCTTGTATGATTGTGCAAGTTAGGCTTACGCCACACTAAATACACGTGTTTGGAACTTATTCGTTGTCTGCCTCTTTTTCACTAGAGTGTCTGGGATCGGGACCTCCGTATACATAGGTTATGATCCGCGCTTAATATTAAGTTACAGACTGCTATAGCTAATTCCCCATTATAATAAAGAGCAGTTCTGGTAGGGCCTGTTCTCTCCTTCAGGGAGAAAACTGAGGCAAAATAGGCAGTGAGCCTTTCTCCTTTCTCTCAGTCCTCTGTCAGAGTTTCTCCGTTTTCACCCAACAATGAGGGTATCACCTCCTTTACCTTCTGTTTGCTTCTCATGTATCTGAAGAACATCTTGAAATATTCCTCTAGATTAGATTCATGTAAGACTTCATTGACACTTGAAGTGTCATATACAATCCTCTTTCTCTTTTTCTGTCTTTTTTCTGGTAATATCAACACAGCTTCAGTATTTAAGTTCTCTGCAACAACCTTGCATTCAGCCAAAATGGAATTCCAGCTTTCCCTCAGCTCTTTTAGCTCATTTATCAACCTTTTGATATTTTTCACTTCAACATCCAAAGTTGCATTTCTGGCTTGTATAACCTGGTTCTTGTAATCTATTGAAGTTAGATTTTGAAGCCAAAAGGAGGCTGTGACAATAACCTGAAATTTTGTCATGTCAGTTTGGATGTCATGCAGGTGTGATTGGGTTTCAGATGACAAGTAACTTAAAAGTAGAAAAGAGCAAGAGTCCAGTAGCACCTATAATACAAACAAAATTTGTGGTTGCTTCCACATGTTCCTTTTTGTTTTTTCAGGCTTTCTCTGTCCCGAAGCCGAGTCTTCCCAACCCGCTTTCATAACTCACCTTCTATACACAGCATCCTCATGCGTTTCTTATGTGTGTTCGTAGCGGAAGGAAAAAAGATCCCAAAACAGAAAGTGTGTTCTTTCTGCACTTTGTCACAAATGGCGTTGGTGCCGTCCCACCCAACTTTCCTTTTTTTTTTGAGCGCATGCGGGATTGCGTTATATCGTTGTCCTGTCTTTCAGTTTCTGTAGAAACTGAGTAAGCGTAGTACTCATTTCTCTACTGTTGATTTCCCAAAGTTTTAAATGAAAAAGTGTTTAATAAATATGTGAACAGTAGAGTAGTGCAATCGCACAATTTCATATCCTACTCTATAAAAAGCAAACCATGTTCCCTAACACATTCCTTATCCCCGTGGAGATGCAGTATGCAGGGATAAGAAGCGAGTGAGGGGCAAAACGGTTTCCCTCTCTGCTGCCTTCTTGGGGCCTCCAGAGGCTTGGAAGAGCTCAGCTCAGCACAGGCTGCGGGAAGGCTCAGTGCGGTGGCGAGGCCCTCCCAATGCCCCACAGCAGCGGGGGTGGTGCTCCCTGCCGCCTCTGTGGGGTCTTGGGAGGGCCGGGCACAACCGAAGCGGTGGCTGAGGGATCAGAGGAGGAGGGAGCCCCTGCTCTTTTCCCCATCCCCCTCTTGAATGATGCTGTGGGGAGAGGTGCAGGGGTGGCGGGAAGCTCTGCTAGGAGGTGTTATATTTTCCAAAACAACAGGCTTTAATGCTAGTTTGAAATAAAATCAGAAATGGCATTCTGTTCCCAATCTTGTTCCTAAACTGATTGCTGAGTGATCCAGTGTAGCAAGCACTGCATCGTAATAGTGCAAGGACTGTTTTAAAAAGTAAAAAAAAGGGGGGAGGAGGACTTATACAATTGCGCATGTGAGCCAGATGCTTGTGTGGGAGGGGTAATGGCAAGAGAAGGGGTTGGAGATTTGTGGGAGGGCACTTCAAAAGCGCAAAAAAGCCTCCAGATGCATTGATATGTTAGATAATCATGTGAAAAAAGTGGCATCAAAAATGAAAATGGAACAAGTTTCACAAAAAATGCTCAAAACTCAGGATCATGACATCCTGCTCGCACATGGGAAACGATGACGTGTGTAATGAGTGAGATAACCTGCCAAAGTTCTGTTAGCATGCAGTCTCATTAAGGACGTGTGGAAGTGACCTGTGTTAGGGTATGAGCTTTCATGAGTCACGTCTCGCTCCTTCAGATACAGCTAGAATGTGAGTCCATCGGTCCTTATATCTTGGAGAGAGGAGTGATTACAAAAGCTGAATGACAGAGATTTCCTTAGATAAGTCCTGGGTCCACCCCCCCCCCCTGCCCGCAGCTGGGACCTGGGAACCCTAGTAGAATCTGTTTTGCTAGGGCAACAAGCTGCTGCGCTGCTTCTTCAAATGTTGTTGTTCAGCCTGGAACAATTAGCTACATTTCCTTCCCTCCCTTTACAACAAGCAAATCAAGTCTTCCAAGGAGCCTTAGAATAGTGCATGGGTCAGCAACATGTTCTTACACTCTCAGTTCATTAATAGCATTTGTTCTTCTCTGCTGCCAGCCACATGTGCTGCATTTAACATCCTGAAACTGGGTAGGCCTGCTACTTGTTACTGAACTGCAGGCAAATCAGCTCTCTTTCCCCACTGAGTCCTCCTTCCCCCTTCACATTTCTCTGCCACGTTACCTTGAACAGGCTGTGCATGTACTTAGAAATTGCATGATAGGATTTAGATAATTTCACACATTAGCAGAGACCTGCCAGACAGTGTTACTTTGCATCCACTCTCTGTGCAGGCACTTATATGTTCTTCCCACAAAGGAATCTCAGTTTGATTCTTTAAAAAAGAAGGCCTTTTTACTTTTACTTTTGGCATTGCTTGTATACCCATTAAAGCAGCAGCAGCAGCAGCACACCCATTTGTCAATAAAACCATGCAAATTACCCCCCATATATAAAAAAATGCATAGCTCCTAGGTATTGTTTAAAGACCATTTAGCATTTTATCTCTCTAGCTATTTTCTTTGCCCTTTCATCATGAGTATTTTGGTGCATTCTTGAAGAATGTCAAATTTGCTATTGGTTTGCTACTGCAAACAGAATCAAAGCTTTTTTAGTGACTGGTAGCTCTCATTATTTAAATGTTACAAACTTCTGCAAGCAAGTAATTAAAACTAGTAGATTAAGACCTATCTGCAGCTGGAAGAAAGCAAGTGAACAGCTGTTGCTGATTTGAAGGACAACCTATAGCCATATCAAGATCATTACAGGCCTGAGAGCAAACAGAAGATGAGCTCCTGTAATCCCCTGACTACTCTGTTGATGAGAATCTCTTGTATGCTTGTCTCTGTCAACTCTGCCAATCATACATAGTGGGACACCCATCCCACAACACCCTAGCTTAACATGTACACTGATGTGGTCTAACTTGCAAGCAAAAGACCTTGGGATCACAGAGCAGTACAAGAGTATGAGCTGTTGGGCCATGGAGAGACTTGTGTAGGCCCATATAGGTATAAATAGAACATATAGGTATAAACAGAAAGAAATAAAACAGAAGTCCAGTAACACCATAAAGATTAACATTTATTCCAGCATGAAGTGAATGCTGACTCATGCTGGAATAAACATTGTTGGTCTTTAAAGTGCCACTAAATTTCTGTTTTATTTTGCCACGATAGACTAACATGGCTACCCCTCTGAAATAAATAGAGCGAACAGAGGTAAATTATCCATGCCTTCAGCTACTTAGGATTTCCTGGGCATCCCATGAAACTGAAAGCCTGCAGGAGCAGCGCAAAATTGAAAGTGTAGCCTACGGAACTCATTGCCGCAAGGTATTTTAATATTCACATTTTTAAAAGATTAGATATACTTATGGAAGAATAGCTATCAATTCCTGTTAACTAGAACCCTCATGCAATGAGGAAGTATACTTCTGAATTCCTGGCAGGTCTGGCCCAATGGCTACAATACCCTAAGCCAGCCAGCTGGCCCACTGCCCTGCCCCATACCAGGCATGTCCCCCTGCCAGCTGACCTACTGCCCTGCCCTGTCAGCCCAGGAGTGCTTTGAGAAGCTGGGCAAGCCCAGACAACACCCCCACCCCCCACCCCAGCCAGCCAGGCATGCTCTAAACTGCTAGTCTGTGCTCTTTTGGAACCACCAGGTGCATTCCAAGATGCTGGGCCAGCAGCACAGATACACCCCCCTGACAGCTTGGTATGCTCTGAGCTGCAAATTATTAGGGCATGCCCCCTGGGTTGGGCAGCCTGGGAACTTTCTTCTTTTAGTGGCATAGGGCAAAAAGAGACAGGTTGGAGGTATGGCTCGGGTCAAGTCTCATTTGGTGCCCTGACATCTGGCATTCTAGGCATAGGTCCACCTTTGAGTGGGCTGTCCCTGGATACCTGATATTGCATTAATCCAGCATAGCAATTCTTATGCTCAGAATGGGAACATAGCCTTTAACACCAGTTTATTCATTTTGGGAGAGTAATTGTGCACAATCAGGAAAGTAACCTCACCATAGCCAGTTGTGTGTACCCTTCCCCTTTCAGTTATCCTTTTGCCTGTGTTGTTGTTACTTGGAAGCACTGTAGTAGCCATCAGTTAACCTCATTCTGCTACTACAGTGACTAAGACCAATCGTGTGGTATCCCAAAGGATTATTCATCTCTTCTGATGACTGTAATGTCGTTCAATAAATGCCAGTTGGCAGTGTGTCTATAAACCCTGATGGATGACCTTGTAGACTAAGATATACTTTGGAATATTCCTTTGCCACCACCACTGAACGGCCAGTATTTATGTGTTTATGTCCTTTAAATGAACATTACCTGGAAGTGCTGTATTTCTCACTCTGTCATTACATACCTGGCAGAACTGATCTCAGAACTATCCTTGTAGCTCACCATATCCAAATTGCTGTGGATATCTAGTGGGTACAAGGGCAACTTTTCTTGCCATGGTTTCTGGCTGCATTCCTGGATTCAGTCTACAATTGCTTTCATTTCTGTATGAGGTACGCAGTCACAGCTAGCGTCAATGGCTGATATCCAGAATTAGCTTCAGTAATGTCATAGTGGCAAAACACAGCAAGCAAATACTAATAATCTAGACGCCTTCAAGAGTGTTCATTCACTACTGTGCAGAGTAATTTTTTCTTCACCTCAAGATTATATAAAGGAACTTTTCAAATAACTGTGTGACTTTTGATCACTCCATATAAAGGCTTTAGAATAGCAGATGTATAAATCCCCCTCCTCTATTTCCTCTTCCTTTTCAAGGGCTGAGTTTTAATACCACTGTGCTTGGAATCACACATTTGTATAGTGTTCTTCATGCTTGTTGGGTAGCCAAAGATTGTTTGGCTTGCTGGGACAGGTTTGGAATTTTTTAAAAAAGAATAAATAGTAGGTTTGTTTGGAAACTGCACATTGAAAGCATTTTGTGAACTTTGTAAACAGCACCTTGTTTCCATCTTAAAGCAATGAACCTTGACGGTGTCCTTTCAAATAAATTACACGTAGCAAAACTATGGTTGACCTCATCTCCCCAAAGGAGATTAAACACAAAAGTTATCTCAGTAGCATTAAAGGTCTGTCTTAAATGGACTGAGACCCACAGGACATTCAGAATTAAGAGTGACATCAACTACATTATTCAGTTTTGTCTTTGGCACAAACTCTACTGTAAACCCCCTCCCCGCAAAAAGAAAAGAATAGCATAGCTCTTAGAGTTGGAGAGAAGAGACATTTTTAGATGTAGCTTACAGGTTTTTGTTGTGTTGTGGGAGGCTACATCACAGATGAGGAACTTGTGACATGGTGAACTACTTGTAGCCTTTGGGCCCTTTCACTGACAAGCTACCTACATGACTGTCCTTTTGAAATAAAATGTTGACTTGGATGACCCCAGTTTAACTCTCAGCTCCATAAGAGACTAGAAAACTTGAAAGATCCCAACCTGAGACATATTGCTATCACTGCAAAGACTCAACCTTTGCCTCACTCTTTTTGTGGCTTGTCCCAGTTGTGAAGGGCAGGGCTGTTTGAGTTCTTCCAGTCCTCCTGTCTCAGCTCAACATCTGCTTACAGGAACCCTACCCCATCGTCCAGTTTTTGGTTTGGCTGGTAACTGTTACCAGAACTGCTTTTTATAAGGGGGAAATTAGCTTGGCAGTCTGTAACTAAAATTAGCGCGGATCTAACCTGTGTTTATGGAGGTCCCGATTCCAGACACTTTAGTGACAAAGAGGCAGACTACAAATAGGTTCAATCACGTGTATTTACTAATAGTGTGGCGTAAGCCTGAACTTGCACATACACACCAGAAAGCATACAAGGACTAGGAAATACAGAGTAAGAAAAATAGAGACATTCGCATTAGCAGGTTCCCAACGATGGTAAGGGGAATACTCACTTATCCTGAAGCGGAGCAGAGACACAACAGCGAGGTGGTCCAATGCCAGCAATGGATCCATGGACAGACAGCAAGGGGTTCTGGATAGGGGTGGCACGCGCCTGGCTGGGGACAGGATAGGAATGGCACGAGCCACAGACAGCAAGGGGTTCTGGATAGGAATGGCCTGAGCACCGTGTGGTCTGAGAGACCAGCTTAAATACCCCAAAACGTACCCTGGGGCTGGTGCTGTACATGGTGGTTCTCACAGATTAAAACAAAAGTTCTAATGGGTTACTGAATAGCTTGGATGGGCCACTTTGGTAATCTGATTGTGATAAGTGACACCTCAGGAAGAGGGGACAAAAGAGGGAGGGGGAAATCCGAGTGGGCTGAATGGATGTTCCAGCGGACAGGGCTTGTCCTGATGTCATCAGCTCTGGAATGCGGAGGTTTCTTTGAGATGCATTCTCTAAGTGCTTGGGATGGTCGGCACTTAGTTCCTTCTCCGGGGCGGCTCCTAAGATATGCAGAGCGGGGCGAGGTACTCTCGCTGCGAACGTGGTGTGCCCGCTTCGCCGAAATGGCTTCTCAAAGCAGTCTTCTTCCCTGGGTCTTCTGGCTGCCTAAGAACATGGTTGCCGGCTGGGCATAGCAGGGGCTGGCTAGCAGGTTGCCCGGTAGTGAGGGCAAGCTCGGCGACCGGCCCGCGGGAGGCTCCAGGCGGGAACTGACCAGGGAGCACCTAGCCAGGCTCGCTGGAGGTTTCCCCGGCAGGCGCCCGGCGGCTAGCAGCAGCTTGGGCCCAGATGAGGCAGGCTTCCATGGAGGCAGGGGGAACAGCACGTAAAACACAGTCCAAAGCAGGGAACAGGCACGGTCCGTGGTAGATGGCAATGCAGGCACGGGGCACACTTGTAATAAAGTCCAAACACACACTGGGAAGTCCAGCTATAGGTCTAGGCAGGGATGCCCAGGAAGAGAGTCCTTTGTGCAGTTAACCAAACATGGAGTCAGGGAACTACATAGTCTATTGCAGCAGCAAGGTACTTAAACAAGCAGGCAGGAAACTGACACGTGTATCTGAGCACACACGTGCAGGGCAATCTTTGTGTAGTAGTAAAACAGCAATTCAGGAAATTTTAACACAGTCCATGGCAGGCCTTAAAGCAGGAGAGGGGGCCTACTTGGCAACATAACCCTCACATACAAAATTGTTATGCCAGAGCTGGCCATAATCATGATGGGAAAGTAAGGCTTTGGAATATCTCCATTATTTTATCTTCACACATATTGGGAAAATTAGAGATTGTTTATGTTTACAATATATATGTAAGTTATCTACAACTTATAATGGCTTTTCAACTCATGGAAACATTTCTTCAGTAAATAATAACACCCCCAAAATAAAAACAGAAAAAACACCAGAGATGTGCTTCTAATGTATAAGATAAGTTTATTTCACATTTCCTTTCAGCATCACAATGCTGTCACATTTCGGATCTTTTAATGATTGACTTCTTAACAAATTACAATCATACATTTACTTTAGCTGGCCTAATAAATTATTATTTTTGGTGCTATAGAATGCAAATCACTTTCATATGCAAATTAGTTTTCTCAGTACAGTAAATCAGAACAAATAAAGCACTCTCACTGATTATTTTTCTATCCCATACATTGGCTGCAGGAACGATTGGTTCAATGTCAGATCACATACATTCTTGCTTTACACTGAGAAAAGTATAAATCAGAAGTCATCAGGGCTCCTCCAAGCCATTTCTCTCTTTTAAAGAAACAGCAGTTCCTGTAGCATTTTATTCTTTTGGTACAAAGTTACCCCAAAACTATGACTCTCTGAGACTCCTCAAAATAAAAAATAGCTAAAGATGATCAATGCCTGTAGGCAATCAAATCCTTATTTATTGATTGATTGACTGAAATATTTATAGCCTACCTTTCCTCTTGGATTAAACATCTAGAAAGCTCCTAGAGCCAATAGACAGAAAAATCAAGCTGCCTTCTTGAGTTAATTAACAAAATATAGGGCCATCTGTGAACATAAATTAACAGAAACTTCCAGAATAATTCTTGATGAAGAAATCTCTGCCCCCCCTTTCAAGTTATATGACTGAGGGTGGTTGTAGGGGGAAAGTAGGGGACAAGGCAGTGTAAGGCACCCCTTTCTTTACTCCAAGATTCCACTTCTTGATGCTGCTTTCCCCCTAATTCAAGTCTTCACTTGGATTTTATTAGCACGTTTGTGTATAACACATCGTTCAACTTGAAGACTCTGCATGTATTATTGGATAAAGCACCCCCAAGTCTGCCCTCAACCACCTTCCAAACACCCCGTCAGTTCTTTCTGTTCCAAGAGTTGCAACCATCTTTTTTCCTGGACGGTGTGTGTGTATTTGTGTGTGTGTGTGTGTGTGTGTGTGTGATGACAGAAACTAAGAATAACTGGTTGCTTCACACCCAATAGAAATATCCATCACCACACCCAACTATGCATTTGAAGAATACACTGTTAGGATATGAAATATATAAAACTGAATACAAAATGTTATATTAAAGTTCTGAACCTTTTAATTGCTACAACAACACCTTCTGTAAATAGAGACCCCTTTCCTCCTCTTAGTACTCTATTATTGTACTCCTCTTAGAACTCAGTATTGTAATAGTTAAAGGAGATTTGTTTCTAGGCCTCGTATTAAGGGTGCTAGTTATCCTGGTCCAGGCCAGCCTGATCTTGGAAGTGAAGCGGGTTCCACTCTAGTTAGTACTTGGATGGGAGACCACCAAGGAAGTGCAGGGTTACTATGCAGAGGAAGGCAATGGCAAGCCACCTCTGTTTGTCTCTTGTGTCGAAACCCCCTGGAGGGTGTTTTTTGCCATAAATTTGCTGTGACCTGATGGCACCTTGCACACACACAGTTATCCTGGAAAATCCATCCTAACCTGAGGGAAGAGTAACAGAGCAATGTTGGGTCTGCTGTAGTGGAAAAGAGAGATGATTGGGTGGAACCTGGATCACTTCAACCTCCACTACTGATTTTTTTTAAAAAAAACAGAAATATTCCTATTCTAACTTCAAACTGTCATTCTTTCAGTGGAAACTGTCACATCACAACCTTAATTTAAATTGAACCGCAGCTGTTATATTAAAAAAAATCTTAGATGGAGCAAAGCAGCTATATTAATATTTTAAAATTTGTTACCTGATTAACTGAGTACACCCTTTAGATCTGACAAAAGTTTTAAAACTGGTTAGTCTTAACAAAAATATAGTAGAGATCTAAGATAAATCACAATGGTTTGAGCAGAAATCCTTGCACCCATGGAATCTCTAGTCTAGATCCAAACCGTTGCCTTTCAGGTGAGCCCAGCTGGATATATTTGCCCCGTGTGAAGAACGCATCCTGGGTGATTCTTGAGTAAGTTGGTAAGACATCCAGCCTTGAAGTTTTTAGCTTTCTGTGTTGGGCCTGTTGCTTGCTCTTGTGACTCCTGTGAAGGACAATTGCACTGAAACAGAATGTGCTGTCAGCTGAAAATGTTTGCAAAAGATGTAACAGACAAAACACTTTGTTAGAAGACACTGTCTCCTGTAATGCCTCTGCTCCAGCAGAAAACAGGGCGATCCCTCTTCTCCTGTGTGCTTGAATGAAATCATTTGGATGTTGATGTGAGAAGATTCTGTCCCGCAGGCAACAACAGCCCATCTAGAAAGAAGGCTGAGGTGGGAGCAAAGATGTTCTGACACACAAGTCTAGGGCCAGAACAATTTTCCTGTTGAGGCTTGAAATACAGTCAGCATGCCAAAGGACATGAAAAGACCAATAGGGAGCAAAACCAAGAAAATAATAACAAGCCCTATTCTAGGGGAAATAAACAGCAGGCAGCTCTCGTGTCAGCTGTTTTTAAATAATGCATGAACATTCCCAACCAATCTGCCTTTTCCACCCTGTTAATTACAGAAATATTTGCCACTTCCCCAGATCATTTCTCTCATCATCCTGATGCATTATTTTCTTCCATTCACTAATGCATGCAGATCACAAACTGACAATCACTCAAAAAGAAATACAAGAAGTGGAATGACAGGCAATAAGAATGGAAACCAGATAATTTTTTTTGCAGTCCACCTACAATTGCTAGCATTTAGCATCTATTGAATGGTGAGGGCTGCTTCATGCTTTGTCTTACAGTAGTGTTTGCTATAATCAGGGCTTTATATCTGGGAAAAGAGGTGGTGGAACTCAGTGGGTTTCCCTTGGAGAAAATGGTCACATAGCTGGTGGCCCCGCCTCTTGATCTCCAGACAGAGGGGAGTTTAGATTGCCGTGATTTAAACTCCCCTCTGTCTGGAGATCAGGGGGTGGGGCCACCAGCCATATGATTGTTTTCAAGAGGTTCCCGAACTCCGTTCCACCGCATTCCAACTGAAAAAAAAGCCCTGGCTATAACGTTGCTTGTGTAGCTCGTAAGGACCTCTGCACAGATCAGAGATTCTGTCCCAACCATGGGTTCCCAAGAAAGTTTATGGATGCCATTAGTCTACCACACTATTTTGCTGTTGGAAACACTGGTGTTCCCATGGCAAATATGACTGCCACATGAATTGTGAAGTGGCTTTCAACTGTGTACTATAGAAAACACAGCAGTGAGCATAATCCTCGCCCAAACAGCAGGGGCAGATGGAGCACTGGAATTACCAGGAATTTCCCTGGTGGGCTGCTGTCCCAAAGGACCATTCAGGCCACTAGACCTGGGGAGGTCTAGTGAGACCTGGGGAGGGGGGCAGGCATTTGATTTCCCCCTCCAAATATTTGACAGCCAGTGTGGTATACTGGTTTATAGTATTGGAATAGTATTGGAATAGGAGGCAGGAAGATTTGGGACAAATCCTCATTTGGATAGGATATTCACTGAGCACCTCTGTCTCAGCCCAACCTACCTCAACGTTGTGAGAATGAGATGAAGGAAGTGAGAAGAACCATGTGTGCTGCCCTGAAGTTCCTGAAGACAAGGATAAAAAATCTTATCTTTTATTCTACACAGGAAAAGCTGCAACCACATAATTCCTGCTGCTGCTGGGCATATGACTGTCAACATCAACTTGGGAAATTCCTGCAGATTTGGGGAGGGTAGACAGCTCAGCAGGGATGTGATGCATTGGAGTCCACCCTCCAAAGCTGCCATTTCCTCCAGGGGAACTGATCTCTGTAGGCTGGAAATCAGTTACTATTTCAGGAGATCTCCAGACCTTGCCTGGAAGTTGGTAACCCTAGATTACCCTTACAGTTCTGTGCCCCATGGCCTGATAGGCTCTGCCTTTCAACCTGGGCATCTGTGAGGGTTTTCCCCCAGGGCCATTTTAACACCCAATCCACCCCTGCAAAGGGTTTACGTACTCTGAGTCAAATAGGCAGAAAAAAAGTAAAACAGGAGGTAAATCTGGGACAGGACAATGTAAAGAATGTGTCTCCCAGACCCCAGTCGGACACTCTAGCCACTACACCATTGCGTGTCATCTTTTAAATACTGTAAAAGGCTAACATTGCTTGTTGTCTATCAAATGCTTTCGGATACCAAATACCATCATAAGTCAGCTGTCAAATAATGCCAAATATCAATAGCACCACATTACAAATACTAAATTCTGTAAAATACTAAATACTGGAATAAAATACCAAGGGCAAGTATGAAATATTCCACAGAAATTAGAAATCAAGCACATTGTATCTGGAGACAATATATGATGACAATAGTTGTCAGGGAGAAGTTTTAGGAGCACATTTATTTCAGCTTTAACTTGCACATTTCCTAGCAGGACTCTCTGTGTGAGACAATGTCATGAAAGGAAATGAAGGCCTTGGTCTGCCTGTGTTTCAGCCTCCTGTTGGGATGCCTGCCTTTCCTTACATGCTACATGAAGCATTATCATTGTGTGGTGCCTGATGTAAGTATTGTCATAAACTGATAAGTATTATTACGAAAAAGGAATAGTTTTCCCCAAAGGTCTTAAATAGAAGACAAGAGACATACCAGTACATGCAGAACTGGGGGTGGGAGGGCATAGGAAGGGACAAGGCAGTAGGAAAAATTAGACACTAAGAGAAAAGCTTTACTTATTAAAATGTGATTTAGAGAGATTATCTCACATTAAATGAGCATCCTGAAGGTTCACAAAATATGATATTTTACGAATCTGGCCTCTTAGTCTCCATAAGCCCCTGATGAACTAAAGAAAGTCTGAAAACTAAACTATCACTTGATAATACATTAAAAACAATTTTGGAAATTTAGAAAAGGATAAAAGTGAGGTGAGAAAAGATAAAGGAATGGAGAAACAGGCGCTATTTCATTACCTTTCTTTGTTTTCTAGTCCTTAAAATGGTTTAAATGGAGATTGGGGGAGGACAGAGGGCACAGCAATGGCACCTCATCTGTGCCTTCCAACTGGTTGTACACTAGGTTAGACCCCCCCCCCCCCCGCCCCGCTGCCCATTGTTAGTTACAGTATTCAAGATACGGGAAGATATTTGTGTCCTCTTTTCAGCCCTCTCCATCTCCATCCAGGCTACCACAAGTAAAGAGGTTCCAAAATTCTCCTTGGATATTTTAAAATAAATTTTCTTGAAAGATTTTTAAAAACCAAATAAAAATTTTAAAAGACAAATAGAAAAAGACAAAAAAACCCAAGTAATAAAGAAAAAGGAATAAAAAGAAAAGTATATAAAGAAAAAACTTTCAATTTTCTCCATGACAAATCTTAACATGATTAAAAAATTCGCACTTGTTTGTTATCCAATAACGCTTCCGGTTTTTCTATATCCTTTTTTTCAATTTTAATCATCAAACCCACAAATCATTAGTTCATTTTTTTCAGTTTCACACAGAAAGTCAATAAGGGGTTTCCAGTTTGCTATAAATGTGGATAATGTGACTCACCCTGTGGCTGCTTGCAGCTCAAGCAGGGAGTCACCCTTTGCAGCCCTGCTGGAGGAAAGGAGGCAGTCTCCCTTCCCTCCCGGGCATCCAGGGCTTTGGCCGGGGGGTGGAGCCAGGAGCTGTTTTCTGGCTGCTCCGCTTTCCCCTGGCCGCAGTTGAAGACGCGCTCGGGAGGGAGCTGTAGCGTTTTTAGTGCTCTGCTTTCTTCCCCGAGAGTGCATCTTTGGAGGTCGGCCCGGCGGCAGCGTCTGCGGCGTTGAGTGGCCACTTTCCACGGCCGTTTAGACGGCCTTTGTTTTCAAAAAAAGAAAAAAGAAAAAAGAAAAGGCAGCGGCGGTGGCAGTGTACGGGCGGCCGCTTTCATCGGCCACGTTTGCACGGCCGCTTTTCTGCTCCGGCCACCTTTTTGCTCCAGCCGCGGTGGCGGCAGTTTGACGGCCGCTTTTTCGGCAGCTGCTTTTCTGCGGCGGCGGCTGCATTGGAGTGGCCACTTTTAGGCAGCAGTAATTTCAGCGGCGCAGGTGGCAGCGACCGGTTGGTTGGCTGCCTGGGATTCACTCGGCTCCAGCTGCTGGCCTTTACGGCCCACTCTGCACCAGTTGTTGCGGCACTGTTGGTTGGGTGCCATTTTACTTCTCCTGAGTTGCTGGGTGGTGGCCTGGGGGTGGGGGAGGGATCGTTGCAAGGCTTCAGCAGCCATTTTGTTCCCTCTTCCTCTTTTCAGTGATAGTGTTAGGCCCATACCGCCTTCAAAGCCAATACAGCCAGCACAGCCCCTCGTACCAACTCTGGTGGGGGAGGCCAGTTCCCAGGGGTGCCATTGTGGGGCATTTTACTGCAAGCGGCAGGGCCTCTACTAGCGGATGGGCCTCTGCAGACAGGCCTCCACGGTGGCCTTTTGGTGTGGCAGCCATCTTAGGGTTGGCTGTATTGGCGCCTCCTGGTGGCTAGTACTGGGCTACTGTGTAATCCCTTCTGGTTAATGGCTTGTCACTTTTACCTGTTACCTTGCCACTTGCGCCACCCTGTGGATAGACCGGGCTACTTCAGAGAATTAATCCCTTCTGGTTAGTGGCTTGTTACTTTTAGCTGTCACCTTGCCAATCTTGACCATTTTAGGGATTGGCTAAAGTGAGAATCGATTCTAGAATGCCTGCTAAAAAGGGGAGTGGCCCATCTAAGGGTAAGCAGCCAGTTAAGCGTCCTGCGCCCAAGAGGCCCCCACCAGCTATTTCCTCTTCAGATGATGAGGACAGTGGTCCCACCAGAAAGGAGCTCCTTGAGCGCATCTCAGCTTTGGAGAGGGAAAGGGGGGGCTGCTCCGTTGGCGGCTCCGGTGTGGCCACACAGGGCATCTAAGAAGATGCCTAGAGCGGTGTTTTATAACGATTTTTTATCTCGCCTTTCTGCCCTCGAGGGTTCCTCTCGGGACGTGCCGGGTACTGGTGTCAGTGGCAATGAACCTTTGACTTCTTTGGCTGAAGGGGAAGTCGAGCCAGAGGGTACGGCGGATGACGGTCAGGTGGCCATAGCAGTGGAGCCACCTTTTGATGATGGTAAGGTATCCGTGCCTCAACAGGTGGGCGGTTGGCCTTGGGGATCTTTGGGTCACAAGGAATCCCCTGGTCTTGCTGCTCAGCCCCCGGTCTATCTCTCTCCAATTCAGGGCTGGCCATCATGCCCCTCTTCTTCTGTGGGCTGGCCATCTGCAGGATTGCTGGCATGGCCGGGGTATGTCTCTGGGCTGGGTGGCCAGCAACAGCAGGCACAAGTTTTGCCTGCATGTGGGGGTGCTGCTAATGTGGGCAGCCAGGTCTTTCCACTCCCTTCAGCGGGTTGGCCATTGGGGTATGGCTCACAGTTGGGGACTCCTTTTGGATTGCCCGCTTATGGCACTGTTCCGTATAGTGCCTTGCCCCCCAGGGATATGGCACTACCTTTGGGTGACCACTTGATGCAGGCTACCCGAGAGAAAATTATACGGGGTGAGTACATGGACATCTTTACCCTTCTCTTCAGGGAACTGGAGAAGAAGGATAAAGATGATCTGGACGACAGGGATAAGGAAAAGATCCACTGCCAGCGAATTGACAGGTCCTGGGCTCACTGGTTGCCTGGTTGCCTGGTTTACGCGGGGGTTCTGGTCAGGGCACAGCCGCACAGGGCCATCCCCGTTTCAGTATATGAATATCATATACAGGGGTATACGGATTTTGAGGGGGTGGCTTGGCTGCATTATGACGAGGAGTTCCGCATGCGTGCGGCCTTGACCCCGAGTCTTCCCTGGGACCAGATCCTAATTCAGCTCTGGGTGCAGGTTATGGCTCCCGCCAAGTCCAACCCCGGGGACCGACAGCGGTCACATGATTATCCAGCCCACTTCAGGTCTAGGTTCCCGCACCTCTGCGGGGCAGCAGGTTCAATTACAGCTGCTCTGCTGGGACTTTACATCCAAAGGGGTGTGCAACAGGAGGGCGTGCAGGTATAGGCACGAATGCCCGGTGTGCACGGGACTCCACGCACATACTGCTTGCTCCAGGGGAAGGCAAGGCAGGAAACGCTTTGGGGGTGGCGGTGGTCAGCAAGGGCCTGGAAAAGGGGCCCAGTCCAGTAAGGCTGAGGGTACTTGAACAATTGCTTCAGGTGTACCCAAGGCACAGGGACGCTGACTATTTACTTTTAGGTTTTAAGTTTGGTTTTAGAATCCCTTTTCAGGGCCTTAGGACGCCTTTCATGGCAGCCAACCTTAGGTCAGTGGCTGGCATGGAAGGGGTGGTCTGTCAAAAAATCTTAAAGGAGTGTGCTGAGGGCCGGGTTTTAGGCCCCTTTGACGCCCCTCCTGTCCCGTCTCTGCGGGTTTCACCTTTGGGGGTGGTGCCAAAAAAGGAGCCTGGGGAGTATCGCCTCATTCACCACTTGTCCTTTCCCAAAGGGGGCTCGGTGAATGATGTCATTCCTGATGAACTCTGCACGGTGCACTATACTTCCTTTGACCAATCAGTCAAGGTTGTGCGCCGTTTTTTATTTATTTATTTATTTTTTCAATTTATATACCACCCATCCCCAGGGGCTCTGGGCGGTGAACAGTTAAAATCGATAAAAACAAGAACTAAAATCAATATACAAATAATAAAACAAATTAACAAAGTGCAGTGGTGGGGAGAACTCCCCCCCACCCCAAAGGTGGGAGGTCGACATGGCACCGCCCCCTTCAATCACCGAATGCCTGGCGGAACAGCTCTGTCTTACAGACCCGGTGGAACGTTGTGGGGTGGGAGCTGAAATGGCAAAGTGCAATATCAAGTCTGCCTTTCGCCTGCTCCTGGTTCACCCAGAAGACTTTGAGCTCCTGGGGTTTGCATTTGAGGGCAAGTTTTATATGGACAGGGCCCTTCCTATGGGGTGTTCCATATCTTGCTCTGCTTTTGAGCGCTTCAGTTCCTTTTTGGAATGGGAGTTGTGTCGCCGCTGTGCCTGCCCGGACACCGTCCATTATTTGGACGACATTTATGATGTCTGGGCCAGCCGGCATGGGGCAGTGTGCCAGGCTATTGGCAGGGTTCATGGAGCTTTGTGAGGAACTGGGGGTTCCCTTGGCTCATGAGAAAACAGAGGGACCATCTGTTGTCCTGACGTTCTTAGGAATTGAACTCGATATGGTTCACCAGACCTTAAGGTTGCCCCTTGAGAGGGTGGCAGACCTTCGAGCCAGGTTAGACGACTGCTTGGGTAGAGACAAGGTATCTCTACTTGAGTTGCAGCAATTAGTTGGCCATTTAAACTTTGCCTGTAAGGCAGTTGCGCCTAGGAGGGCTTTCCTCAGAAAGCTGTGTGATGCTATGGGGACCTTGCGGTTGCCCCATCATCGATTACACATTAATAAAGGTATGTGGGATGATCTAGTGGTTTGGAAGGAATTCCTCGACACCTTCAATGGGGTGACTTTCTGGAGGGAGGATCTTTTGTTAGAGGCCGAGCTTCAAGTCACCTCTGATGCCTCCGGGACTACTGGCTTTGGAGTCTTTTTTAGGGGACATTGGTGTGCTGACCAATGGCCCGCAGATTGGGTAGCCCAGGGATTGTCCAAAGACCTTACGTTTTTGGAGTTCTTTCCCTTGTTAGTGGCTGTGTGGCTTTGGGGACCTCAATTGGCTAACCAGGCTGTCCACTTTTGTTTTTTTTTTTTTTGAAATTTTTTTATTTTTAATATCTAACATAAAAAACTACAAAAAACTACAAAAATATAAAAGGGAAGAGAGGGGAAAAAAGGGAAGGGGGAACTGGGAAAAGGGAAAGGGCAACACATAAACAAACAGCAAATGCTACACTACATGTCTTGTATTCCCTTCATGCTGTAATTTTTCTTAAAAGTTAACTTTCTAATATGCTATCAGATTGGTAGATTTTATACAATACAAACTATATTCAGGATCAGGCTTTCTTCCCCCCCCCCCCCCTGCATCTCGGTCTCAGTTCTCTCTGCGCGGCTGGAGCAGCTGCGCCCGCTCTCTTCCCCCCCCCCACTTTCCTCTTCAGATTTTGAACTTTCTTCCTGCTGAAACTCCTGATGGTTGAGCAAAAAGTCTGTCAGCTGCGCTTCTGATGTAATCTTGTAAGTTTGATCCTTATATCTAAACCAGACGCCTTCTGGAAACAACCATTTATATTTTACATCACATTTCCTCAAGAAAGCCGCAAGTCCTTTATACTTGAATCTTCTTTTACGAGCCAAAAATGGAACATCTTTCAATATTTTAACCTTGTTGCCCAAATAATCCAAGTCCACATTATACGAATTATATAAAATGGTGTCCCGAGTCTTCTTAGATGAAACGTCAATAATAATCTCACGAGGCAGCTGAAGCTTCATTACATACTTTGAAGATGTCCGCTGGACTTCCAAAATATCGCTTTTTAACTCTTCTTTAGTTGCCTTTGCGAATGGCACCAAAAGTCCAGACACCAGATCTTTCAAATTTTCATTCTGAAGATGCAGTACCGTTTGGGCACGGTGCACTTGCAATCCTATTATTTGATTCTCCAAAAGCTTCACTTCCTTACTTGCTGCTTTCATGAGTACTGTGTTCTCGTGTGCAGACTGCTCTGCTCCGGTCGCTGTTTCTTTAATGGTTTTCACTTCGCTTTCCACTGAATCAACCTTTTGCCCCATTTCATTTAGTTTCGCTACAAAGGGCTGCACAACATCAAAGACTGCTCTCCTCACCATCTCTTCCAAGGTTTCCCCCTTCCCCTGTAACGTCGCCATCACCGATTTACTTATTGCTGGGCTCTGCTTTCTCGTCGCCATCTTAGGGGGGGGGGCGCCAACTAAGTTCCGAAACTCCGTGAAGGGGAAGAAATCCGCTCCTTCTTAGCTTCAACTCCCACCAATCCTTTGCATACGCTTAGAAGTCAGAAGGGATTAGCTTACTTACAGGTTTTCACCTTAAATCTGCTTATTGCCGTTCTCCATGGCCTAGCAGCACGCGAGGTGCTGCGCAAGTCTGCTGGCCTCCATTGGAGCAAACGGGTAATTTACCCCCTGCATTGCTTTCAGGGGGTTCTTCCCGCCGCACTCCGGACCCCGTCTCCCTCACTGGGAGTCCTGGGGGTTAACCCTCGCGGCTCAACCGCCCGGTCAGGCTGCTTGGACGTTTCCTCCCGAACCTGCGGAGAGGAGCGTCCGACATGGCTGAGAAAACGAAACCGAATCCAGGCTGTCCACTTTTGGTGTGACAACCTGGCTGTAGTGCATGTGGTCAACACCATGGCATCTAGATCCCCCAGAGTCATGCGGCTGGTAAGGGCCTTTACTTTGAAATGTTTGCAACTAAACATTTTATTTAGGGCCAGATACGTTCCGGGTATTAACAACAGTGTGGCAGACGCTTTGTCTCGCCAACAGATGGAACGATTCTGGCAGCTTGTCCCTTGGGCCGACAGGCAATGGGCAAGGATGCCCCAGGAGCTTTGGCTGCTTGGACGGCAGAAGCGAGTAGAGCGATCTAACTGTCCATTGCCCCCAGCACTCGCAGGGCCTATGACTGGGCAGTAGGGCAGTTCTACAAGTTTAGGGCATCGGCCGGACTGCAGCTGTCATGGCCTATCCCACCTGATGCACTTTTGTGTGGTGCAGTGTGGGAGAGAACTATCTATGAAATCAGTCAGGGGACAGCTTGCTGCTTTGGCCTTTGCCAGTAAGGCGAATGGCCTTCTTGAATTCATGGGTGCTTTCAGGATTAGAAAGATGCTTGAAGGTTGGGCTAGGGAAGTGAGAGCGCCTAGTGACCCCAGGCAGCCCATCTCCCCATCTGTGTTGAGGGGGTTGGGAACAGCTTGTGGGGAGGTGTGTTCCTTGGCCTTTGAAAGGAAGCTATTTCATGCAGCTTCCTTGACGGCCTTCTTTGGGGCTCTTTGAGTCAGTGAGCTTGTGGCCTCATCTCGCAAGGATGCTTCTGGCCATGCCCTGGCAGCCAAGGATGTTAAGTTTGTGGGGATAAAGTCTCCCTTTTAATTAGGTGGTCCAAGATGGACCAGTGGCAGTGGGGGAGCACTTTGCTTCTGGGCTCCTGCGCTGAACAGGAGCTGTGCCCGGTGAAGGCCCTTAAGGAGTACATCACGCTTCATGAGGAAGGCCAGGGGGTCTTGTTCCACCACGAAGATCAGGCCCCATTAACTAAGTTTCAGTTTTGGGCTGTGACAGAGAGGGCGCTTAAGAAAATTGGCCTGTCAGGGGTCAAATTCGGCACCCATTCCTTCTGGATTGGGGTGGCCTCTACGGCAGCAGCCATGGAGTACCCTCAGCAGGCAATACAGAGAGTGGGCAGGTGGCGGTCAAGGGCATTTCGGTCCTATATCCGGCCCCTGCCTCAATTTTAAATGGCGAACTAATTGCTCTTTCCTCAGGTGCCATGTTGGGCCATGCAAGGAAGAGGATCCTGATTTGTGGCCACAGCATGGTGTTCTGGGCAGCCCACCAGGCCAGGAGAACGCCGATTGGAACTCAACTGGGTTTGAGTGCTGTGGCCACTGTGGAGTGGCAGGGCTGGCATGGCCTTAAATGGCCAGGCCTGCTGCCCCTTCTGTTTCGGGGACGGAAGGGTCCTCCCCTGCACATTTTGGTCATTCACCACGGCGGTAATGATCTGGGGTTTATGCGGGGCAAAGCCCTGTCGCTGCAAGTAGCTGAGGACCTGAGATTTATAGGCAGCCGATGGCCAGGCATGCTTATAATGTGGTCAGAGACGCTACAGAGACGGATTTGGCAGGAAGCCTTAGATCCCAGGGCAATTGAAAGGTCCTGGTAGTAACGGCAACAAGCTACACCGGTCTCTATCCTTTCACTCGTTTCAAATGTGATTCCTTCTTCAGGCCTTTAATTCTATAACAAATCATAACAAAGTAACCTGCCATCCAAAAATATCCTGGAAAACATTCAGCCAAAATCCATACTTACATAAACATCTTATTTCTGCAGGTTTGGCCTCCGAACTGTGTTGCTGCTACAGCCAACAATTTTTGGACGACAGCGATTGCGAACTTACCCCACACCAGTGGGAGATAATACTGGATGTTGGATCCCACCTTGGAAGTTTTCATTAGCCAATTATTTGGGTTGTGTAGGTTCGGGACTTTGTGACAATTATAGAAATACACTGATGAATTACACTGTATGAATTTCAAGTGTTTGTGACTTCCTTGAGCCTGTGTGTTCCCTGAGCTTTGTATTTCTTAGGAAGTTTCCCCCTGTTGGTGTTATTGCTTGTATACTTTTGGGAATTATGATGGACTATAGAGATACTTTTGCATTTACTTTGGATGAAAGAGAAAAAATTCTATCCATAGTCCCATCTTTATCGGATAGTCATGGTGGTATTCCCGCTCAAGATTGGGACCTCCTCACAGAACAAATGACCAAACACACTAGATTAACACTCCATGCAGCTTCTCTCATCGAGTATAGCAAGAAAAATATTATCCCGAGGGGGCTGCGCATGCACAAGCCTCCGGGAATGTACAAGGAGGACGAGGTTTTCAAAAAATGATGGCCATCTGTATTGAATAAGTGTTCGTTTGATCACATGCTTCTATTGATAGAACGCATAGCCCAAGAGAAAGATGAAATTTTTGAGGAAATTGGCAAGATCAAGGACAATTTAAAGGCCTCCTACACAGATGTAGAGTTCACCAATAGATCTAATGAGGTGAACCATACTATTAGGGATTGTGAATTAAAGCTTATGGATTTGAAAATGAAAAAATTAAACCGAGATAAACGGGACTATGATACGGGTAATATTTATAACTGGAAGGAACGTGCACCAAGAAAACAGGTGACTTGGGCTACCCCTGCCTCAGGTTCTGAATTTGACACAACGGATCCCTCCGATACGGAGCAATCAGGGGATGAGGGTGGCTGGACCCTTAGAAATCGTACAATCCCAATACAACAACCCCGGAGACCTTTTTTGGCCAGGGGCCATCTCTCGAGAAGAGGGAGGTACAAAGTTTAGTGTTTAACTTGTCATCTAAACCTCTTACAGATGTAGAGCTTATGGTGCTAAACAAGGGGTTGGGCTTTGTCCCATCACCTACAATGCTTTGGATACCCGTATCGACCTGTTTAAATTGTTTCATCAACTAAAATTAAAGAAATATTTTGGCAATGCAACTGGGGCCTTTGTGAGTAGCGGTTTAAAACATCGGTCTACATTTACCCCTAGGATAGTTGATGTACAAATAGAGGTGTTTGAGAAACTGGTTCTTAAAGAGGTAGGGACTTTAGAAAGTAGGCAACGGAGGAATTGGAATAATGTAACCAGGGATGAGAGGGCGGCAATAAATAACTTGAGAAAGGATTCGGAAGTGGACATTAAACCTGCTGATAAGGGGGGCGGGATAGTGGTTATGAATAGGGATGACTACAGAGAGGAGGTCTTACGCCAGTTATCTGACAGGGAGTATTATCTCCCTGTAGACCATGACCCCATAGGGGAGATTAGGAGAGTAATTAAAGTGGTTTTAGATGAGGCATTGGGTAGTAATATGATCAACCAGTCCTTACATTGGAATTTGCTTAACAACGATCCCCAGACTCCTATCTTCTATTGTCTCCCTAAGATACATAAGACCCCCCCCCCCCGGGAAGGCCAATAGTTTCAGGGTCTAATTCTATTCTAGAACCCCTTGCACAATATTTGGACCGCATCCTTCAGCCCTTTTTAGCAAAAGTAAAATCATATGTCAAGGATACCACCGATTTCATTAATTTTATAGAGAATATCAATATCCCTGAGAATACTCTTCTCCTAACCATGGACGTTCAGTCCCTTTATACCTCAATTCCGCATCAGGAGGCAAGACAGGTGATAGAGAACATCTTAGAACAAAGACCTCAGAAATCTCCGCCTACCTATTTTCTGTTAGACCTATTAGATATAATATTGGAACGCAACTATTTTAGGTTCGAGTCTCAATTTTTCTATCAGTTTAAAGGAGTTGCCATGGGCTGTTCAGCAGCACCCAGTATCGCCATTTTGTTTATGGCTAATCTAGAAGAGCTTTACATTTTCAATGAAACAGCCAATCCCTACTATGATCAGATAATCTGTGTAAAGAGATTTATTGATGATGTTTTTATGATAATTAGAGATGCACGGTGTGTTGATGGCCTCATGAGATGGGTTAATAATATAAATCAGCATATAAAATTCACCCATCAGAGCAATTCACAGTTTATCACCTTCCTGGATGTGGTTGTTTTTAAGCAAACAGCCACGACACTAGGTGTACGACCTTTTCGAAAGCCCACTGACCGAGCAGCTTATTTGGATTATACATCCTATCACCGCTTGAATTTAAAGAATAATATACCTTTTAGTCAGTTCCTACGAATCAAGAGGAACGCGTTTCAGCAAAATGATTATTTCTATGAGGCCAGGAACATGACGGTGGCTTTTAGAGCGCGGGGCTACCCTAAGCATGTGATAGAGAATGCGAGGAACAGAGTGGAGGCAATTCCACGTAGCGCCCTTTTACAATATAAAGTCCGTAGTCAACTATTGGAACATAAGATCACATGGGCTATGGACTTTTCCTCACTTGCAGGGGAAATTGCGAGTATCATTAAAAGGAATTGGCATATTTTGCAAGATATCCCGGGCTGTAATCATCCACCTCAAATCGGGTTCAGACGCACCAAGAGTCTACGTGACATGTTGGTCCATTCTGATTTAAAGACACAGGAGGATGGCCCAAACTTACCGCAGGGTCATTTCCCCTGTGGTCACTGCAACGTCTGCCCACTCAGCACTGATCTCAAAAATATAGCGCATCCAACTACTGGTCTTCTCCTGTTCTCCAAACATTTTTCAACGTGTGCCACTCACAGTGTGGTTTATCTCATTCAATGCACATGCACTTTATTATATGTAGGTAGTACCTCGCGCCCAGTCTGACTGAGGATCCAGGAACATATTTCTAAGATAAGAACTCAGAATCAAGAAGCACCTTTATCCCAGCATTTTCAAAATTATCGTGGGAGCGCAAAAGATCTGAAATTCACAGTTTTAGAGGTTGTTAAAAATCCGGGCCATGCAAATAGGTTTTTGTTGCAGGCTGAGGCACGTTGGATATTTAGACTCAATACCCTGACACCCACTGGACTTAATAATGAATTGGACTATTCTGTATTTTTGTAAACCTCGTTGTAATTTATTTAACAACGTCCCCACTAGGTAGTATTAGTGAAGGATTTTACAAATGAATTTTATGGTGAAAGAATGATGTCTTAGAACAAGTAACTGTATTTATTCTATTTATTGTCATTACTGTATTTATTGAGAGGATTATTGTTGTATAGAGGGGATAAATTCTAAGTAGAATAACGGTTGGTTTTTGACAATTGAAACTGCAGGATGTCTCTTTAAGTAGTGATTGGGCGGGTCATTTGAACGTTATATAAGCAAGTATAGGAGATTGTTGATTACTTGTCCCACTGAATTACTGCCTTATGCGATTTGGAGGCCAAACCTGCAGAAATAAGATGTTTATGTAAGTATGGATTTTGGCTGAATGTTTTCCAGGATATTTTTGGATGGCAGCTTACTTCGTTATGATTTGTTATAGAATTAACGGCCTAAAGAAGGAATCACATTTGAAACGAGTGAAAGGATAAAGAGACCGGTGTAGCTCGTTACCGTTACTATTCACCTCAGTGAACACGGTTGCTGCAATTTTTGGCGAACTGTGTTGCTGCTACAGCCAACAATTTTTGGACGACAGCGATTGCGAACTTACCCCACACCAGTGGGAGATAATACTGGACGTTGGATCCCACCTTGGAAGTTTTCATTAGCCAATTATTTGGGTTGTGTAGGTTCGGGACTTTGTGACAATTATAGAATACACTGATGAATTACACTGTATGAATTTCAAGTGTTTGTGACTTCCTTGAGCCTGTGTGCTCCCTGAGCTTTGTATTTCTTAGGAAGTTTCCCCCTGTTGGTGGTAAGGCTAATCACACCATTAAGAAATCTTTGGGGCAAGGCTTGGGCATTTATCTGCCACACCCCAAGATTAGGGCCGATTTTGCCGACCATATGCGATGGTGTACATATGTCACCTGAGGGCAATGAATTATTCCTAGATGACTTGCGGCAAGGGCTTCGGTTGGCTTTAGGCCACCTGTGGGGCACAAGGGTCTAAGCAGAGGCTTGGCCCTGGTGGTGGCAGGAGATTTTGGGAATAGGGTGCGGGATGGTGAGCACCCAGTGACGCTTCCGCAAGGGTGGGGTACAGGGTCTGCCATTTAGTGCGGTATGCTTGTTGACGGCTACCGTAGCACTGGCAGAAGCCTGCGGGGATCCCCAAACACAAGGCCTCCCCTCATGCTGTATGGCTGCGGCTTTAGGTGCTTGATGGGAGGATCCATTGCCTGGCTGGCCGGGTTGCAGCCATTCATGGGATGGCCTACACTCGGGGCTTTGGGGCTGGCCCAGGCAGGTCAAGGCGGAGATCCGGAGTTGACCCCAGGGCTTGACCTGTACCACTTAGTTGGCCCTTGCCTTGTTAAGATATGGTTATTTTAATGAACGGCCCTTTAATCCAAGCCTGTGTCTGCCTCTTCATTCCGGTTGGGGTTGCAATGTGACTCACCCTGCGGCTGCTTGCTGCTCAAGCAGGGAGTCACCCTTTGCAGCCCTGCCAGAGGAAAGGAGGCAGTCTCCCTTCCCTCCCAGGCATCTGGGGCTTTGGCCGGGGGGCGGAGCCAGGAGCCATTTTCTGGCGGCTCCACTTTCCCCTGGCCGCAGTTGAAGACGTGCTCGGCCCACCCACCTCTCCTTGTTTTTAGTACAGGACTAGCTGGCTGCTGTTACAGAGCCAGGTAGGAATTTTTTGCCCCTTCTTCCCTGATTGGCTTTGGGAAGGGTTTTTTTTCGCGTACCTTTCACTAATGGCAGTGTTGAGGAGTTTGTGAGGTGGTGCTGTGTTTGGTCACCGGTAGGAGATTTTGGGAATAGGGTGCGGGATGGTGAGCACCCAGTGGCGCTTCCCCAAGGGTGGGGAACAGGGTCTGCCATTTAGTGCGGTATGCTTGTTGATGGCTACTGTAACACTGTCAGAAGCCTGCGGGGATCCCCAAACACAAGGCCTCCCCTCATACCGTACGGCTGAGGCGTTAGGTGCTTGATGGGGGGATCCATTGCCTGGCTGGCTGGGTTGCAGCCATTCATGGGATGGTCTACATTCGGGGCTTTGGGGCTCGCCCAGGCAGGTCAAGGCGGAGGTCCGGAGTTGACCCCAGGGCTTGACCTGTACTGCTTAGTTGGCCCTTGCCTTGTTATGATGTGGTCATTTTAATATACGGCCCTTTAATCCAAGCCTGTGTCTGCCTCTTCATTCCAGTTGGGGTTGCATGTCTTCTCTCTAATAAAAGCTGTAAATTTAGCCATCTCAGCTAATTCTGTCATCTTCACAATCCACTTCTCTACTGTAGGCAGTATAGGACTCTTCCATTTTTGAGCATATAATAATCTCACCGCCGTTGTCATATATAGAAACAAAATACCATGTCTATTTTCTAGCTGTCTATCCATTAATCCCAACAAAAAAGCCTCTGGTTTAAAATGCATTTTAATCTCCAGGATTTCCTGTATTACTTTCACTCACTCTACTTTTGTTCCAAATTTCAGCACAAGTGTATACATTTAGCAATAACATGGTCATCATTTGTACATAATTCTGATTCATATTCAGACTTGTGTTCAAAGCCCCATACTCTTTTATCCATTTTAAACCTTTCTGACAGTTGTGCATAAAAAAACCATCAACACATATAACCTTTGGTTATCAAATCTTCCCTTGACTTCATTTTACGGTCTCCTTGGAAAAAAATCTAATATATCCCAATACTTTAGCCACTTTTGCTTAACTATCATTTCATGCCTATAAAATGCTTCTGGTGTTGAAAGCCCCAGGGGTGTTTTTTTATACAATCTGGCTTTGTATTTATTCCATATTCTCAGAATGGCACATCTAATATAATGATTTTTAAAATCCACACTAACTTTAATTTTATCATACCATAAGTAAGCATACCGCCCGAATCTCACACCATATCCTTCCAATTCCAAAATCCTCTTGTTTCTCAACAATAATCACTCTTTCATCCACATTAAGCAGCAAGTGGCAAAATATAATTTCAAATCATGTAAGCCCAGTCCTCCTCTTTCCTTGCATCTTGTAATACTTTATATTTGACTCTTGGGTTTCCCCCCTACCATATGAAATTAGAAATATCCTTTTGCCATTGTTTAAATGGTACATCAGATTTTCTGTATTAATGAATCAATTAACTTATTTATTTATTTATTTATTTATTTCAAATTTGTATTCCGCCCTCCCCGCGAGCAGGCTCAGGGTGGATAACAACATATCTTCAACAACAACAACAACAACTTCAGTTCCCTTTAAGGGGACTGTCAGTCTATGGAGAACAGGATACGTTGAAGTTGACTCTCACCCCTTGCAACAAGAAATCCAAGCTCTCTTGAGTTAAAGTTCTTTAATGAGATATCATAGCTTCAGCATATATATGTCCATAGGTTACACAGAGGCAAGTAAAAGCATCTGGCTGTACACAGGTCCTTTGTTGAGAATGACATATGGAGTGCTTGCTACAAAGTTTCAATCCCTCTACATAAGCCCCCCACCCTTGGTGCCCAACCAGCTGGGTACAGTCAGTGGGAGAGTAGGATGGAACTGTCCCAAGGCCACTGTGGTGAGCCATCTCAGATAAGAGTGCAGCCTTCCCAGGAGCTGGACAGCTTATGTGAAAAACAGATACACACAGGAGAAGATTGCAATAAATCACAAAGATGGAGGGACTGTGGACAACAGACCTGACAGGGACCTCCAAAACTAAGATGATTCGGTTTCATTTTCCCAGCCATGTCAGACGCTCCTCTCCGCAGGTCCGGGAGGAAGCGCCCGAGCGGCCTGACTGGGTGGTTGACCTGCGAGGGTTAATCACCAGGACTCTCAGTGAGGGGGTATGGGTCCGGAGCACACCGGGAAGAGCCTCCTGAAGTCGATGCAGGGGGTAAATTGCCCGTTTGCTCCTACGGAGGCCGGCAGACTTGCGCAGCACATCGCGTGCTGCCGGGCCATGGAGAACGGCAAAAAGCAGATTTAAGGTGAAAACCTGTAAGTAGCGAATCCCTTCTGTCATTTCAAGCATATGCAAAGGATTGGTGGGGGTTGAAGCTAAGAAGGTTCGGATATCTTCCCCTTCATTGAGTCTCGGAACTTAGTTGGCGGATTCCCCCCCACCCCTAAGATGGCGACGAAAAAGCAGAGCCCTGCTATGGACAAATCTGTTTCGGCTGCCTTGCAGGGGAAAGGAGAGTCTCTTGAAGAGCTGGTTAAGCGGTCGGTCGTCGGAGCTATAAAGCCCTTTGTTGATAAGCTGAATGAAATCGGTCAAAGGGTTGGCTCAATTGAGAGTGAAGTGAAAACCATTAAGGAAGCAGCCTCGGGGGCAGAGCAGTCTGCTCGGGAAAACGCAGAACTCATGAAGGCAACAAACAAAGAAGTAAAACTTTTGGAGAATCAACTGATAGGGCTACAAGTGGAGCGTGCTCAAACGGTTTTGCGTCTCCAGAATGTGAAGGAGGAGGAAAGTGAAAATTTAAAGGACTTGGTGTCGGAACTTTTGGCGACATCTGCAAAGGCAACTAAAGAAGAGTTAAAAAGCAACATTTTGGA
Organism: Eublepharis macularius; assembly: GCF_028583425.1. Lineage (NCBI taxonomy): Eukaryota > Metazoa > Chordata > Lepidosauria > Squamata > Eublepharidae > Eublepharis > Eublepharis macularius. The sequence continues at coordinate 63,074,618 of NC_072793.1, forward strand.
AGTCCGTCGACATCTTCAAAATATGCAACGAAGCGTCAGCTGCCTCGCGAGATCATTATCGACTTTTCATCTAAGAAGACTTGGGACACCATCTTATATAATTCGTACAATGTGGATTTGGACTTTCTGGGTAACAAGGTTAAGATATTGAAGGACGTTCCATTTTTAGCTTGGAAAAGAAGATTTAAATATAAAAGGTTTGCAGCTCTTCTGAGGAAGCGTGAAATAAAATACAAATGGTTATTTCAGGAAGGTATCTGGTTTAGTTATAAAGACCAAGCCTACAAGATAACATCGGAAGCACAGCTAAGGGACTTTGTGTCTAATCATCAAGAGTTCCAACAAGAAGAGGACTTAGAAGCTGAAGGGGGGGAGGAGGGAGCGAGCACAGCTACTGCAGCTGTTCAGAGAGAGCTGCGACTGAGACGCAGGGGGGGGGGGAGAAGACCTGATCCTGATTGTAGTTTGTATTTTATAAGATCTACCAATCTAATAGCATATTATAAAGTTTTAACTTTAAACAATTGTAGTATGAAGGGAAAGCAATACCTGTAGATGTAGTGTGTGTGTTTTTATATGTTGTTTTTTCCCTTTCCCCCTGTTCCCATTTTCCCCTTTTTGTAGTGTTAGTAATTAAAAATAAAATTTATCACAAAACAAAACAAAACTAAGTCATCTGCAAAGGCTCTTACCTTGTAAGTCTCTTTTTAAATCTTTATTCCCCCGATCCTGTCATCATATCTTAGTCAATATTTCAAGAACCAAAATAAACAACAGGGGAGACAGTGGGCAACCTTGTGTTCCTTTTTGAATCTCACAAGATTTAGTTAAACGTCTATTAACAATTATTTTAGCTGTCAGTAAAGTATAAATTGATTTCACCCATTTTATAAAAATCTCACCAAAATTAATCTTTTAGAATCTTAAGCAAAAAAGTCCAGTTCAAATTGTCAAAGGCTTTCTCAGCATGTGGAAAAATCAAAGCTGCTTGCTTTTCATTATGTTTATCCAAGTACTTCAAAATATATAATACAGCTCTAACTTTGACTTTCAACTGTCTCTTAGGTGGTGGTGGAGGAGAGTGCCCTCAAGTCACAGCTGACTTATGGCAACCCCTAGGAAATCGAATGCATGGCAAGAGACTATCAGAGGTGGTTTGTCATTGCTTGCCTCTGCAACCCTGGTCTTTGTTGGAGGTCTCCCATCCAATTACTAACCAAGGCCAACCCTGCTTAACTTCTGAGACCTGATGAGATCATGCTCACCTGGGCAATCCAGGTCAGGAAGCCACAATGATAAATTTTTGAACCTCCAAAGTACCTGGTCTTTTTTTCTAAAAGAAACTAACAGATTAGATCTAGTATTGTTTAAGTTTTAGCTCCACATTGTAGTCCTGTGCTCACATGGTTTGCAATGAATATCAGTTTCTTCAATTCATTAATGTATTTTCCTTTTCTCTATATCACCAATATGCACATGTAAACTGCTAAAACCCTACCCCCTTAAAGTAATGTATAGAGATGATTATGTATATGTGATTGCATCAAGATGCTATTTGTATGGTATTTCATTAGAGCACAAGAGGGCATGTATTCATATGTCTGTATACATCACACAAAAATAATCTTGATGCAATGATATTTATAATTACAAAACTCTTTCTTGCAGTGTTTTATCAATACATGTGTGCCTATTGGTAACATGTAGAGGAAAAAATGGGAAATGAGGAAATCAAATGCAGTAGCAAATTGTAGTAGATCCAGTTGAGTTTTTAATCATGCATTTTGTCACTTTCATATAAAGAAGGCAGCAATTGTTATCCTTTGGAGCCATCAGCTTCACAATAGGGCCTTTAAGTGAAGGAAAATTATTTCCTTCTCTGCGTATCTGCACATAAACTGTGGCATTGAATCCATTGAATTCAACATAGTTAACACTGATGTAGCATCAAAGAACAGCCCCCTGTAGTGTTGGAGCACATGCAGTTTATTTATGTAACCATAACAAATCTTTCAGTGTAATGGTTTCCTCAGCCACTTTGACGATTAAGGTAAAAATAACCATATAAATAAAGCACACACTGGAGATTAGAGAAAATTGTTTAACATGAGCAATATTCAGTGTGTTTCAGACTATAAGTGAAGTCCAATTTACATGCTCCTGAGAACAGTCACAAAGTAACAAACATGAAATTGGAATGGAAGCATTTATCATCACTGTGCATACAGTGGTATTTCAGAATTTTAGGCCTTCATTTGAAGTAGGTTGAAATCAGATTACCTCATGTTGCTTTTTTGAGATGCTCATTTTCTACCCCCAAAATGCTTCTTTTTTCAAACATTAAACCAAGGCGGGGGGCAACTGTGAAAAAAATACTGAGTACAGAAATAAAACTCCATGAAACTGTTAAATGTTAGCTTGATGGAGAAAGTCTAAATTTTCAGTTTGGTGTAAAGAAACTCTTTCACCAGCATAATGGCGAAGTCCTCTGACTGTTTCAGAAGGCGCCCTGACACCTAAGAGAAGAATTTGAGGGTGGGGGCTCAGTAAGCTGCAACTCGGGGTGGGATATGAGAAAATCTCATTCTATCAGCTTTGCTTTACTCCTGGCAGCTTGGTTGTTCCTTTATTTTCTTAATTTCTTTACCTTGCCTTTTATTTCTGACTAACATTTTTAATTATATGGTATGTTGTTTGTATTTAAAATATCCCCCCCCTCCTCTGGAAATAAAGGGGATGCTTTCTTGTTAAAAACTTTTACTATAGTTTATCTTTAATCTCTCTCTCACTCCTCTACATGTTACTTCTTTTCGAGTTCTCCATGGAGACAACCTTTGCTTTGTGCAGACACACATCACCTCAGGGATTGGCTTCTATTTTTTTTAAAAAAAAACAGCATGCAAATGGGCTCAGAAAGCTGCTGCAGAGGAAGGGAAAGCTCCGGCCTTGCTCCCATGCTTCCTCCCCACCCACCCCGTGCAAAAACAGTGCAAGGAAGGAGAGTTTCCCCCTTTCTGCTGCCATATGTGCATACAATACCTCCATGTGGAGCAGCAGAAATGGGGAAATGTCTCTCCTCTGCACTGTTTTTTCATGGGGAACATGAAGAACCACCACTTCTGTAGCAATCAAACCTATTCATAGAATATGTCTGTGGTTCACAAATATGATTCACCTTTAGAAACCCCCTTTCTGTATTCTCTCCAGTATCACAAAGAGTACATGAAAAGAAGAATTATGTAGAACTTTAGAGGAGAAATGTAGATGTTCGCTGCTCAATACAAGACATGGGCTGCTTTCACACACATTGGATAATGCACTTTCAATGCTCTTTAGTGATGGATTTTCCTGTGTGAAACTTCAGTGTGAAAAAAGGAAAATCCACTTGCAAACTATTACTAAAATGCATGGAAAGTGCATTATCCAACATGTATGAAAGCAGCCAATGGTCTCCTTTTCAGGCTGTGTGCGCCAGACAAGACTGCCTGCCTATACTTTAAGCACAATGCTCAGGATGTTAGTGAACTGGCTTTCTTTCCTGCAGTTTGATGTACCATGTATTGATCTGTATGGTTAATTGAGCTAAAAATAGTGACTTGCCCATGTTGCCGAGAGACATTAGAGTGTTAGGCTTGGACTAGAGAGGCCCAGTTTCAAAATCCTGCTCTGATTGCTCTGAGTCCTCAGGTTGCATCTGGCTGTGCCGCTAGGACTTTTGAACAGATGTACATGGTTTGTTCCCAGTGAGAGCTCATTTTTCAGAAATATGGGCCCCAGTTTGAACTGAACTCTAGTGTTGCCAGGCCCCCTTATCTGAAAACCATGAGTGGGGGTGCTGGGAGGTATGGGGGTGCCATACTCCCCCTTTCTCAGAAATCAACTGAAATTCTCCTTATGACATAACATCATTATGCTACAAGTTTCCTCACTGCCTCTAGCAGGAACCAATGATATCCATGTTGAGCCTCATATCCATGTTGAGTCTCAACTCGTAGAGTTGGAAGGTATGTTCAAGGTCATCTCGTCCAACCCCCTGCACAATGCTGGAAATTCACAACTACCTCCCCCCACATAGCCAGTGACCCCTGCTCCATGCCCAGAAGATGGCAAAAAACCTCCAGGATCCCTGGCTAAACTGGCCTGGAGAAAATTTCTTCCTGATCCCAAAGTGGCAATTGGCATTACCTGGGCGTGTAAGAAAGGGCCATGAGAACTAAGCACTGATGTAACCCTTCCTGCCCTCCCTCTCATGATCTGCCTAGTAAATGAAGCAAATCAATGTGGAGCAGGTGTCTGCATGATTCGCAGGACACCTGCTGCTGAGCTCATCAGTGGGGATCCACTGGAAATTTTCTACAGATGCAAAGAATCAGCAGAGCACACATTTCTTGCCTCCCTCCTGTGGCAGCCCAAACTGCACCCTGAAATATTGTTCCTGGGGAATAGGGGGCCCTGCCAGGAACAGTTTGTTGGGGGTACTGAAGGTCCACAGTGGAGTGAGATCCAGAGGAGTTAGCCGTGTTAGTCTGTAGTAGCAAAATCAAAAAGAGTCCAGTAGCACCTTTAAGACTAACCAATTTTATTATAGCATAAGCTTTTGAGAATCAAGTTCTCTTCATCAGATGCCTGATCAAAACTGGGCAGATACAGAAGAGGAGGGGGAGTAAGAATTGCCAAAAATTGGCCCCATTTCTTGCCAGACAGCCTCCACTGCATTCAGCTCATGAAGTTTTCCCCAGCCATCACCCGTTTTAAAGGGGAGCACAGACCAGGCACCTCTTTCCTGCCATCTGCTGATTATTTGCTCAGCTGAGACATGGCAAGATGGAAGAATAGATCTGTGGGCATTACTATGCTTGCTGAGCTCTGGATGCTGGCACAGCACATTCTTTCTTGGGGATACTAATGCCCTAGTTCCTTGAAGAATAGTGCATTCTTTCTCATTGCCCTGCCAAATGGGAAAACAAACCAAATAAATTTCTAAGCTATTGGTGCATATAGCATGATTGCACATTTTTGCCCTCTTTTGTTACCATATATCTAAATAGAATGGAACTACTTGGCCATGATTAGGTTTGGATTACTGCATTCATATTTCTTGTAGTGGCATATAAGTGTGACAAAAGTACTAAGATGTCTGAGGAGGAGGATAGATTTTTTAAAAACTTGTCAGGCTTCCCTGATCAAACTTCAAAATGTATGGCTAGTATAGTTAACTGCAATTACAGTAAAAGGCCATCTGCCCTTTCCTTCCCACCACATTTACATTCCCTTAGGAAAACTCGGTTTGAGAGCAGGCACAAAGGAAAGATTTGAAGTAAAAAGGTAGTTTCTTTAGTAGCTTCTTCTACGTGCCACCATCATATATTTGTGATAATCCATAAAGCCAAGGAAAAAATCCAAGTTCAATTTCCTAGGCTTTCAGGATCATTGCCTCTTATTCTATTACTGTTTAATCATAAGTAGCTGACCTGCTGTTTTTTAAAATAAAATTCCATTGGACACATACATCTCCAGAATGCAATAAATCCCCGCCCCCCTTTTCTCATCCTTCGTAGGTTTGAAGCCACCCTGGTGTTTATAGACCATCATTTCAGCATTATTACCTCTTTGGGGCGACACTTTCAATTAATATATTCAGATATACATATATCAATACTTACATCAAAAACAGTCAGGGTTTTTAGTTAGTGACCCTTTCCATCATTACTCCCTCTTGATACTGCATGGAAACTCTGCCTCATTGAATATGCCTAGTTACCACAGAGACAGACTGAATGAAGTGCTTAGGGTCAAAGTACACACTTTACATTAGCAATCCATGCTTGAGTCTTCTAATGATATTTTTTTACCCTACCAGCAGCTGGGGAGGTAAGAGGAGGTTCAGACTGGGGAAATAACATGGGCAGAGGGGAGAGGTAACTCTTCCCTTCTTTGTAGTTTTCTCATTGGAAACCAGGACTCTGATTAGTATCAGTAGAAAAATGATACAGGATGAAAGAGTGAAATCTGTAGTTTGGTTGATTGTTCTGCAATCTCTGTAAAGTAGGAACTAGAGATGGCCACGAACCAGGAAAATTCTGAACTGTGTGATTCATGGTTATTGTATTTCATGAACCATGCACTTTCACGAACTTGCCCCGGTTTGCAAACCGGTTCATTCAGTTCGTAAAACATCACTTTTGGGTCAAACCAAATGAACCGGGCTAAAATTTGTCACGGTTCATGAGAAATGAGCTCCCATGAATCACTGGTTCGCAAACTACGAACCAGCTGGTTCGTGACGAACTTCATATTTTGGTTCATGACCACCTCTAGTAGGAACTCCTTTTGGATATCTATAAATTTCTCTCATTGTAGAAATCGCTTTGCTGTGCAGAGTGGGGCTTGAATCAGGAAAATGGCATGAGGGAAAAGGAGCAAGCATCATAAACTGGCCCTGATCCAGTTTCCTCCTTCTCCTATGACTGCTTTTACTTTGAGTTCCTGATCATGGATCTCCTGGGTCACACTTTGTTTGTGCTTACACTTTTTTTTTGCCATGCAGCACATTGGGGTGAAAAGAGACAAATTATGACCTTTTAACCTAATTTTGAACCCCCTCCCAAGTAAAATTTAAAAATGAATTGAAAAGTATTAAATGTAACATATTGAGTAACGTTCTGCCATAAGTAACATCATAGTATACATTTCCTAGTTCTCTTTTTTTTACCTGCTGCCCCTACCATTTAGTATTTATTCACTGTTCACAGAAGGTTGCATAGTTACATAAGTAGCACAACCCTTGCTTGGAGAACTTGGGTTGGGTAAAAAGGAGAAAAATGAAGGGAAGGTTTGATCACAAAGTAGGAAGTGTAACTGGTAGAAATGTAGGAAAGAGATGGCTGCTGCATCTGCCTTTGGAGCAGAGCTGATCTTTGTGAAAGCATTTGAAGGCAAGCATGAAATTTGCTTGACTGACAGAGGGGGGGGGCTGTTCTAGGCACAGGGATAAGCAGGAAAGAAGGCACAAAGAAGGGAGTGGGAGTGGGGAGAAAAGCTGTTCCTTAGTAATTTTCAGCGTGCAATCACATTCACTGCATATGTCCTAAGAAGTGAGTGCAGAGAAGCAAAACAGGAGGATTTCGACATGTAGGATCTCTTACAAAATATGCTTATGTTTGGGGGGTGCTAAGCAATGAAAATTGAATTGTGACTGTGCGGCACAAGCAGATACACAGAAATGTCATTTGTTTTATTGGTATTTTTCTTACTTCTTTTAAAATTCAGCTTATTCCCCAGTAGAAAAATTCACATTTGTGTTAAAATGTTGCCTTAGATGACAGTTGGTGTCTCTAAATTGTATGTCTTTTATTACACACATTTTGAAAATGTGGTATGTAGAAATCAGGGGAGTGTACTTCAAAAATATCATTTTACTGATCTATTGCAATGATGGCAAGGGTATGATAATTATTTTCATTAAATATCAAGATTTTTCTTAATGTTTTAGAGAGTCGTGTTGGAAAAAAATTCTGTTTTAATTAATATCACATGGTCACCCATTATTTGTGATGGGAAAATAAAGCCAGCTTTCTAGTAATTTTAAAGCAAATGAAACCAAAATTTCAGGGAACCCAACACTCTCTGTATATTAAAGACCCCAAGTGTGAAGTGAATTGGACAAAAGGATCTGCTTTTACAGACCTATGAAGAAGGTGCTATTACAACTGGGGGCTGGGGGGGGGGAGGACTTCTCATTCCCTTCTAGCCTCTAGTCCCTTTTTTCCCCCGGCCACCGTCATGTGCATAGGGTTAACCATTTACCAGCTGTAAGAAAATAAACTTACTAATATCTGACTGCAGCACTTGAGAGTTACAAAATATATCTTAGCATCGCTTCAGGATGGGTGTACATCAGGTTGGAAACTCCAAGACAAGCTTCCTCTGCCTCTCCCCTTTCTCCATCATAGATGAGCCACACAATGTAAAAGATTGCAGAGCCTTTTAAACACTTCCCTACGAGTGGGGCATCCCCCTTCCCTCCTTTGGAGAGTTAAGACCAGCCCTCCTAGCCTCCATGGCTAGGCTAGGCCTTGAAATGAAGCTGATTTTTATGATGGACCACAAGGCTACTAAAACAACCATCACAGAAAGACAGAATAACAAACATTGCAAGTAGTTTCAGGTGGGCAGCCAAGTTGGTCTGTAGTAGAAGAGCAAGATTTGGGTTCAGTGGCACCTTAAAGTCCAACTAGATTTCCAGGGTATGAGCTTTTGAGAGTCAGAGCTCAGGGAGCTCTGAGTCTCAAAAGCTCATACATTGGATATCTAGTTGGTCTTTAAAAATCACAGGGTGATAGACTGAGCAAATGGCCAAGTACCACCAGCTTTATGGTGCTCTCCTTCCTGAGAAGAGATCAACTTTTCCAAGACTTGGTTAGAGAGGTGAATGAAAGGCCAGCTTGATCTCCCCTTAGCCTGAAGGGTGCCCCCAACCATTCTTGTCCCCAGCTGGTCTGCAGAACATCAGCCATTTAAACAGCCACTGTATTGTCGAAGGCTTTCACGGCCGGAGAACGATGGTTGTTGTGGGTTTTCCGGGCTGTATTGCCGTGGTCTTGGCATTGTAGTTCCTGACGTTTCGCCAGCAGCTGTGGCTGGCATCTTCAGAGGTGTAGCACCAAAAGACAGAGATCTCAATACAGCCCGGAAAACCCACAACAACCATAAACAGCCACTGTTTGAATGAACAGGATACCTGGACTTTGGAGGCCAGTATTTTCAGCATGTCCAGCAGCTCATCAGCCCTTTAAACTTTAAAGGACTGTTATTTTCAGTTAGCCCGTTGAATAAATAAACTCATATTGGCCTCCTTCCTGGTTGTATGTGTTTTGTTTATATGTCTGTATGCTTTTAATTGTTTTTATATATACATTTTAAACATTATTTTAATGTTTTCAGTGTTTTAATATTTGTTATTTGCCACCTTGGGGACTTCATTTCGGGTAGAAAGGTGGCATATAAATGTTATAAAAAATAAAATAAAATGGCTTATTAAATTTAAAGGGCTGATGTGTCAAGGCCGAGTTGAGGTATGCTCCCTCCTCCCCCTGCTGTCTCCCTGAAAACAAACCACAGAAAACAGCCTGCAGAACATCAGAAAAGCTTTCTGACATGATACATGGTATTTCTGATATTTATCAGGAAGGAAATATCAGGAATACCTTTCGTACTATTGAGTACTGCTTATCTGATCTGATCCCAGAAATATTGGGCATTGTATCAGGTTATCAATATCCAATAGCACATCCCTAACAGAAATTCTCTAGAGGTACAGACAGTGTTTTCTGTACACCTTGGGAGATCAGGATCATGCATTCTAGCCCTATCCTGGGCATTCTGGCCTTGCCCTTCAGATGTCCATGAGCATCATGTTTACATAGGTACCTGCATATTTTGAGTTTAATATATGACTCCACATTGTGACCTGTATGCTCCATTTTGTGGTACAGAGATTAGGAATGCATGAACGTGTAAAATTGTTTTGGTTCTTTTATGCTCTGGGTGTCCAAATTCTTCCAACCTAAGTTCTGTTTTGAAACAAATGCAAGTTCTGCTCTTAGGGAGATGGGCCATGCTTATTGTTACCCCTGACCCAGACCCTTGCTCTTTTAGGGTCAGAGGACCACCCAAAATGGATTCATAACATCCACGGAGGAATTCATTACTCTAGAGACAAAGAGCAGGGAGTTTCCATACACACGTGTATGCATGCACGCACGCACACACATACCTGCAAATGCAGAGGGGAAAAGGCTTCTAGGCTTGCCTTCAAGAGATACTGCTGTTCACTAACTCCCCCCACCCTGGTCATCTCTGCTTTTCTTTCCTGTTTCCAGACACAGAGATAAATCCTTTAGATTAGATAGGTAACATTGCTATTTTGTAAGAGTTGGTGGTTTCCATGCTGAAACTAGTGATTCCACCATGATGTACAGAAATCGCCATTCTTTGTGCCTTGCTAGTATATCAAATAAGAGAGGTTATAAACTGCTCTGAGGTCACAGAGAAAGGAAATATCTCCACATACACAGTATATGCTCTTACAAGTATGCCAAGTAGAGCAGTGTCAGCACAACCATGATAAGATCACTGTTCCTAGTGATTTATACTAATGCACGCTCTATTATTCTGATCTATCCCAAACATGAACACTATCAGGGTGTAGGCTTCCTTCCCTTGAAAGGATCACATCCCACCGGGGTTCTGTTACTCACACTTAAGGTATTACATTAAGTGAATTTTCTGACCCTGTTCCCCAGGTATCGAGACCTCTGTCTCCTTATAACTCCTATGGTCAATCCACCCTGTGCTCCCTCTTTTTCTGCTACATACTCAAGCACCTCAACCTTCAATCTCAGTCTGAATTAATCCACGGTGGCCAATTGAATGAAGACATGTGCCAAATGCCAATATTGATTAGCCTCATTTATATGGAGTATAGGTTGTCCTGGTATATAGATGATCCCAAAGGGTGTATTCCTTTGTCTTTTTTGGTCCTACAGAGAATTCTGCCTTATTAGAGGCCAAAAAATATCCGTCCATCTACCCGCCTGCTGGCCCTTTCTAGGCTTGCCTTAGAAAAGCCTGATCTGCCCCATCAGAGTTCCAGTAGAGAGCATCTCATCCTCTCGTACTTCAGGAGAGGTTGTATGGTTTTTCTTTTGTGTTCACATCTAAACATACACTAGAAGACTCACAGCTCACAGCCTCAACTAAACTCAGTAGTGTATGGTGGAACAAAATCTCCATTGCTTATGGAATGTGTACATGTCAACATTCCTCTGTTTGCCTATGTTGTTTTCATTGTTGTCTTTCTGGTCTTTGCCTTGGTGTATGTTACCCTGTTTCTGTATGCATTTTTGACAAATCTTGGTGTTAGTTCTTAGGGAGTTTTAAGGTTTGCGTCTGTATCCATTCTGTGTTATGTTTCTGTTTATTGTTCTGTAGTCTTTGTAATTCTTGTTCTGAGTTTCATTTTTATTGCTATTCCTCTGTTTATCTATATTGTTATAGTAAATACTAATTATAAGAATTAAGTGGCTTGGCTCAATAATACCCCTTTGTGGTTGATAAAGTATTGCTAATTCCCCATGATGATTGATTAGACATGGGAAGGGTTTTAAGATCAATTCCCTGTTCAATTTGTTTTTCCCCAGTCATGAGAAACAGCGCCACAGTGGGACCACGGTATAGATAAAGACTTTCATGCAAATATTACTCCAGAAGTACCAGTTTGCAGTCTGGATGTGCTTAGAGGCATGCCTCCTGAGGCCAGGGAACAAACCCAGAAGGCCATATGGGTAATGGTAGTGGTGACTGGTTTTCTTTTTTTTTTTTGCGCAACAGTTCTGAAGTCAAGTGGCAAGGTAGCAAAATTTGCAGATGTCTATGCACCATTATTTAAGAATAAAAATTCCTAAACTGATTGTGAGTTCTCTGCCTTCTTATATTCTCAGGCACTTATTTTCTAATTTACAGCCCTTGAGGAGGCCTCAGCTGAACATTCAGGATGGAATGATCAGCTAGCAGACTGGCAAGTAAGAATAAAAGCTAATATCAAAACAACTATCAATATTGACACTGATGTCTTTCTTTTGAAGTCCATCTGCAAGTCAGACATATTTGGCAGATGCAAATTGGTCCCTCAGTTTAAAATCAAAGTTCTAGTCAAGTTACCAGATGTGGGGAATTCTTCTGGGTCACTAATACAGATTAAATAATTTAGGTCTGTGGGTATTGGGATCTGTATGCATAGGCCTCTATGCAAACATGACATTCAATGTGCAGAAATGCACCAGGGTAGGGCAGATCATGACCCTAATCCCCCAACATGTATAGAAAATGAGATATTCATAGGGCATCAAATATAATTCTAAGGCAATTGTAGTAAGAGGGTGAATGTTTAAGAAATTGATCAAGTTGAAGAAGTAATGGTTTCATATTTTATACAAATATAGGGCATCCCTCACTCTTCATTTCTTTCTCACAGAATACTTTTTGTTCTACCCATCTAGGACTGGACTTACTTAAAATTATCTCAGGATATTTTGGAATAGTGGCTTAGCTCAAGGAATAAACCCAACTAAGGACATTAAAATGGCCTGGTTCATTGGCCTTTGAATTTAGCTACAAAATATCTACTAATTCTGAATATCCCAGCAAGGAACTATATACTCGATAGCAAGTCTAAATAGTTTTACACATGGATGGGACATAGGGAAGAATGGCCTATCTGACCCTCAGGCAGTCCTAACATGATCTTGTCTTGGTGAGGGTGATCCAGGGTTCAGCTTAACATTTTGTTGGAGGTGCTCAGTGCCTTAGATAAAGGTTAGCTTTCCCTGCCCCCCTCCACAGGTTTATAAATTGCATGTATTTGCATATCAAAATACTAACTTACTTACTCACGTGGAATGACAGATACTTATTACTTTACAGTTCAAACACATTTCTAATTGTCTCCTTAATAAGCAATTTAAAGAAATGTTGGTGGAGGAAGGATTGGCTAATGAAGCCCTTTTCATCCAACACTTATATGCAATTTACTTTTAAATCAGCTCCCCTGGGAGGCGCCACAAGCTGTAACTAGGCAGCAAATATTTTAATGGACTTGGCAAGGACTCAGAGAATAAGTCCTATGCCTAAATTTCCAGCAGACTATACTTCAAAGCATTGGTGGGGTGGGGGGAGGGAGCACAATACTTAATGTAGCATAACTAACTAGGGTCATTATGATCAAAAGGAAACCTAGTGGGACAGGTCTAATATTGCCTTCTATTTATTGCTTATTGCTTAATATTTAAATATTTTCAATATGCAGCAAATAAAATGATGGGAAAGACAAAGCAAAGTTTACTGGTAGTAGTTTTACTGCCATGCAGTAAGTCAAAGAATGGCTGAAAAAAATACAGGAAGAATTATTTTCTTTAGTAAGTATTTGGCCCAGAGATATCAATCAATGTCAGCTAATGAGAGGGCATAAAAACATCCTGACCAACACAATAGCACATAGATTACTTATGTAGATATGTACTTTAACTATAATTATATTTTTAACAATTGTGCTTTTATAGCTTTGCTTTGTTGCTGTCAGTCTTGAGAATTTTTTGAATAGAAATATATCTTTTTAAAAATAAATTACATCCATTAATACTTCCACTTTTGTGGCTGTTGAACCACATGAGGGCAATGTGGCAGAATGTGTGCAATTATGATAATCAGAACAGGAGACAACTACTCCTTGTTCATTAAACATGGAAGGTAAGTGCTGTGAATGAAATGTCCTTCAACTTTCAGAACCTGAACTGATTAGTTCTGGACATTTTTCTAGCAACACCATAAGGTTGACAGATGCGCTGAATTTTCAATTTACATTTTTCAGCACTTATTTAGCGCTGCAACTATAAGCTCAGTTACATCCTTCTGAGTCCTTTGAAGTCACTGGGCTTAGAATGATGTATAATTCAGCTATGATGGCACTATAACTCTCTGTTTCCCTCGGTGATGAAGGGAGACTCAGCAGACATGCCTGGCATGTCCTACATGGATCAGTATTGGGACCAGTGCTGAATATCTGGAACTGGGATAGAACAGTGAAGTCACCATATTTGAGGATGACATCAAATTATTCAGGGTGGTAAAAACCAGAGCAATGAAGAGCTCCAGGAGTATCTTTCAAAACTGGATGACTGGAAAACAAAGTTAGTAAATGAAGTTCAGTGAAAGTGAAGGTAAAGTTATATAATTTGGGCAAAAAATCCTAACTTTAAATTAGCGATGTACGCCTGGAAAAATGGTATTTTTTTTAAATTCAGATTTCAGGAAGCGCATAAATACTGCTATTTGGGGCCCCCAGTACTGTTTCAAGATTCAGGTTTGGGCTTTTCTGGGATTCTAGAATCATTTGGGTTCCATTCCCTATGGAAGAATTTTTGCAGGGAGGTTGAAGTGGCTGTTTCCAACCAAATGACACCCAAATTACCAGGAGCTAGTGCTGTTTGACCCCTAAAGACCTCGCCCCCAAGTTTCACGTAAATTGGGCCAAGGGGTCCAATTTTATGAGCCACTGAAGAAGATTCCCGCAGCCTTCCTACTTGCAGAGCTGTGGACTGGGAGGGAAAATAGCCCTGCCCCCACAAAGGAGGGAGGGAAGGAGTCAGCCTGACTTGCAGCTCTTCTGGGCCCTGCTATTGTGCTGCCCTTTCCAGGCCAGACAAGACTCTTGCCAGCCAGGAGAGGAATAGACATGGGCATGAACCAAAAAAAAATAACGACCTTGTGGTTCGTGGTTTGGAGCTGACGACAATCCCAAAGTCGCGAACCGCAGCAAACATTTTCCGTTGCCGAACTGGTTCATGGTTCGTGGTTCGTGGGGCACGGAATGGCCCCCATGGCACTTAGAGAGCCCATATTCCCAGGGAGTGTTTTGCAAGCTCTCCTACAGCCATCACCCAAGTTTGGACAAGATTGCAAAAGGGATCTTGGAGTTATACCCTCTCCAATCCAAGGCCCCCAGGAAACTCCCACAAAAATCCAAGCTCAATTATACTCTCAGTCTCTCTCCCCAAAGGCTAGCAAGTGGCAAGCAAGATCTCTGTCCCTCTCCACTGCTCGCTGAAAGTGAAACCCAGCCTGGGAGCCCACGGCTATTTATAAGCACAGGTCCCATTGAGCAATGCAGGAGGTCTGTGTTTGGCCATCAGAGCTGCCTATCAGGGTTTGCAGGGATGAGATTGGAGTGCCCATGGCTACAGAACACCCCATTCCCCCCTCCCTCCCCTGAGTGTCTTCTCCCAACTTGTAACCGCTTTGCAGCTCCGTGGTTAGAAGGAAGACCTGCCGATCAAGGTAAGCTGGGCTTCCATTTGGGTTTCCAGGGCGACAGAAGGAGTGCAGACAGAGTTCAGGCATTCCCCCAGCTCTGTTTCCAGGGGAATTGATTGCTGGCGCCTGACTGTCTGGCTTCCTGAACCGCGGCCGAAAGCACTGAACCAGCCTTCTTCCGAATGCTGGTTCGTTGGATGAGGACAATCACGAACCGCCGGATCGCGATCGTGCGATCGCCAGTTTCGTGGGTTTTTGAAGTTCGTAATGCAGTTCGTGCCCATCTCTAGACAGGAGTCATCTTCCCTGGGCAAGGCATACTCGCCTGATTGGATCCAATTGAAAGGGAGAAATGCCTGAGGATTTAGGAGGATCAAAGAAAAACAAAACACCTGCTGTTGAAGATTGTAAGCACCTGAACACGAAAAACTACAGATTTTGTGTGTTTGTGCATGTTTTGTAATGCCTAAAAAAATTGTGTAACTTTTCTGGAAAATCATGATAATGACCTGCACAACAATTTTAGTGTATGTTTTCAGCTTGGTAATTCTGGAACGCACTCTCCTACTTTAAATATTTACCAATCAGGTTGAAATTAGCTGTAAGTCACCAAGAAACAAAGCTTGCGGTTGTGGTGAACAACTAGATGAAAAGTTACCTCAGTAGCATTCTGCACATGGCATTATGTGCCTAGAAGGAGAGAGGGCATGAACTCTGGTCTTGCCCCTGCATGATTTCCAGCATGTGAGAATGGAATCTACATATATAGGTACCCTCCTCATAACTGGGAAAGTTTTAAAAAGCAACAACTAAAACAGGCAGCCAAAATGATCAAAGGGAACACCTTCCCTATGAAAAAACGTTAAAGAGCTCAGAGCTATTTATTTTAGGAGGAGAAAGACAAATGTAGGTATTATAAAGGTATATCAAATTATGCACTGTAAGGAAAAAGTATGTAGAAATGTTCACCCTTTCAAAAAAAAATGCTAGAATTAGGGCTGCACACATGAAACAGTAGATTCAGGATAGAAAAAGAAAGTACTTCTTCACTTAACTTCTGGAATTCAATGCCATGGAATGTCGTGATGGCCCCTAGCTTTAAAGCAATTAAAACTGATTCATGGAGGATAGGTACCTTCACCATGATGGCAGAATGGAACTCTACATTCAGAAACCACTGAATGTGTGTGAAGGCCAGTTGCTAGGGAGCAGCAGAAGGAGTCTTTGGCCTTCTGGTTTGCCTTCTGTGGCATCTAGTCAGTTACCGTGGAAAAGAGGATGCTGGATTTGATTCACAAATCACTACTAGTCTGATCCAGCTGGGCTCTTCTTACAAGCCAGCTCCCACTCATTTCTTATCTCAGTGTTTGATGTATTAACCTTTTTCTAAGCAAATCCACCAGCTCCTTGTGGAAGTTATGTTATTTCATTTCAGCACTGAAAAATGCTGAAATGAATGGACCTAGTGCAGAGTTTATGTGTATATGTGTAAAAGTATGCCTCCCCATTCAGTCACAGAATTGTGGTGTGGGAAAGGAAAAAGAAATTAATCTCCATGTTTTTTGTGATTTCTCTGAAATGGAGAGGTTTAAAGGCCAGTAAAACAGGAAAATTTTCTTGTTTCCATCTACATTTTTTTTCAAGACTGAGCCCTTGAGAATTTTATCTCAGGGCATGGGAGGGGGGATTGATTATAGGTAGGAATGTGTTTTCCATTGAAAAAATATGAATATGATTTTTAAATTAATGTCCCCAAATGTGTTGCAAAATGATATTAAAGATTTTGAAAACAATTTTAAAGAACAAAAGAAGCCAAACATGAACATGAGTAAAAATGTCTGTGCATGTCCCTACATGAGATATGAGCTACCATTTTATTTGGGTCACGTTTGTTTCATTTAATTTTTAAAATGGTTTTATTTATTGTGGTTATTACAAATATTTTGGTTGAGTGTTCTGGCTGTTTGTTCTATTTGATGGGTTCCACATGAAGACAGGCTTGGATGGTTTCCTTGTCACTGAAGTTGCTATCCTGCTGATATCGGTCAGCAGTAATGGGTAGATTTCCCAGGTCATTCCACGGTGGCCATCCCCCATCCTCTAGAGCCTTTTCACAATTAAAAAAAAATCAGATATCATTATATTGATATAACATTGTAACAGTATTTGTAATAGCTTCTCTGAATTCTCAGTTTTCATTTAACAAAAGAAGGAAGTCTCTATCCCTTTCTGTTGTGGAGATTGCCCCAAAAGAAGGGGCTAGAGAATTACTTTCTTTTAAAATGAAAGCTAGGAATTCAGTGGACCTATGATACGTAATGTTATAACAATATAATGATATTTAATTGCTATTTTTTTAAAAAAAGCTTCTGGGTGATAGGGGGAGGAAATGGCCACAGCAGGGACAGTGCCAGGGAAAACGGCTGCAACGTGGGCAGGAAAATCTGAACTTTCCCTCCCACACGGCAGCTGTCAAGGCTTTACTGTATTTTCCACAAATACAACAAAGCAGGTTTGAGAAAGATTGGAGAAATGCTTAGGAAATTCCTGGGAGGGGCATGAATGTACCACTATGTTGCTTCCTAATATTTCCCCCCTGGGAAATATAACTCTTGTGAAAATAGCTTTTGTAATGGTTTCCTTTGGTTTCAGGTGTTAATACATCTTTTCCATCCACCTGGAAGACATTTTTAAAGAATTTTTAAGAATTGTATCCTTCTCTGAAGGAATCCTCCCTGCCAAGTTTCAAAGAGATAGGAGAAAGTATCCCATCTTTAGAAGGAATTGCCATGGAGTTAATTTCCTTTTTTCTGGGATTCTCAGGTGTGATGTTTATTTTTTGTTAAAAATAGAGTGTACAGGAGAAAGGGAGCTAAATTCTCTGTCTTCTCATGCAGTGGGAAATGCCTTTCATTGCTCCATGCAAGTAATAATGTTTGAACAGTCGAAGAAGTATTATGAGCTTTGGAAATGTCCGCTTTTTAAATCTTACAATGCATTTATTGGGTTAAGGAGTGACAGATTTTGGTCAAAGAGAAGGCAAAAAAATTCACCAAGGTGAAAGCAATCCTAATAAAGGAGTATATTTGGGAGAGGGAGAGGAGAGATCACTCACAAGGAGAGTAAGCAGAGGCCTTGAACATAATTATGCCAAATGTGTGCACTCAAGTATGATAAGCAGTTAGCTTGATTAATTCCAGCAGTGTGAAATTTTTTGATATAAAGAATTAATTGTAGGCAAGAGACTATTAAGGTGTGTTCAATTAGCATTCCTTTTATATGGTGCATTTTGATGTGATTTACATAGCTTGAAAGAAGTATGAGTAAACTTCAAATCCATCACTGAACAAAATGTCATCTTTTATGATACTAGATTTTATATTCCATGATCCCAGATGTGCTCAGAGAAATAAACAAAGCCGAGAGATGAGACAAATTTCTAAAGACTCATACCATATCAGTGCAAAGGAATTCAACAGAATTCACATTGCATTTATATTTAACTCATAGCGTGACTATGGCAGGGCAAATCTGGGAAGGAATTGATTCAGATTAACCAATGGTATACACAAAACAACCATCAGTATCCTTGAGGTCTAAATGACCTTGGCTAAGGCACAACATCAGTTTCCCCATCTTTACAATTGTGAGAAAAACACCTACTTGGAGCAATGGGAAGCATAATATGTTAGTGAGTGAGCTGTGATGATGCAAAGGAGAATTAAATGAAATAAAGCATTGCAAACCCACTGATAAAAATCAGATATGATTTTATTATGTCCTAATATTGGAATCTGTACTTTGTAAGAACTCCTAGGAAATCTGAATGGCCAAATAATTCAGCTGGCTTTCTGCCAATTTATTCTCAACACTTTGTTCCTTAATTTGCTATTCCCAGTCCTTTGGCTTCACACTGTGCATTTTCTGCTTTTGCTGCTCTTGATTGATTTTAATGGACTCAAGCTAGGTTTCAGTTAACATTGCTGAATCCTCAAGATCAAAATAAAACAGCTGTACCAACTAATTTTAGAAGGTCCTCCTTCAATGCAATGTTGCAAGTATGATTTCCGTTTCAGAAGGAAATGAGGTGTTCCTATTTGTAAGTTGAAATAAACCTCCACGAATCTTTGTGAAGGTCAGTCATACTGACAAATTTCCAGACATATCCTTCGATTTCTGTGTGTGATTCCTAATTGCAATGCTGCTGAGAGCCACAACAGGACCCCAGACAAAGATACCCTCTGGGCACTCTGTCACATTCAGAAGAACACATATGAGATGCTTGATTAGAGCAGATGTGCTGTTATTATCCCCCAACACATTTTGCTAACATCTCAGAGCTCCCAGTGTGATTCCAATAATCAGAATTTTGTACTCCTAGTATGTCCTATTGTAGGGTTGCCAACCTCCAGATCACAGAGATCAGTTCCCCTGAAAAAAATGGCTGTCTTAGAAGGTGGACTCTATAACATTATACCTGGCTGAGGTTCCTCCCCTCCCCCCAAGCCTCACCTTCTCCAGGCTCCACCCCCCAAATCTACAGAAATTTCCCAACCCAGAGCTGGCAACCATACCTATTGGTGGCTGTGCCTAATTGGAGGCAAACTTAGGCGTTATACTGGATCCAGCATTGCTGCTGCAGAACCAAGTTAATGCAGCTACAGAAACAGTCTCTTCCAACTCAGTCTAGCCCACAAGATGGCCTCTTGCATTGAACCAGCAGCCAATCTGGCCACCTGGATACATGCCACGGTACCATCAAGAATTCTGCAATGTACTCTACATTGTTCTCCCTTTGTAGTCAACTTAGAGATTCCAGCTGGTGCAGAACTCTGTAGATAGGTTATTATCAAGAGCTAGGTGGAGCATGCTTATTACTTGCAGTCTGTCATCACTCCATTGGCTGCTCATAAGTTACCAGTCTCAGTTCAAGGCACTGCCTCTACAAAGCCCTTCATGGCCTTGGTCTATCATATCTGCAGGACCGACCCTCTCCCTATGCCCTGCTATGGCAGCTTCTCTCATCAGAGCAGGGCCTTCTGCAACTGCCGCCCTGCAAAATCAACAACTGCCCACACACATGCATTCTCTGTGGTGGCGCCCACCTTATGGAATGGACTGCCTGATGACGTTTGGAAGTCTCTAACTCTGTTGGTTTTTCACAAACGATGTAAAACTGAATTATTCAAAAGGGCTTTTTTACTCAGGCTGGAAGGAAATTGTTTGGAAAAATGCTTTGGTAAAGGGATGTGGACTGTGAACTATACTACTGTATTCTGTCTGTTGTTGTAAGTATGTTTCCAGTATGTTATTTCTGCATAATTAAAAGTATTATATTTAAATACTTATGCTTTGTGTCAACTCTATTTCAGATTTTTGCTTACTTTCAGATTTCTGCAATCCATACCCTATTACAGTTATTGTTGGATGTCCCATCCTGTTGGTCAGACTTGACACTCTGTGTAATCCACCTTGAGTTTCAGCAACAAAAGCAGACTTTAAATAACATAAATAAATCATTTTAAAAAATCCATTTCATATCTGAATCCTATAGACTAAGGTTCATCTTACGGAGCACAGGAGATATTTGGAATATAGCCTCTAGAGACAGGTAGTACATTATACCATTTAGAACATTTAGATAACCAGAAATGATTATTTAGAATAGGTGCTGAGGTCTGCTCAGATAATCCATGGATCATAGACATGTGGGGTGGGCAGTGGGAAATGGAGACATCAAGGAATCAATCAAATGACCTGACTAGGGGCTAAAAGGAATATGTTGAAACATTCATCCACATAAAATGATGAGATTATACTGGGCTTTGATGTCTCAAATGTTGCCAAGTAGGCCCCCTCCCCTGCTTTAAAGCCTGCTATGAACTGTGTTAAAGCTTCCTGCGTTGCTGCTTTACTGCTACACAAAGATTTGCCTTGCACGTGTGTGCTCTGATACACGTGTCAGTTTCCTGCCTGCGTGTTAATTACCCTGCTGCTACAACAGACTGTGTAGTTTACTGGCTCCATGTTTGGTTAACTGCACAAAGGACTCTTTTTCTGGGCAACCCTGCCCTGACCTGTATCTGGATTTCCCAGTGTATGTTTGGACTTTGCTACAAGTGTGCCCCGTGCCTGCATTGCCATCTGCCACGGACCGTGCCTGTTCCCTGCTTTGGACTGTGTTTTGTGTGCTGTTCCCCCTCCCTCCATGGAAGCCTGCCTCATATGGGCCCAAGCCGCTGCTAGCAGCCGGGCGCCTGCCGGGGAAACCTCCAGCGAGCCTGGCTAGGCGCTCCCTGGTCAGTTCCCGCCTGGAGCCTCCCGCGGGCCGGTCCCCGAGCTTGCCCTTGCTACCGGGCAGCCTGCAAACCAGCCCCAGCTATGCCCAGCCGGCATCCATGTTCTCAGGCAGCCAGAAGACCCTGGGAAGAAGACTGCTTTGGGAAGCCATTTCGGCGAAGCGGGCACACCACGTCCGCAGCGAGAGCCCCTCGCCCCGCTCTGCATATCTTAGGAGCCGCCCCGGAGAAGGAACTAAGTGCCGACCATCCCAAGCACTTAGAGAATGCATCTCAAAGAAACCTCCGCATTCCAGAGCTGATGACATCAGGACAAGCCCTGTCCGCTGGAACATCCTTTCAGCCCACTTGGATTTCCCCCTCCCTCTTTTGTCCCCTCTTCCTGAGGTGTCACTTATCACAATCTGATTACCAAAGTGGCCCATCCAAGCCATTCAGTAGCCCATTAGACCCTTTGTTTTAATCTGTGAGAACCACCAAGTACAGCACCAGCCCCAGGGTACGTTTTGGGGTATTTAAGCCGGCCTCTCAGACCGCATGGTGCGCGTGCCATCCTATCCAGACTTCCTTGCTGTCCGTCTGTGGTTCCAGTGCTGGCATTGGACCACCCCCCTCGCTGCTGTGTCTCTGCTTCGCTTCAGGATAAGTGAGTATTCCCCCTATCATCGTTGGGAACCAGCTAATGCGAACGTCTCTGTATTTCCTACTCTGTATTTCTTAGATCTTGTATGTTCTCTTGTATGCTTGTGCAAGTTTAGGCTTACGCCACACTGAATACACGTGTTTGGAACCTATTTGTTGTCTGCCTCTTTTTCACTAGAGTGTCTGGGATGGGGACCTCCGTATACATAGGTTATGATCCGCGCTTAATATTAAGTTACAGACTGCTACAGCTAATTTCCCCCTTATAATAAAGAGCAGTTCTGGTAACAGTTTACTGGTGGAGAATGCGGGCATAACCCAGTTCGTGTGAATACACGTGAGTCGACACGCGTGTCTTCAGCGAACTGACTTAGAGGAAAATTTTCCAGACCTCAGTGTAAGGAGTGCAATTTAGCTCAGGGAATTAAAAGTGTGAGTGTGTGTGGCTCTAGCGAGCATCTCTATCTTGTGGGTTGGCTTTTCCCCATTTCCTCCTTCAGCCAGCTTTGGACTACTTGCCTTTTGTGGTGCACCGCGAGGCCCTCCAGCCGTTATAACCGGTGTACTGTGGGTGAGGACCTCTGAACTGGTGAAGTTCCTGGCCACCTTCCGGGCCGCCTAAACGCGTCTATGTGGGTGGGATCCCAGAAGTAGGCTCTATAGATTTATATATATATCCTGAAGCAGCACATATAAAATTCTTTTCCGCCCTCCCCCGTCTCTCCTAAGCCCGTCCAAACCCCCATTCCTGCCAGCACTTAGGCTTCAATCCCCGCTCCGGAGGAAACGTGAAGGGATCGTTAGTCCGTTTGGTCAATTTAGCTTTGGGAATCTGAAGCCAGGTTCCTGAAGCCCCGCGGCAGCCGGCCGCACCGTGCTTAAGAGTTTTAAGGTAGACTCTTGGGCGCCTTTCCGCTTGCGAGTTTTAAGTCAGACTCGTGGGTGCACCTCGCTTGGGAGTCAGTGGGACTCTTGGGCACATTTTTGCTTGGGAGTTGTTAGAACTCTTGAGCGCACCTCGCTTGGGAGTCAGTGGGACTCTTGGGCACACTTTTGCTTGGGAGTTGTTAGAACTCTTGAGTGCACCTCGCTTGGGAGTACCGTAGTTTTACTCCTGGGCACTTTTGCTTGGGGACTTGCAGAGGCAGTCCTTGAGCGCTTTAGTCTTTTGGTCTTGGCTTGGAGACAATTTAACCGTTTGTCTCTGAGCACGAGGCCTGGGGACACTTTGAGTTTAGTTCTTGGGCAGAGGCTTGGGAGCATTTGCAGCTTCTGAGCAGAGGCTTGGGAGCATTTCTGGTTGCCTGAGCAGAGGCTTGGGAGACCCCCTTAGTTGCAGTTTCTGAGCAGAGGCTTGGGAACACTTTTTGGTTTCCGAGTATAGGCTTGGGAGACCCCTGAGCTTTGGCTTCTAGGCAGAGGCTTGGGAGCGCTGAGCGTTTTGTTCTTGGGCTTAGAGAGCTTGGGAGCACCCTCTGAGCCAGTAAACTTTTCCTGGTCCCGTGGCTTGTAGGCAAGCTTGAAACGGGAATAGGAATTTTTCCTTCTCCCCCGGTGGAGAAGAACCGAGTGTAGGACCCTTAAAAATACCCTTTAACCCTAAAAGTAGGACCCTTGAAATCACCCCCTGGTAAAAACCCTGTGTAGTACCCAGTTTAAAAATCCTTGAGAACCAGAGGGAAGGATAAACCTCCCAAAGGAACATAGAGAGGAAAAGTTGTTAAAAACCCCTAAGAATCCAGTGTAAGAATCCTCGAGGACCCGAAGGAAAATAACCTCTGAACAGCCCCTAGATGGGAAAACTTATAGGGAGCTTCAATCGCCCCACCCCTGGTGTCACTGATCCACTCTTTTACCTCCCCCGAGATCAGCCTTAAACGAAAGTAAAATGTACCGGGCAGCCCCCACCGTGCCCCGCCTGGAGAAGTGGCTAGTTAAGAAGGGAGATTGCCCTTGGGAAGCCGGTTCCTTCAAGGGACCCGACCCGCTCCAGATAGTCAGAAGTGCCTTCCAGGATTTCTGTGAGAAGGAGAAACCTAGGTCAAGCAAGAAAGATAGATACGGAGCTTGGGCACTTTTCACCGCCCTACAGGACAGCGTGTCCCTAATTAATAAGCTACAGGCAGCTCAAGAAGAGCAGGAACAGGAGATAGAAAAGCTAAGGAAAGAAAAGAAGGAACATGAGGAGAAAGCAGCCGAGTGGCGTTCAGAACATGTTAACTTCATGCTGGAGAAGCAGGGACTAACCACTGCCCTCCAAGACGCCCAGCACAAGGCTGAAGTAGCCACCGCTCGTGCCGATATGGCTGAGCACGCAGTAATTGAAGGACAGGAGAAAATTGCCAAATTAACCCATGCTGCCCAGTTCATGGCAGAGCAGAAAGTTGCAAAGATAGCCGCAGCAGACCACTCCGCTTGTAAGAGGGAGCTAGAGGCCCTAAAACAGCACCTGGGAATGCAGCAGGCCGTAATCTCCGCCGTGCATCTCGCAGCCCTCTTGGCCCTCCCCGAAGGTAGCGCCGACAGCTGGTCACCCCCTTCGTCCCAGCCCGAGGAAGCTCCACAGCCCCTCCGTCTGATAGCTACCAAAGAAATTGTCTCCACAGACGAGGATGGCAGGAAGACAGACCGGATAGTTAAAGAGACCCGCAATTGGAGGCCCGATGAACTCCAAGCCATAGCGGACCACATGGGACCCCTGAACCGAGACTCAGCTATACAATGGTTCGCACACGTGACCATGTCCCAGCCCTCTGCCAGTGGCTCCGATGTAGCTCAGCTGGCTCGCCATTGTGCCAGCCCCGAAATAGTCACCTCTCTTAACGCATATATTTCTAACCGGAGACTAGCCACTCGCAGTCAGTATGGTGCCATGAAGGAATTGTGCGCCTTCCTCTGGCCTACCAAGAGCTTGAAGGCCTTATACATAGCAGAATCTCAAAAACCCGGAGAGGACCCAGAGGCATATTTAGCCAGAAAGCAGCTCCTAGCCGAACTAGCCGACGAGGTAGACTTAGACTTGAGCGACATGCCTGACTTCGATGACTTAGAGTTTAGGAGAGCTGTTATAGACGGGCTCAACAGCACCACTCGCCTAGCCCTGGCAGGAGTAGAACCTGGGAGCATCTCATGGGGAGACCTGGAAGCTCGCATCAGGAGCATTGCTGGCCTGTTGCGAGAGACCAGAGCAATCCGTCATGTGAAGTCCCCGGCCTCTCGTAGGAAGGAGAGCGAGCCGATAAGTGCAGTCACTTACGCCAATCATGGCCCCCACTCTCAGTACCGACCGCAGGGACGCAACTCGTACTCGGAGACAAGGGGAGGAATCCTGAGGGGAAGGAGCAGCAGTTTTAACCGGGGAAGAGGGCCAAGGGACTACCGCCCGGGAGTTTCCTTTGCACCCACCCCGAGTTACGGTTCCTCCTCCCAGCAGGGACCCCACGAGCCCCGATCACAGGATGCGCCCCTAGCCCCTTCTCACTCTCGAGCATCGCACCCGTACAACCATCAGGTCTACCCACCTCCAGATCAGTCTAACGCTTGGGGAGCATCACAGGGCGACCACGAGGGCTACCGGGACCGCGGCAGCACGCCCCAGTCCAGGGACCCCCTCCGTTGGGAACTTTGGATGCGCCTCAAAAACATTGGAGCGAACATGGAGCTATTCGATGGGAAGCCCACGTCCGTTCTGATGAAGGCGATCATGGAGTGGGAAGACCAGCAACAGCCCCCAGTACCCCCGTCGTCGCCCCCTTTACCGCCAGACCCCCCCTTCTCGAGTCCCCCGATAGCTGCGGTCCGGGAACGCCCGAGCCCCAACAACCCCTTTAGAGAAAGTGCCACTTTCACCGACCAGTGCGCAGGATCAGAATAGGCTTGCCCCGAGTCCCAGTCTCCCTCCGTGGGCATAGTTGCCAAACTAAAGCCGGACACATGGGGGAGACCGACAGTGAAGGCAGGGATCGGGACTCCCGGGGAAAAGAAGAAGCCTGCCACCCTCCTCATAGATACCGGAGCTTCACTTAATATACTCCGGCCCACCTTAGTTACAAAGGGAACTCAAACCTCTACTACCATGCAGCTCGCCGGTTTCGGAGGCGGCATGCAGGAATCCCCGGTCTGGCAGGACATCCCCCTCTCCGTTGGGAACCTGGCCACCCGGATTTCGGCATGCGCAAACCGGGGAGAAGATGATGGACTTTTGGGTATGCCGTTCTTCCGAGCCGAGGGACTGACCATTGACCTAGCGAACGGGCTCCTGTGGCGCATCCCGGGAGGCCCAGACTTTGTCAATGCAGTCCATCGATGTGCAGCCCTTAAGGCCCCTTTGCCTCTCGCCCCCATCGCAGGAGACCCCTGGGTTCAGGACTTTCCCGAAGTTTGGGTGACAGACAAAGCCGAGTGTGGGATAGTGAAGGGCGCCTGCGTCCTGATTGAAGGCAAGGACCCCCCTCCCCAAAGACAGTACAAGTATCCAGCCGAAGCTGAGGCAGGGATAGCCAAGACCATAGAAGGACTCCTTGAGTGGGACGTCATACTCCCGATGCAGTCCATCTGCAACGCCCCATTGTGGCCAGTTCTGAAAGCAGATGGAGTGACCTGGAGAATGACGGTCGACTTCCGTGCCCTGAATGCCACCACCCCTCCAGTTGCCCCGGTTGTGGCCAAGTACAACGAGATCCTGACGGCCATTGCCGCTGGGTCTCGGTTCTACTCGGTCATAGACCTGGCCAACGCTTTCCACTCCATCCGGTTGCATGAGTCTTGCTGGTACAAGTTCGCGTTCACTTTCCGCGGCCAGCAATACGCATTCAAGCGGACACCCCAGGGATTCCACTCCAGCCCCAGTATTTGTCATGCCCATGTAGTTCAGATGTGGGAACGCCTCCAACCCTCCTCGAGGCCCCACGTACTGAGCTACGTGGATGACATTTTAGTCCACGCCCCTACGGAAGAACTAGCCCGCCAGATCACTAGGGAAGTCCTGGAACTCCTCCGCGAGACTGGGTTCAAGGCAAGCAGGGAAAAGGCCCAATTGGTTCAGACCAGCGTCAAGTACCTGGGTCTGACCCTGGGACCCGAGGGTCGCACCCCGGATGCCCAGCGAATGGAGGTCATTTCCAAGCTGCCTGCACCCACCGATGTCCCCTCCCTCAGAGCCCTTCTAGGAACTTTTAACTTTTCCCGAGACTTCATCGAGTCCTTTGCAGACAAGGCTCGCCCCCTTTATGCTCTCCTCAAGAAGAACACTCCCTGGGAGTGGGGACCGGAGCAACAGACAGCCTTAGCCGAGCTGAAGCGCAGCCTGGCCGCAGCCCCGGCCCTAGCCCATCCAGATGTTACCCAGCCATTCTTTATTCAGCTAGCCGTGTCAGACAAGAGCATAGGAGCCACGCTCACCCAGCAACAAGCGGGAGCCGCTAGAGTAGTAGCCTATGCCTCTCGCAATCTAACTTCAGTAGAAACCAAGTTCAGCCCATGCGAAAAGACTTGCCTTGCTCTAGTCTGGAGTCTGACCCATTGGGAATTTATCATAGGAGGCTCACGCACAATAGTTCAAACGACTCACACGCCCCTCAAATATATTCTGTCTGGCAAAATACAAGATGGACAAGTCTCAAACGCCCGCATAGCACAGTGGACCCTGGCCCTGGTCAACCGCGGAGTAGAGTTCAAAAAGGAAACCACTGAGCCACCAGCCCCCTATGGCCTGTTAGTAACCGGGACCGAGCACGAGTGCCCCCTGGACCCGCCACCGCAGGTTGTTTGGCCAGTCACTTGGGGAGTCCCGCTAGAGGAAGCCCGACTGAACGGCTTCACATGCTGGTTCTGCGACGGCTCCTCCTTTCACGTTGGAGGCTCCCCTCGGACAGGCTACGGCGCCGTGCGAGTGAGCGACGCATGCACTCTAAAGGGTCCAGCCCGCCCCCATTCCAGCCAAGCGGCTGAGGTGCAAGCGCTTCTGGCAGTGCTTGAGTTTGAGCCCCCAGAAAGCCCACTTGCCATTTACACAGACTCGGATTGGACGGCCAAAGCCGCCACAGTCTGGCTCCCGGTGTGGCAGAGTCAGGGATGGAGAGCTAGTGATGGGAAACCCGTAGCCCACCTACAGCTATGGCAGCAAGTAGCCGCGCTCCTTCAGTCCCGCACAGGCCCAACGCAGGTTACCCATGTTAAAGGACACCAAAAGACAAACTCGGAGACCGCTTATTGGAATGACCAGGCAGACCTTGCAGCCAAGGCAGCCGCCACTGAAAATGCTCCCTTACCGGAACCAGCCACCGATTGTCCCCTCCACCCTGTCACCACCCGGGCACAAGCCCGCAGCCAGGCTCAGGGAATCGCAGGAACACTGGACCTAGCACAACTGCAGATATCGGACCCAGAAGTAGCTGACCTCCTAGCTGCAGGAAGAGATCAGACAGGAAGACTATTGATCCGAGAAGAAGAAGGCATAGTTTGGGCAGTAGATGCAGCCGGTGAACGCCACTGGGTAGTGCCACTGGAAGTCAGGGCTGACCTGATTCAGTTTGTCCACGAGCAGGGACACCGAGACAAGGACCTGACTCTGGAGAGGGTCAAAGAGGTTGGTTGGTGGCCTAGCATGCGTACCGAAGTAGCACAATGGGTGGACAACTGTCTGTCTTGTGCTATGGTCAATGCAGACCCAACTGGACCTAGAGCTCCCCTCCAGCATCAGAGAATTGATGGACCCTGGGCTCGTATACAGATTGACTTTATCGGTCCCCTTCCTCCCACTCCCCGCGGCAATCGCTACTGTCTCACTGTCATAGATCCCTTTAGTAAATGGGTCGAGGCATTCCCGTGTAAGCATAACACTGCAGCCACCACGGCCAAACTACTGTTCAATAATGTGTTTTCGAGATGGGGCACTATACGAGTCATGGATTCCGATTTGGGCTCACATTTTATCGGAGAAGTAACCCAGGAACTTTGCAAGGTGTTAGGCATCCAACAACGCTTTCACATAGCCGGCCATCCCCAGGCTTCCGGCGCCATAGAAAGAACCAACCGGACCCTCAAGGAGGCTCTCCGCAAGATGGTTCGCTCCTCCGGGAGAGACTGGGATGAAAAACTCCCCATAATTCTAATGGCCATCAGAGGCACCACCGCAGTTCACGGACTCACGCCCCATATGGTCATGACAGGACGGAAAATGCAGCTCCCAGAAGCCTTCTGGCTAGACACGCAGCTCCCTTCTGATATGCAACCCGTAGTAATTAATGACGCCTGGGTTCAGGACCTCATCTCATCCATACACGCCGTCCACATGCAAGTGGCCCAGAAGTTAGGCACAGCTCAGAAGGATATGGACCGCAAACTAGGATGGGTCAGGAACCCGAGGCAGTGGGAAGAAGGACAGCTCGTTTTATATAGAAAGTTCTCACAGAAGGCACACTCACTAGCCGCCAAATGGCAAGGCCCCGTCCCAATCACGAAAAGAGTCTCTCCAGCCGTCTATCAGGTAGCCATCCAGAGGAAGACAGGAGGCACTTGGCTAAAATACTTCCATGCCTCTTAATTAAAGGAATGGAAAGGGAAGCCGCTCCAAACCGCCCCGCCTGTGTATGACCCTGGGGGAGCCGCCGCCAGCCCAGCCCCCCTCTGCCCAGTGATTCGCCAGATATCCCTTCACCCTGGGCCAGAGATACCCTGTGTCCCCTTAAACCAGACCTTTGTAGCTCTAGTATAAAAGAAACAGCAGAATATGTACATGTAGATGTGAATGTCAAAAGTTTTTCCAGTTCTATTCTTTAACTTCATTAGGCGGGCCCCACAGTTGGGACCCTAGGGGGAAACACGGTAATCAAAGCCAAATAGGACCACCACCGAGAGTGATTCTTAATTGGATTGTAAGCCGTATGTTCGGAAAAAAATTGCACAGGCAAAAGAGATTTGCTGTGTGTGAAAGTGTTTGGAGAGGCTTTAGCCCAAAAGTGAATGCAGTCTTCCAACGTTGAAACCACCAAAAAAGGTGATTTCTTTGTTTGAAAACATTTCACCCGCCGTGCTGGTGAAGATCCCGCATCTACGTAGATTCGGGGTCTCACCTGCCAGACCCACGCTTTCGCATGATGGTCGGCTTTGGCTTTGAGGGCCGTGCCTCCCCTGGAAAAGGACCCCCAGATAGCCCAACATCCCTCTTTTACTAATGCTCATATTCGTCATGGTGAGTTGCTATACGGCGTCACCAGTCAGTACGCTTTAGTACAAAGGTAAAAGATCCGCCAGTATTTTGTAAATATGTTACCCCTGGAATATGTTATTGGGGTGCGTTCGCCACGCACAAGGGGCAGCGTGCCTCATTTACATGGCCAGAATCCCCCGTGCCAAAATGACCCCTGAATAACCCAGACCCAGCGGCGCCGGAGGATTTCCGCCGTCTCCGCCGCTTCTCGATGAACGCCGCCGAGCGCCCTCGGCTCCACTTCGGCCCTTTCCGCCAGCAGCCGCCCGCCCCACGTAATCTTTTCCCTTGCCCGTACCGGAGAAGGGAAAAGAAGGGGGGGAGACATATTGAAGTTTTAATGAAGCCATGCCAGGCCTTCCAGGTGAGGGCAACCTGAAAGTATCCCACACCCGTGTGCTTTTGCTTTGTGTGTTTCTTTCTTTTAACATGAAAATGGGGCCTCCCGATGGAGTCCCTCCAAAAATTGATCCTAGGAAAAGATGGTCCGCCGAAATACATACAAGAGGTCCTGCAAAAAAGCAGAGGGAAAAATGCAAAGCAAAAGCAAACCATCATAAAACATACCTTCAACCCTAACCATCCCTACTTAAAAATAACTTTTGAAAAATAGAACGAAGGTCTCCCGAGGCAGCAACCCTTATAGTTGCTGGAAACCGCTCTCTAGTTTTTTTTCGTTTTGAAGCGGCAAGGCCAGGCCGAGCCGGACCGATAGCTCTCAGCCCGCAAGATAAGAGCAGCCCGCCGCCAAGCAAGGGGCACCTGAAGGCCACATAGCCTAGGCACCCAGGGACCCCTGGGGCGAGTTTGCATAATCCCGCCTAACGCACAGCCGACCCTTGCTCGACGCAAAGACGTTCCCCCTTGAAATATACATGCTTTAGAAAGAAACCTCCGCACAGGAGTTCCCCAGAGCAACAAGCTGGAAGGCTCGCTTAGTGCCCCTGGGACTTCTCGTTCGAACCCCGCCTAATAGACAGTGCTGGCAGAAAAACGCCCTCCCTTTTCTTCTTCCCTACTTCACTTCATTTATTTTGCTGCAAGAAACTCAGGGAACCTGTACTTATATCCGCAGGTCTCCCCAGGATATTTTCGCCACAGAAAGGAAAGGAAGGCCAGGAGATGAGGCACCTGGCCACTCTGTGTGTGCTCGTGCTGGCAAGCACCCTAATAGAGGGACGCCCGTCCAAATTAATGCCGTACCCCCACTGGAGATGTATCAATACCCTGGCAGGAAATGAAATGATGGTCTGCAAAGTTGTACAGCAGAGTAATATGACCACCCCCATGGATCGCACTAACTTCCGTAGTTGCGAAGAGCAGTGGATCCGACCCCCAGACCTTGTTATTTTATGTGTGGGAGTCAAAACTATGTCCCAGGAGCTAGTATGCTACTCGCCTACCGATACAGTTTCACCTCTCGCTCCAATTCCTTGTATGTTCCTTCCCCGTATCAGGCCAGCCCCCACCGGAGTCCCGGTGGTAGACAAATATACCACCCCTGCCAACTTCGAAACCTCGTCATTTGTCACTGAGGCTTTCGGACCATACTGTGAAGTTATTTTAGTGTCGGCCGCAGTATGGAAGGCAGGAGACCCCTTTAGAATGACCATCCTACTAGGCACTACTACCACTGAGTCTGCATCAGTCACTATCACGCCCCCTTCAGGCGCAGTTCTCTCCTTTGCTATAGAATGCTGGGAGAACCTGACCTGGATTGTAAAAGAAGAAGACCTAGCCAAACATGGCCCACCTGATTGGATACTGGTTCAACAGACGCCCGAATGCCAAACCAAGCCCCTAGTAGAGAAATTTCACCGGCTTGGGCTGCTCTTTGTAAATTTGACTCACGAACCAGGCAATTATTCCCTGCTGATCCGGACCCAGGAGACCCACACCATCCAAATTGACCCTTTGATTGCTAGCAATGAACAATTAAGCCAAGGGGGCACGCATATAGTGGGCTCCCATGTTTTGAAAACTGACATTCGAGAGAGAGTTCTAGTCCGCCCGCAAATGTCTTTAAAAGAGATCCGCATAGACTTAGCTGAGCTAAATGTAACCCAGAGGCTGCCGCAGTGCGCTCCCTATCTGGAGGCCGGTAGCAAGGGTTGGAATGCATGGCTACAATTGTGGATCGATCCCTCTCCTTCTCTCTCGCGTGCCAGACGAAGCATTGCCGACTGGACTGCTCGTGCAGCCGGAGGCTTAGCAATCATGGATTCGGTCAACATTGAGACTCTCGCTAATAAGTTTGCCCATGTCACGACTAGCATCTCCGACTTAGGTAAACCGGTGGTGCAGTCCCTAAATTCCATTTCGAATGGGCAACACGAGATCAGCTCCATTTTAGTTAACTGGGAGAGTCAAATTGAAAGAGATTTTTCTCTGCTGCTCAAAGGAACGCAGTCTGTGGAACGCAACGTGTCAATAGCCATGGCATGTATGCAAGCCCAACAATTAAACCAGGCTGTGGCCATGGGGCTAATTCGGCAAGCCACGGACGGGCATTTGCCCCTGGAAATTAAAAGATTGATTACGCCCAAATTGTCACCCATAGAACTGGAGCTTGAATCCTGGTGGTCTCTCGTAAATTCCTCCTTCTCACCGACTACCCAGGAGCTTAAATTATTTTTGTTAACGGCCAGTGCACACGAGTCATTCCATGTGTACCCAGTCGTGCCTCTGGGACTCCAAGTGAGCGACACCGAAGTCCTCTACGCCCGCCACCCCGACCATTGGGCCCGCTTCACCCCGACCCGATGGCAGCTCGTCAGCCTCCAAGGGTGCCAGCATCGAGACCAGACCGGCTTCATTTGCCAGGACCAAGCCTTTGCACCGCATCACCCCTGTGTAGCCCCGCAAGTCGACGCCCTCAACGAGTGCTCCTTCGAGGTCGTCCGGGAGAACAGCTCCGCTGTGGTCTACCTTGGGAAAGGATGTGCCTGCGTGCGAACGGCCTGTGACTTCGTGATCCTGAACTCGTTCCAGCTTAA
Source organism: Eublepharis macularius (assembly GCF_028583425.1). Lineage (NCBI taxonomy): Eukaryota > Metazoa > Chordata > Lepidosauria > Squamata > Eublepharidae > Eublepharis > Eublepharis macularius. Next base: position 63,107,632 of record NC_072793.1, read on the forward strand.
GCCCGTGATCCCTGGAGTCAACCGCTGCTTCTGCAACCTATCGTCGGTAGCAGCCTGCGACTTCACCTACACGGTACCGGTCTGGACCCAAGAAGAGATCCTGGTGGCACCCTCCATCTATCGATATGTGAAGCCAGTCTCCCTTGGCATCGGTCTGGAGCTAATCCACGAGCTCCTGGCCCACCCCCAGCTCCACCGCACCCTCCAGAGCATCCAGAGGGACGGGGACACTGCTGCTCTGGTTGTGTCCCACAACGGCAAGGAAATTTTGGACCTTGCCCAGCGGATCAAGACCACCGGTGAGCACTCGTGGTGGGAAACCCTCTTTGGCTGGAGCCCCACTGCCACTGGAATTTACAATTTGGCTGTGCACCCGATCGTTGTTATTTTGGCCTTTCAAGTTTTGTTATGTGCCTCACTGCTTTATTTGGGCTGTTGGAGCTGCCGACAGCTCCAGCAACTCCAACTTTCCTACCGTTTGGATCACTATAACCCCGACCTTCTTCTGCCTTAAGGGTTGTTCTTGGTGCCCTCCTTTAACCCTTGTTTATTTGCTTACGTTGTTATGAACCATGATTATGTTTTATTATGTGTATGGATCCTGCACCGGCCCCATGGACGCTCTGCTGCCGGATACCGCTCCGAGGCCCTCTTGTGGACTAGGGGGGGACATATTACTCTGCCTCCCAGCCCACGGCCCGCCCACGAACGACTGCTAGCGGCACTACCTCCATGAGGACTAGAACTGTGTGTCTGAAGCCCTTCTCGCCGCTCACCGACCCTGCTCTGCGGATTGACGCAGACAGCAAGGGGGGGGTGGAAGTGTGTTTTGGAACACATGGACTAAGTTTGCTTGTTTCTGTAAATATGCAACCCAGTCCAGCAGCTGTACTGCGGACTGAGCCGTCTGTGATCTTTGTTGCTCTATTGTTTTATGAATTTCTTGCCATTGCTTTTTATGAATTTTACTCCCATGAATTTAGCCCCGAACTAGTCCCCCCCTCTATCTACTGCAAGTGCGCCCATGATCTTCCCATGAACTGGGACCCTTTTTATCACCCCCTATTAACTTTATCCCTATGAATTTGATTTTAACCTTTTGAATTGCCTTTTTAACCTGACTCCCTCCGCCGAGGTAATTCTAGCATATCTATTATTTTATGAATTTGGTTTTAACCGGGACCCCTCCTGAACGGTCTCTTTTAAAGGTTATTTTATTCCTGATTTTAAGCGCTATGAATTTGGTTTTAATCTGGCCGCATGAGTTGGTCTTTTAATTGCAGAGTTTATTTTTCTGTCCCCCATGAGCCCTTCCGCCGCCCCCCCCCTCATGAATTATTTCCTCGCACTTGCTTTTATCATTGCTGCTTTTATCTATGAGTTGGTTTTAACTTCCTGGTTTACTGCTTTTAATCATATATATATGTATTTATGATTTTAACCATCTATGAATTGTTCTACCCCCTATGAATTGGTCTATGCCTGACTTGCACTTTCCTATATGAATTATTCCCTCACCTATGAATTCTGCTTTTAACTTCCTATGAAGTAGTCTGCTTTTATTCTTACATTCATGAATTGTATCCATGAATTGCCTTTGCTTTTAATTCTATGCCTATGAATTAATCCATGTATATGAATTGCTCCTGGTTTTTAGTACTTTTAACCCATCATGAATTGCGTATGAAGTATTCCCATGTATGAATTGATCAATGTACACAGATATGAATTATTGCCGCTTGTATACATGAATTGCTCATTGCTGCCTATATCACTATGAATTACTATTACTTATGAATTATTGCTATTTATTCTGACGGTTGCACTTAGCACACCCCCTGGTGTGAACCCAGAGACCTGCAGCCCATTGGCTGATCTAAATTGCACTTATTCGGTTAGGTGGTTCTCCAAACTAAATTTTTGAGTGACGCCTCCCCCTCCTTCCCTTCCCACTCCTTCTTCGCTCGAAGCTCGAACACCGGACATTGCCGACCACCTCGCCTTTGAAGTCAAGTTCGGAGACCCACGTGCCTGACGTCACGGGGTCTCCGAGGGGGGAAATTGTTGCCAAGTAGGCCCCCTCTCCTGCTTTAAAGCCTGCTAGGAACTGTGTTAAAGCTTCCTGCGTTGCTGCTTTACTGCTACACAAAGATTTGCCTTGCACGTGTGTGCTCTGATACACGTGTCAGTTTCCTGCCTGCGTGTTAATTACCCTGCTGCTACAACAGACTGTGTAGTTTACTGGCTCCATGTTTGGTTAACTGCACAAAGGACTCTTTTTCTGGGCAACCCTGCCCTGACCTGTATCTGGATTTCCCAGTGTATGTTTGGACTTTGCTACAAGTGTGCCCCGTGCCTGCATTGCCATCTGCCACGGACCGTGCCTGTTCCCTGCTTTGGACTGTGTTTTGTGTGCTGTTCCCCCTCCCTCCATGGAAGCCTGCCTCATATGGGCCCAAGCCGCTGCTAGCAGCCGGGCGCCTGCCGGGGAAACCTCCAGCGAGCCTGGCTAGGCGCTCCCTGGTCAGTTCCCGCCTGGAGCCTCCCGCGGGCCGGTCCCCGAGCTTGCCCTCGCTACCGGGCAGCCTGCAAACCAGCCCCAGCTATGCCCAGCCGGCATCCATGTTCTCAGGCAGCCAGAAGACCCTGGGAAGAAGACTGCTTTGGGAAGCCATTTCGGCGAAGCGGGCACACCACGTCCGCAGCGAGAGCCCCTCGCCCCGCTCTGCATATCTTAGGAGCCGCCCCGGAGAAGAACTAAGTGCCGACCATCCCAAGCACTTAGAGAATGCATCTCAAAGGAACCTCCGCATTCCAGAGCTGATGACATCAGGACAAGCCCTGTCCGCTGGAACATCCTTTCAGCCCACTTGGATTTCCCCCTCCCTCTTTTGTCCCCTCTTCCTGAGGTGTCACTTATCACAATCTGATTACCAAAGTGGCCCATCCAAGCCATTCAGTAGCCCATTAGACCCTTTGTTTTAATCTGTGAGAACCACCAAGTACAGCACCAGCCCCAGGGTACGTTTTGGGGTATTTAAGCCAGCCTCTCAGACCGCATGGTGCGCGTGCCATCCTATCCAGACTTCCTTGCTGTCCGTCTGTGGTTCCAGTGCTGGCATTGGACCACCCCCCTCGCTGCTGTGTCTCTGCTTCGCTTCAGGATAAGTGAGTATTCCCCCTATCATCGTTGGGAACCAGCTAATGCGAACGTCTCTGTATTTCCTACTCTGTATTTCTTAGATCTTGTATGTTCTCTTGTATGCTTGTGCAAGTTTAGGCTTACGCCACACTGAATACACGTGTTTGGAACCTATTTGTTGTCTGCCTCTTTTTCACTAGAGTGTCTGGGATCGGGACCTCCGTATACATAGGTTATGATCCGCGCTTAATATTAAGTTACAGACTGCTACAGCTAATTTCCCCCTTATAATAAAGAGCAGTTCTGGTAACACAAAATGCAAAAGGTTGTGTGCAAATCTGCCCAAGATTATAATACAACAGTTTTATGTGGTGTTTGGATGGGGGTTTAAGTCTGGAGACAAGGGCAAAAGTCCCTTTTAGTCTGCTGAAGGGCAAAGTCAGCAGCTCTGAGAATAAAAGAATCCTCTAGTATTCTTCTGAGAAATGAAGTGTCATTAGCTGAACCCAGAGGTTAGATAATAGAAGAAGGTAAACAGCAGCAATGTTACAATTGACATTCCTAACAGTGCAGTCCTAAACACAGTTGCCCCAATCTAAGATCATTGAAATCAGTGGGCTTAGACTGGAGTAAATCTTTTTAGGATTGCACTCTAAGTGGATGATTTTTTGCATCTGGCATCTATTGCTCTGAAACTTTGATGAAAACAACATGTTTAAAGGCCTTTTGCTTGTAGAACCTGACCCTAAATAAATAGGCTAGGATACAAATGCTGTAACACAGTGGTTAAGTAGTTCGGCTGTGAATCAGCACTCTACTGGTTTGAATCACACTACTGCCATGAGCTGAGCAAGTGGCCTTGGGTAAGCCACTTGTCTCAGCCCCAGCTCCCCAGCCGTATTGTGGGGATAATAATAACACTAATTTGTTCACTGCTCTGGGTGGGGCACTAATCTGTCTAGAAGAGCAGTATATAAGCACTGTTATTATTATTATTATTATTTGAATTATCCAAAACACAATCAACAATATGCAGAGGTCACATATCATTATTGATTGGCCTTACTAAACTGATACAAGTTTCCACCGGAGACCTAAATATCAACAAGATATCAGCATAATATGTAAGCTGTTCCAAGTAGTGCCATCTTTTGCAGTTCTGTAGGTGTTATGTCAGAAAGCTGCAGTTTTTCCATATGAATTGCTAAATTTTTCGAGATGGTTCCAAGTGCCCCGATGACAATGGGGACTACTGTTGCATTCTTCTTCCATAGTCGGGTGGTTTCTATTGCCAGATCTCTATATTTAATCATTTTTTCTTGTTCTTTTTCTTCGACTGGCATCCCCAGGAATGTTTTTAATATTAGGGTGTGGTTCTTTATCCTTTGTCTTTTGAAGAGACTGAAGTCTGCAGTCACCTTCATACATGGTATGTTATTGGCTTTTTTCTAAACAAAGCTTTCTTTTGGCTCTGTGTTTTAGTCCAAGCTTTGCATATTAACCATATTGTTTTTTGTCACCATAATATTTGGGATAGTTAGTAGCACAGAATAACAAATATAATAAAGCTTCTTTGGCTTGTGTACAATTTCAAAAGAAAAAATCTAAAGAGAAAAACGTCACACAATAAATCCTGTGTCAAAACAAATGTGGAGGTTTCTTTTTCCAGGGCAAGAGAATATAGGAAATATGTTGTCTGTTGAGCTGCACCCCACCCCCAGCATGAAAGAAAGATACCTACAGTTCCAGCTCTTTGGAGAGTAGTGACTCTTTAATCAACTCCTCATAAGCTGGACTTGCTATGAATTATTTGCTTAGCTGTTATCTTGGCTTCCCACAGCACATGAAATGGGTCCCAGCAGAAAGTCTCATGTCTTATCTGTGGTTTACACACAGATACTTTCTCAGCTTGGTTACCCGTCCCCCTTTTCTTGTCCACATGAAGATACTGCAAAAAACAATGTAACATTTGGGGGGGGGGGGAGGCAGTGTTTGTTTAGTTGATTTCCTTTTCACTGTGTTTTTCTCCTTAAGAATAAGCAGCAATTATTGGTGAACTGAGTGGATGTTTGCTGTTTGAAAGGCTTCCAGTGAAGTCTAATTAATCCCATTGTTGATGCTAATGTAGCTCTTTTTCAAGACTTCAGAATTGATGTTCCAAGCAAATTCCTCTTTGATCTTTGCCTCAGTGAAATTTATTGACAGAATTACATATATACTGAATAAACATTATCCAATTTTCAGCAAACTGCTGCAGTCCATTTGTTAATACAAATGTTACTTTTAAACATTTCAGATTTTTCAGACTATCAGTTGGGGGTCCTGTAGCATCCTTCTGTGTTGCTGCTATACAGCATTCATTTCAAATACCATTTCAAATTTTTCAATTCTACCCTTCAAATAATTCATAAGTGAAACTTTTGGGTCCCTTGGCACATCGCATTCTTTTCTAATTAAATTCTATTTTCTGTTATGGCTGGATCTTCTTGCAATACCATTTTATATTTCTACCTCTCTAATATATTACATCATTTATTTAATTTTTGCTATTTTTTCTATTACCTTTTATGTCTATTTTTCCTCTATGGCATTCAAGATAGCATACAATGGTTTTCCAAGAGTCTCACCAGATCCTGTGCTGATAAACCATTACAACATGATCTTACATGAATTTACTTCAAAGTTATGGATTAGAGTGTGCATTAGGAAAGTAACTAATCAGGTCGGGAAAAAATGTTGATATTCATGGACTCAGCAAAAGTTGATATATGTGTGCAGGATTTAGTGCCTCTTGTTTTAAAAAGAGGCCCCCATCCCCCATCTATCTATTTGGCAAGGGAAAAGTTTAATATCCTTTAACATGGGAATCTTCTACCTTAATTGCATGAAATTGTGTAGGGAGGATGTCTTCACTGAAGGCTACCATCCCTGAGAATTACACACCTTTCATTCCTTCTCTCTTGCACCCACTGCCGCCACTTAGCCTTTGAGGGAATTGCTTATGGGGAGGGCCTGGACACTCCTGGGCAGGCTTACCAGTCTGAGCCCTGCCTTGTGCCCAGTCTCCTGCTATTCAGCACCTGGCTACTGCAGGGACTGTCTACTGCCCTTGGGCCCCACTGGGGGATCAGCCAATTGCCAACAGATCACCCCCTTCCTGTGGCATCTGTTTTAGGTAGCATGGTTCAGCAGTGGGAATCTATGTGGTACAGAGAACAGCTATCAGCTTCTAAGAATTTAAAAAGTATTTATTAAAGAAAAAAAAAAGGTTCACTCACTTTTAAGCATGGCTCCAAAGCAAGCAAAAGAACTAAAAAAGAAATAGGTAGAAATGCAATTCCCCTTTCCCTCCCTTTACGCTTGCTTATTGTAGATAATCTGTTTAGGCAAGCTCTCTATCTTAGAAAACTCCAGCTTATTGAGAAGTCCTCATACCTTTCATGGTTCACTTCTCCAGCCTCCTCATGACCAATGGCCACTGCTTGAAAGGAGTCATCTCTCACCTCTAGAGGTGGGCACAGACTGGGAAAAAACCATGGGCCATCAGTCCGGGGTCTGTTGCATTTCATGGACCATGGAGTCTCACCAGATCCTGTGCTGATAAACCACTTTCCATGGACCTGGCCCAGTTTGTGGACCGGTTTGTTGGTCTGTGGTCCAGCAGCTGCCTCGCCCTCCCAGGCTGAGCAGGGGCCAGGAGCTGGGGCTGCAGCCTGGCTACAGCTGCCCGCACTTGCCTGGTGGCTGCATTGAATAACACAGCGGGAAGCCAGGCCTCAGATCGGGTGGGCTGTGAGCTCACCTCCCCCCATCCCACAGAGCTGACTTGTTACCCCAGGCCTCAAGCCATGGCTGGCTGGGCGGAGTGGGCACCTTCCTCGCAGAGCGGGGTGAGGATCTGGGGCCAAAGCTCAGCCAGGTGGCATGAGCTCACCTGGCAGCATCTACAGTGCCACAGCGGGAGCTGCATGCTCCCTTCCCCCCAAGAGTGAAGGCAGGGAACTGGGGCTGTGGTGTGGCAGGACTCCTTACCTGTCAGCTGAAGGAAATTTAAAGCACCTGGATTCACGACCTAATGGACCAATGGACTGGCCAAAAGTCGTTGTGTCCATGAAAAACAAGTGTTCCATGACCAGCCGGTTCATGAATGCTGAACTGGGCTGGTCCGTGTTAAATTTTGGTCCATTTTTCGTTCTGTGCCCACCTCTCCTTCAGCTCCCAGCTCAAATCAGCCAAAGAGATCCTCTTCCTTGTGCTAGGTTTTTTTTTCTCCCTTTGCCCACCCCCTGGCAGGTCAAAGGTGCAGATCAGGTAGGCTTTTCCAGGAGGTTCCAGGAAGAAACCTTTCTGGCATATTAGTCCTCCAAGTCTCTGTCCCCCACTCCAGCCCACTCACCTGGAAGGATAAACTTCTAGCTAGAGTTGCCAGGTCTCTATACTCTCCTGATAGGAGTGGGGGGAGTACTTTGCACATGCCTGCACAGACATGATGATGTCACTTCCAAAAGAGACGTCATTACACCCCACTGGAAGCACTCTTGCTGCGTGCTTGCCCTGGAGGCTTTTTGCCTCCCAAGCCCATTCCGCACACCTCCCCCCCCCGCCATTGGTCAGGTGGTGGCCATTGGCCAGGTGGTGAGGGGTGGTGAGGGGCAGAGGCTAGGAGCAGAGGATTTCCCACCCCACCAGGAAAATGAGATCCCAATTTCTAGCAGAAAGCCTTCTGGCCACATCTGCATGACTAAAGCCCAAGGCTGGGTGAGGCTTGGAAAGCATCCTTTCCCCATCCTTCTTGTTCTCAGCTAAGAGACAGTTTTTAAACTGGGGGGTGACACAGTCCAAACCTACAAATAAAAGCATTTCTCCACAGGGTGAAAATGAGGACACAGTTGGTATCTTGGTTTATTGCAGGCCCTGGTCCCAGAGATTAGGAAATGCTCTTTGTCCTCAGCATTTAGAATACAAGAAGAGTGAGCTACTAGCAATGTCAGAGCAGATGCTAAGACTTCTCAAAAGTCTCCCCATTGGCTTGTTTTCAACCTCTGCTTTTCCCCATTCCCTTCTAAGGGTAGAGTTGTCAATATTCTTAGTTCATACTTAGTTCATACTCCCCCCCCAGAAATATCAGATTCACAAACAAATTTTATAGAAATGGGTTGATACAATGATATGGTGGTAGAAGTGCTTTGTTAGGAGGAATTTTTAGCTATAAGTCTCTCTGACCTAATTCTTTTCTAGAGCACCATGGGAATGATACTTGGCAACATAGGTAAAAGATAAATAAAACAGAGGTGTTGGGCATTACAACAAACATAACATCCAAAATGTTTGTATGTTATGACTGTAAATGAAAAGGTAGGAAAATTATCAATGAGACTGGAAGGACTGCTATCTAATGGAGAATCTGAAGCAGGATATTGCTTTGCTGCTTGAACAAAGTAAGGCACAACTCTGAAAAAAATAGCAGGCCATATGATTCCAGCTATGAGGTATCTGAACTTTTCTGACTGATATTTTTAAAAGCACAAAACCAAACCCTATTTAGATGAAACACAGGAGAGGTTGAACATGTACATGTGAGTGTGGTTGACGGGGTCTTCAGTGGTGTAGGTCTCACTAAGGCCTGGCAACCAATAGGAGACTGGGAGGGCGGAGCATAGCCATTGATCACAGTATAATGTCAGTTCTAGGAAAACCTCTCTGGGAATCTAGGAATACAATTTCCAGTGATCCCTAGAGAGGACTGATGTCACTTCCAGTTTTTTACCCTGAAGTGATGTCATGCTGGCCATTTTTAAATATTTGAGGCTGATTCTTAAATGATTGGCTCTCACATGATGCTGTTGCTTCCAGTGTAACCAAAAATGATGTCATTGTGAGAGGTGTAGGAGTGGGCATGCTACCATTTGCCTGGGCTGCCTGCCAATGGCAGGCAATCTCTGGGCAGCCTGCCTCCTCTTGCCAGTCGCCAGAGATTGCCAGGCAGAGAGACAAATTGCTGGGAGTTTCCCTGGTACTGGTGGGCACCTGGCAAGCCTAGTCTTCAGTCTCATGGAGAAAACATATACACATGCAAGTTATATAGCAGCTGAACTCATGGAGGGTAGAAGCAAGGTCTGCCTCGGAAGTCATGCTCACCCACTGTTCTTGTCTTCTGTACGCCTGCTTTATCATCTGTATAGGGCCATCAGATTGGCTGCTAATGTCGGCACTGCAGCCACCCACTCTGAAGGTCCATGCTCCAAAATCAGGGGTAAAAATCAGCAATGCTGAAGCTAATTGTTGAAGTATTCACATGTGAATAAAGCTTCAGTCACTTATGACTGAGACAGTGTAATGTCCTGTTGTGTTATTTTCTTATGCAGCCTTCTTGTTAGTTGATAGAGCTATGAGCAAACAGCTTCCTGGAAGGACTTCTGTGTCTCTGTTTCCTTTCAGTTAAAATGTTAATGGTCTTTGCTATGGAGGAGGTGTTGTTGTCTAGCTTTGATGCCTTCTGATGTCCCTGATTATGTACAGTGTTTTAGTCAGCATCCTGGCACTGGAGACAAGGAAGTAGGTGTTGGAGATTTTATATTTTGAAGGGGAGTGAGACCAGAATGGAGACAAATCATTTGATCTAATACCTGGGTAGGAAATGTTTGGGGTTGTTGGAACTTCCAGGCTGAGGTAGGTCACAACTTTTTATTCAATTGCCAGGATTCTAACTTTAATATCTGGCTTTAATCTCTGAAAATTTAGGCAGTTCTTTATTCTTGCAAAGTTTATTATGCTGTTTTCGATTTCATTCTCTTCAGTTTTGTTTGTTAGCATTGTTTGTAGTATGACAGTGTTTTTGTTACGTTATTTGTAGTATGTATTAAACTTTTTATTGCATTGTTTTCTCATTCTGTAATCCACCTTGAATCTCAGTGAGATTTTACTTTATTTCTTTAATATCGCAAACTTGATGCTTATTGTTGTGATCAATAAAAATGCTTTGTTGAATAAGGGTTTGACTATTCATATGGTATGAAACAGCCTGGTTGGCTTTCTGTTTTTATGTATGGCCAGTGGAAACCCACAAGAGCGTTGCTAGTGAGTAGGGTTGCCAACTGCCTGGTGATAAAAATATAGTCTTAATGAGATGTTATGTACCAGGTGACATTATTTGCCTCCATGACATGAAAAACATCAGCTGCCCATTTCAACACACTGAACTTCTATTAGAGGAACAGAACATGTTTTCCTCAGGCCAGCCAGCAACCATATTGGTGAGATACACTATAAATATTTTAATCAACTAAATAAATAGAGAGGTAGGTAATTTAGGGCCGAACAAAATTCTTATAGCTTGTGCTCCTTCTAAGTAGTCCAAATAATCTGGAATATCTACCCCAAAATGGTTCTAATTTCGGTTATCAAAACCAGGGACTGGAGGAACCCAATAAATTATTTTTTATCAGATCTACAAGGCCAGAAGGGTATAAATGCTTAAGACTTTAAAGAGGCTCGGATGGAGTGTTTTTCTCCCTTCAACTATGTGCAGCAGAATCTTATGACCATCTCCCTATATTCTTTATTGTATCCTGAGTAATGGAACTATGTGGACAGTCCACATAACAGTTTTTTCTTTCATCTGAATGGCTGCAAGGGTTTATGCATTTATCTGACCTTCTGTTGTTCCTGCTCTCAGTTATCTAGTGTTGCTGCTGTTCATTCCCTCTAACCTGACATTTTGCCAGCACAGAGGGATGAGGAAAAGCGCAGCCATCCTATTGTCCTTGACTAATAAATTTGTTCCTCACAGCCAGATGTAAACCTTTCCTTTGTTCCTGTTCATAAGGACCAGGCAAGGGTTATTGCTGGACATGAATCCAGACCTTCCCAGGATCCTTGAGATCACTTGCTAGAACTGTAGCTAGGGTTGGAAACCAGAGCCAGGAAAAAGGCTTCAGCAGGAATCTGTAGGTATTAGCAATGTAGGACAAATAAGTAAAGAAGTAAAGCAGCTAAGGGTCTGTGCTTGTGTGCATGAGTGCTGATGAGGCAATTAATTCTCACAGAGGCCACTTACTTCAGTAAAGAAAATATCAGAGGCCCTTTATCTAGGAACTCCACTCAGAATAGGAAAGAGGAGAGATAGAATCTAATCTATCTAAACTAGGATGCTGTTGGATATAAGCCCTGCATCCTCCATAGTGGCATGATGGAGAGAATGAGCATGTGTGCACATGAGGGAAATAAAAAAGAAGTGTTGGTGTGATTAGAGGTAATGATAAAACCTCTTAATGAAAGAAGAGCTCATCTTATGTATGTTCCCCATAGCTCTTTGAGTCTTCTTTCCAGTGGCTTCACAGCAAGTTCAAAGGACGAACCAAAAACCACAAACTGGCACGGAACTGGGGCCAGTTACGAACCAGTTCATGGTTCATGGGGTTTAAATACCCCTTTCCGGCTGCTTAGCAGCGGCAGGGAAAGGGGCTTTTAACAGTTTAAAGGGCCCTTTCCTGCCTTGCAAGCAGCAGGTCCCTTTAAACTATCATCTGGCAGGCAGCAGGGGGGATCCATTTAAGGGGCAGCAAGGCTGTTTTCGGCCTCCTCTGCTGCCCTGCGGGCCTGTAGAGAAACAGAGGAGGCCAAAAATGGCCTTTCCACCCCTCAAATGGCCATGCGGCGGCCATTTGAGGAGTGGCAAGACCATTTTCGGCCTCCTCCATCTCTCTGCGGGCCTGTGCAGGGGCAGAGGAGGTCGAAAACGGCCTTGCCACCCCTCGCAGGAGGAGGGGGAGGATGCCACGGGCCGCAGGAGTCCTCAAGGGAAGTGTGGGGCTGGGGGGGGCTGGGGCTGGGGCTGGGGTTTATGGGCCTTTTAAAGGGCCCTGCCAGTTGCAAGTGGCAGGTCCCTTTAAACTATCAGCTGGCAGGCGGCAATGGGGGGATCCCCCCCGCCACCTGCCAGCTGATAGTTTAAAGGGCTCTGCCGCTTGCAAGCAGCAGGAAAAGTGTAAATGGTGGTTGTTGTGGGTTTTCTGGGCTGTATTGCCGTGGTCTTGGCATTGTAGTTCCTGACGTTTCTCCAGCAGCTGTGGCTGGCATCTTCAGAGGTGTAGCACCAAAAGACAGAGATCTCTCAGTGTCACAGTGTGGAAAAGATGTTGGCAGGTCATTTGTATCTACTCAGGAGGGGTGGGGTTGAGCTGAGTCATCCTGTAAGAGTTTCCCAGGGTGTGGAATGCTAATGGAGGGAGGCTTCACTGTATCCTGAGGAGGTTCTTTTGCATATGGATTGGTACTTGATTTGCTAATCTTCTCTGCAGGGCTATTGTCGAGTATAGAGTGTTTTGTTAGCCTGGTGTTTTTCAGAACTGGAAACCATGCTCTGTTCATTCTTAAGGTTTCTTCTTTCCTGTTGAAGTTTTGCTTATGCTTGTGAATTTCAATGGCTTCCCTGTGCAGTCTGACAAAGTAGTTGGAAGTGTTGTCCAGTATTTTGGTGTCCTGGAATAAGATACTGTGCCCTGTTTGAGTTAGGCTATGTTCAGCCACTGCTGATTTTTCAGGTTGTCCAAGTCTGCAGTGTCTTTCATGTTCTTTTATTCTTGTCTGGATGCTACGCTTTGTGGTCCCGATGTAAACTTGTCCACAGCTGCAGGGTATACAGTATTCTCCTGCAGAGGTGAGGAGGTCTCTACTGTCTTTTGCTGATCGTAGCATCTGTTGCATTAATTGGGTGGGTCTGAATACTGCTTGAAGGTTATGCTTTTTCATAAGCTTTCCCATCTGATCAGTAATTCCTTTGATATATGAAGCCTCCCGCCATTAGCATTCCATACCCTGGGAAACTCTTACAGGATGACTCAGCTCAACCCCACCCCTCCTGAGTAGATACAAATGACCTGCCAACATCTTTTCCACACTGTGACACTGAGAGATCTCTGTCTTTTGGTGCTACACCTCTGAAGATGCCAGCCACAGCTGCTGGCGAAACGTCAGGAACTACAATGCCAAGACCACGGCAATACAGCCTGGAAAACCCACAACAACCATCGTTCTCCGGCTGTGAAAGCCTTCGACAATACAAAAGTGTAAATGTTCACAGTGAAAACAACGTTTGTTCACAGTGAAAACAACTTTTCAGATGTATTCCTATGTATTTCTTTGAAATTCCTTGCAAACAGGTTATATGTTTGACAGCTTATCTGCACGCCCCCCCCCCCGGTCCAAGGAAAAAACTCTGGCATCAAAGTAACTAATAAAACAGTGTCTTTCAATTTGTTTAATGAGCAATAACGTCAGAGTGCCTCTATCAAACAATAAACGTGACAAGAAACTAACCTAACCTAGAAAGCTGTAACACTACAACTATTGAAATGGAATTCAATTTGTTTATATTGGACTGTAATAAAAACCTGCTTTGTTCTAAAAACAATCCAATATAACAAATAGGGTATAAAAGTAGTTCAACTCAATAAATATTTTGGTGCTTCATGGTATCTATACCTCAGAGGAGTCGTTCTGCTCTTTGTAGGAGTGCCACATAATGAGGCATCTGCTCTGCACAATACCTTCATTGCAATATCTAGTTGTTGTGGTCTATATTTCTGTCATTACTAGGTTCAGTGTAATAGTTCTTCTATTGATAAAGAGTAGGGTTGCCAACTCTAGCCTCAGAAATTCCTGGAGACTTAGGGCTCACGCCTGTGGAGGGGAGAATTTGGAGAGAGATTTCACCTTGAATTTATGGTATAACCTCTGCTCTCTGAGTCTGCCATTTTCTCTGTAGTCTAGAAATCAGTTGTAATTCTGTAAGATTCCAGGCCTTGCCTAGAGGTTGGCAGCCCACGATGGTGACGGGTATTGTTGCCTGTAGCAGCTGGGTAGCAAAAGGAGAGAATCACGGAAAAGACCACAAAGTAACAAGCTCACAGAGCACCATGACCAACTAACTAATGTCAATGAAAAAAGAATTAAAAAAATAAATACAGTCTCATATCTTCATTAAATACAATTCAATAACCACATACAGAATAAGCTGCCATCAAACACTCCAAGGCACAAAGGTCAACAAGCAGTAAAGTCCTGAATTCACCATAAAGTGTACCATGCAAAGGGTAATAAATAACCATAGTACAAAAACTTTAGTACAGTTTAAAGTCACCATGCCTGGAGCAGCAAAACATATGCAATACTGTCAAATGAGGAGATGTCCATAAATTTCAACTCTTAATGCAAGTGCAGTTCTGTTGAAGAGTAGCTGAAGAAATCCATTGAAGAGTAACAGCGACGGAGGTACCAGTATGTCCACCCATTTCCTTCTTCCTTCTTCCTGGCAGTTACCACACTACAAACAACAGTAAACAAAATTGACAAAACATGCACTTCTCATGAAATATAAAGAAAAAAGTTATACAAACTTACAATGAATAGTTACAATCAAATATTCAGAGCATATCCCAATCATCTCCAACCAGTAAAGAGGCAGCTCTATGGAATACACAATGTAACAGCTTATAAAGACCAACAGCTGTGGAAACACTCAGGAACAAATTCAAATAAAATTTAAAGTGAATGTTCCAGCAGCCTATCAAATTACCAAATTCAAGTCAGAAAGCAAGACAGATCCATGTTTACATTCAGCCCTTAAGGAAAAACAGTATTGAGCTTGAAGATCCACCATGCTTCCTTCCTAAGTAAATCCCTTTTTACAAATTCAAGATTTGTGGCTCTACTAACATACAAAACGGTAAAAGACAGATCCCCTATGCCATGTTGTACTTGAGAAAAATGAAACACCAGAGGAGCTTCAATAACTCTCTGTCAAATATGGGAGAGATGTTCCTGAATTCTCAACCTGATGACATGGGTGGTACTCCCAACATAAAATAAATTACACTGGCATTTAATTAAATAGACTACCTTATCACTGTTACATGTGGGAAACCCTCTGGGTGGAATATCCAACTCTCTGACCACTCGATTGTCCATAACTAAATTGCACACTGAGCAGTGGCCACAGGGAAAACAACCCCGTGGCAAAGTAGCCAGGGGAGGGGGTTCACGAATGTCTGTGTGTACCAACATGTCCTTCAGGTTGTGCGTCCTCCTGAATTCTATTCCAGGTCATAAAGCACAACCAGGCAGATCCTGTAGTAATGGCCAATATTTCAAAACTGCCCTTAATCATGTTGGTGTGTAATCCAATGCAAAGGTGATCCTATATGGTTGGTCCCTACAACCAGATAAAAGTACTTCCCCCCTGCTTTTATTCACCACTCTCTGTTTACATGCCGACACTATTCTATCAGGATAACCTCTCATATAAAAGTTCCTCCGCATTTGTTCAGAGTTGATCCGAAAATCAACTTGTTCAGTAGAGTTCTGTTTCATCCTTAAAAACTGACTATAGGGCAGGTTATTTCTAAGATGTGCAGGATGGAATGATTGATATAATAAGTATGTATTCCTATCCGTAACCTTATGAAAAGGACGAACAGCTAGTGTATTATTAACTGTTCTATAAACCGTCAGGTCCAAATAGTCAATAGCATGTTCCTCAATTTTCCAGGTAAACTGGTTGTTGGCATTGACAGAGTTCATCCATTGGCATAACAATTCTGCATTAAATTTATCTGTGATAATCAAAAAAAGATCATCAATAAATCTTTTGAATATTAGAATGGAATAAAAAAAAAAGGGTTAGCCTCTTGATTACAGTAGAATTCGGACTCTAAGCGTCCCATGAACAAATTAGCCACACTGGAGGCTACCAAAAAGCCCATTGTGACTCCTTTTGCTTGTATATAAAAGTCGTTCCAAAATCTAAAATAATTATACTCCAGAACTATTTCTAATAAGGAACACAAGAAAAAAGTTGGAGGAGAGGAATTCATGCAGTTGTTAAGGACCATTTCCACAGTGTCACATGCATCCTGATGGGGAATATTGGTATATAGTGAAATCACATCCATGGTCATGAAGACCGGATGTGGGGGAAGCATCATCCCTTCAAGTGTAGTGATGAAGTCTCAAGAATCTTGTATGAAGGTACTAAGTTTTTTCACAGCAGGTTGCAAAAAGGAACCAACATATTTTGCTAGGGGTTCTAGAATAGATCCCAAACCCGAAATAATCGGCCGTCCAGGAGGAGGTCTTTCTGGCTTATTAATTTTTGGTAATAAATATAGCACTGGGGTATTTGGATACAAATTAAACAAAGCCCTGTGTATGCTATCCAAAATGTACCCCAAAC
The DNA here is from genome assembly GCF_028583425.1 of Eublepharis macularius. Classification (NCBI taxonomy): domain Eukaryota; kingdom Metazoa; phylum Chordata; class Lepidosauria; order Squamata; family Eublepharidae; genus Eublepharis; species Eublepharis macularius. The sequence goes on from NC_072793.1 coordinate 63,124,005, forward strand.
AAAAACCCTCATCAATAGTAGTCTTAATCAGAAAAGAAATATGTTTGATAGGATCACCCGGAACAGGTTTGTAATTTTCACGTGCAGCCAATTGATGTCTAGCCTCATTTAAATAATCATTTTTATCAAGTACAACAACGGCTCCACCCTTGTCTGCTTCCCTTATAGTAATACTAGAATCCGATTTAAGAGTGTTCAGTGCCAGATATTCCTCCCTATTGAAATTTTTCCAACTAGGGATGAAGCCCCTTTCTTTATTGCTGATCTCCTTTAAGACCATAGACTCGAAGGTTTGTAAGCTGTGACTTATACACCTAGGGGTGAAGGTGGAACAGACTCATAAACGTCCCCAGGTGGTATCTGGGGGAGGAGACTCGCCCCAAATTTTGTTTAACTTAATCAGTCGAATCAACTTAAAAAGGTCAAGCCATGTTTGGAAGCTATCATACCAAGGGGTTGGAACAAAACCCAATCCCTTATTGAGCATTCTCTGCTCATTCAGGGAAAGAGGCCTGGAAGATAAATTAACAATCAGGTCTTCCTCCCCCTGTGGGGGAGGGGGTGCTTAAAAAAATCCCTCTTCCTCTGTTTCTGGTGTAGTGCGTCCCCCTATTCCTTGCCAGGATTCCCTCATTTTCTACAGAAGTGTCAGTGTCCAAATCGGAATGGGTCTTCTCCTAAGTTGAGGCTCCAGGAAATCTCTCATTCTTGCAACTTGTCCTGACTTCTTTCACTCAGGGCCAAACCACAGGGACATGCTGCCATCTTATAGAGTGAGTTTCCACCAAGGCACTGCTTTTAACAGGACCACAGGGGCCTGATTCTGGTCAGGACCACAATGTGGGGATGGAGGGTTTCCTGCCTACCCCCATGCATTTTTACAACCTGAAATGACATCTGGAGGCTTGTTGGCAAATAATTCTCTTCCCAGTGCTGTTTCTGGTTAGAAAAACAGTGCTGGGGAAAGCAGGAGACCCTCTTCCTCCTGTTTCACAGTGGTCTTGACCCAAATCAGGCCCCTGTGATGCTATTAAAAGGAGTTCCCTGGTGGGAACTTACTCTACAAAATGGCAGCTTATTGGCCCTTAATGTCGGCAAATTCGCTGCATCACAGATCTTCATACCATACCTTGTAATATAAAATAAAGGAAGAGGCATTCTCTAAGGGCTTTCTAGGCAAAGTTATATAGTCGACATTTTATATCCTTTACGTGTGTGTATCTTGACTAAACTAGATTTGCCATTATAATAATGCATTAACAAGGCCTTTAAATTGATAATTTCATGTGGGTGGCATGATTTATAGTTTCCATTGATGAGAGCCACTTATTTAACCATAGCTGTTGCTAACTTAGCTGATGACATAGAAACTTACAGAGGAAAAAATGATTTTATGTGACCTTTCAGCCTTAATTATCTCAGGAGGTGCCTTTCCTAATCACAGCACAATGATGAAAAGTTGGCCAAGGAGTGTGTTTTGGATTTACATTTGGAAAAATATAGGCAATGTGTTTTCTACTTTTCTCCTACCTTAGCGTTGGTGTGATTAGAGGTAATGATAAAACCTCTTAATGAAAGAACAGCTCATCTTATGTATGTTCCCCATAGTTCTTTGACTCTTCTTTCCATTGGCTTCATAGCAAGTTCAAAGGATGTTTTGCAATCCTATGCAGTGTGTCACACGTATCTTGTGTGCAAGCTAACAAAGATTCAGTGCTTGCAGCCAGTTCTTTTGTTATCCTCTATAAAAAATCTTCCCCACCTACTCCCTCTCCATTTTATATCACCATTCTCACTGGTTATTGCACAGCTGAGCCAATAATTTCTAGCAACTGGTGTGGTCGTTCTCAGCAATTCTCAGAGAGATTCACAACTTAACATGGAGCCCAGCTCTGCAGTGACCTTGAAGTTCAGGCATCCATAACTGAAGCTAAGCTGATAACATGTCTCTTCCTCAGGTGAGCATGCTGTTGGCAATGGAAAAACAGGTCTTTGCTTCAGTTTGTTGTTGTTATCTCCATTGGCTTCATCTGTCTTGAGATTGATAGATAAGACAGTAGATGCCGTAGAGTTAATTATGGCAGCCTGTATCTGCTATGTCACAGAACCATCATAGCATTATTTAGATCTGATATGCTGAGAAGATTTGACTAACGTAACCCTTGGTGCCACTGTTGTATGTTCATGACTGACTCTTTCTTGAGTCTCTATGCTTGTTTCACACCTAGCCTGTTCCACTTACTGAATTTTCTTGGCAGCAATAGAGTCTGTTCTTGCAGATCTGTTGTTTTAACATGGTTTAGTTTAGTTTATTCGGTGTTTAATCCACCCTCCCCACAAGTGGGCTCAGGACAAGGTACAACAGTCATAAAATACAATTGCATAGCAAATTCTATGATAAAATTCAGCAATTAAAATTATATATATACAAAAACCTGATATAGTTGGCAACACATTCCTGCCCCCCAGCATACAACGAGGGGGTAGACAGACATACGAGCTGTACTCGAATACCGGAGACTGGTGGGAGGTTCAATGATGGTCCTGATGCTAGCCTCAACCGGAAGCCTGGTGGAACATCTCTGTCTTGCAGGCCCACTGAAATGATACAAGATCCTGGCGGGCCCGAGTGTCCTCAGACAGAGAGTTCCACCAAGTTGGGGCCAGGACCGAAAAGGCCCTCGGCCTGGCTGAAGCCAAACAAGCCTCCCTAGGGCTAGGGATCACCAGTAAGTTCTTACCCGCTGAACGAAGTGCTGGGAGAGACGGTCCTTCAGGTATGCCGGTCCCAATCCGTTTAGGGCTTTAAAGGTTAAAACCAACACCTTGAAACGGATCTGGAATTCCACAGGGAGCTAGTGAAGCTGCTGTAGGATTGGTGTAATATGTGTCCTGTATGTAGTCCTCTATGGGACTACATAGAGGGGACTACATCTGCAATCTCCCCCTCCTCATTTTTTTATCTCAAAGATTGAATAAGCACTACTAGGGCTTAACAGTCAACACAGAGGTGATTCCTAACACTCGAATGGATTTTAGTAGCCATGGAAACTTACACAACAGCAGTCTCTTCAAAGGATGCAAGATTAAGTTGTCATGTTACTTCCATTGGTAGGATATGAGTTGAACTAGATCATCTATAGTTCATGAGTTGTTTTAAGTATGTAAGTCTTTTAATCCTTTGATCAATAGTTGGAACAAACTCTGAGTGAAGTCACCGACTATATGAATATGAGAATTTCTTCATGTTCCTTAGATCAGAATAAGCAATCAGGGTCAATTTGAGGTTGGAAAAAACTCAGACATTCTTCACCCAGATTTTGAACTACTCAGGGATTCAAAAATTATTTTTCAGGGATGAGCAAGGATATAGACAATTGCTGAAACACTGATGCCCATTAGCCAGAAATATTTTTTCCAGCCCTAGGATGATAACATTTGTGATGGAAATTCCTATTTTATGTCATGTACTGTTGCACCTGAATAGTGGCAGCATTTAACATGATGGCTGATTGGTTAACCTCCATTGATGAACACTCACAGTTGCAAGGTCATCACCATTGTAGGCAGGGCATACCCCACTGAAAAATTACCTGTGTTAACATGTTATGTGCATCTGCAAAGTTTGCAGCAGTTATCAGTCAGCATCATTCATTATGCTGGTGCACTCTCAGAAATGAGTGGTTTAGACTTCAGTTCCCAGGCAGCAATACAGGAAATCCAATCAAATAATACAGCTGAATATAAATACAGTCAGCTTTGGCAGTCAAGTACCAGTATGAAAAGTGCAAAACTGGAACACTTGAAAGATGCGGCACACAGCTTTTTTACTTCCTCCCCAGCAACACTGACTCCACCAAGGAACCATCTCTTTTGTAAATTGATGGCCTGTAGCCTACCTCTCCACTTAGCCAAGTTTGAAGCCTTCCTCCAGCTCAAGGAGCCTTCCCCCCTCTCAAGTGGATCTTCCACCAAAGAAAGAGCCACTTAAGTTGGAGGAAGGCTCTGCAGGCTGGAGAAAGGCTTCAAACTTTGCAGAGCAGAGCAATAGGATACAATCCATTTTTTCCCTTGATGAATTCTGTGAATTAATCTGTGGTGGGCTGAGACAGTCCTGGCAGTATATTTGCAAACCAGAACCAATGGACATGGTGTCAGACGAACAAAGTGGACAAGGCTAGAATACACAGAACAAACACAGAGCTGCTCTATCCTGGCACCCCTTTTCTATTTTTCATCTTAAGATTTTTAACACAAAGCTCTAGGGGTGTTATTACATACATACATAAAACATTCCCCATCCATTTTTAAATGTTTTGGGGAGAAAAAGGTCACCTTTTCAGTTGCTCCATAGGGCTGTTAGGACTACATAAAATTCCAACTGGAATGAAAGGGTGATCAAACATTCCTGGTTATCAATATGAGCTAGCAGAAATGGCTCATGTTACAATGAATGCAAATATATCCTGCATGTATATGTGTACATCTATTTGTAAGAAAGAGTCAATGCACACTCATTTTATGTATAAAACCAGGGGCTAGTATATTGATAAAAGTGGAGTTTGTATCACACATCAGTTGTACATGCATTGACAGTAACATGAGAATTGTTCAAGGCACATACAAAGAACAATCATGTATACATTGTACAGATTGTACATGGGTTCACTGTAACTTGTGAACAGGACTAGAGTCACCATTAAGAGACTTCACGCTGTGCCCATTAGGACAGACATGTACCCTCTTTTTTGAATCAGTAAAATTGAATTCTAGGATTATATTAATTCTGAATGACTGTGGAATGTGGGAGGATATAACAAAGAATAGCAGGCACTTGAATGATATCAGCAAATTAGTATTCTTAGAAAATCTCCAGGGTCCATGCTGACCTCTCTTACAGAAGGCTAGCAGAAGCATAATCATTAATATGACTTCATCATGCAGCCTCAAAGCCTTCTTTCAGAAGATGAGTGTAACTGCACCCACAAATGATTCTATAGAATTCTTTGTAGAAACAAAAGTGAAGCAAATCAACCCAATCATCCTCATACTCCTCAGTCTAGGGGGCCTGCTCACAGGCTACATATATAGGACCTTACTGATCTAATCTCTGTCTTTTTCTCTCCCTCTCTTATTGTATATAGATATATATATACAAATTGAGGGGGGCTCAAAATCATATTTGAGGGTGAATAAACCATTAGGAATCCTCCCACCCCCCAGCCCAAGCTTGCTGAGAAATCTACTGAACATCTTATGCAGGTTTATTCTGTGGGGCTTACTCCCAAGAAAGTGTTCTTAGAATTGCTCTGTTAATCCCGAATCTCAGCCTTAGCATGTTAATTGGCAAAATGCTCATTTAGATACAAAACTAAGAAGAGTAATTCAGAAAGGGGGGGGGGGAGGTGGATTTTACCTTCCCTTCCTATGTTGTATAAGGGAACAGGCAGGAGGAAAGCATAGCTCATGGTCTCCAAGAAGTTGGGAACTCTTAGAAACTTGATGTTGCCATAAAAACTCCATTTTTTTTGCTCCTTTCTTTATACCCCCATATAGGTTTCATGATAAATTCATATCTGCAACTCACCTGGGGCCCATGAATCACTGTTTGGGGACATTTACAGAACAAGGGAGGTGAGACAGTAAGAGGAGAAACACCCAGCCTGGAACTGGGCTGTCGGGAAGCCATGTGTTCCTGTTTGTAATGAGTAACATGCCCCAAGCTCAGCCCCCTCCCAATCTTACAAGTGCTTAAAAGGGATGCTCACAAGTCTTTCCCTCCATCCCATTCACAGATACACCACTTTTGCTCCAAGCAGCACCTTTTCACTGAGGGGGGGGCGGGGGTGAAAGTAATCAACACTGGTAGGGAGCTAATTGAACACAGGAGCTTAAATCTACTGGAAGATGTTCTCATTCACTAGAATCCTTGCTCAAGCAGAAGTGTAGGGGGGGAAAACCCTTTGAGTTGGCCTGTTGCGCTGTCAAACATTATGTACAAAGCCCGTTGTGGGGAAAAAATACAACGGGCTCTAGAAAGGGGAGGGCGGGCAAGCAGGCATTCACTCCTCCTCCATCATTGATTCCAGCTGGTGAAGGAAGAGGGTGTGCATTGTCATCTGCCCCATGCCTGATCTGGGCCATGTGAAGGGGTGGTGGGCTTTGCTACCTGCTCCATGCCTGCTCCATGCTGGGTAAAGGGGGGGGCATTGCCTCCTGTTCTGTGCCTGACTATGGCTGGGTGAAGGGGGGCAGGCATTGCCCCCTGCTCCAAGCCTGATCCCAGCTGGGTGAAGGGAGGTGGGCATTGCCACCTGCTCCCCACTGGGTGAAGGGAGGAACAGGCATTGCCTCCTGATCCAAGCCTGATCCCAGCTGGGTGAAGGTGGGCAGCGGGCTTTACTACCTGCTCTCCTCCTTATCCCAGCAGGGTAAAGGGAAGAAGGGCATTGCCTCCTGCTCTGTGCTTGCTCCCAGCCAGGTGAAGGTGCGAGGTGGGCATTGCCACCTGCTCCACTCCTGAATCTGACATCGACTGACGTTACACAACTGCGGTCCCGAACTCCCGAGCTCAAGTGATCCGCCGCCCTCATCCTCCTGTGTTCATGCTGGGATTACAGGCACACGCCAACGTGCCCAGCTGAATCTGATCCCAAATGGGTGATGGCGGGGTGGGTATTGCCACCTGTTCCGCCACTAATGCCAGCTGGGTTAAGGCAGGGGAGGGCATTGCCACTTGCTCCGCTCCTAATACCAGCTGGGTTAAGGTGGGGGATGGCCATTGCCACCGGCTCCATTCCTAATACCAGCTGGGTTAAGGCAGGGGAGGGCATTGCCACCTGCTCCGCTCCTAATACCAGCTGGGTTAAGGTGGGGGATTGGCATTGCCACCTGCTCCATTCCTAATACCAGCTGGGTTAATGCTGGGGGTTGCATTGCCACCTGCTCTGCTCCTAATAACAGCTGTGTTAGGGTGGGAGGGGAAATTCCACCTGCTCCGCTCCTAATAGTAGCTGGATTAAGGCAGGGGGAGGGCATTGCCACCTACTCTGCTTCTAATACCAGCTCGGTTAAGGTGGTAGTGGGCATTGCCACCTGCTCCATTCCTTATACTGGCTGGGTTAAGGTGGGAGTGGGTATTGCCACCATCTCTGCTCCTTATCCCAGCTGGGTGAAGGGAAGAAGGGCATTGCCTCCTGCTCTGCGCCTGCCCCAAGCCAGGTGAAGGTGCCACCTGCTCCACTCCTGATCCCAAATGCGTGATGGCGGGGTGGGCATTGCTACCTGCTCCACCACAAATACCAGCTGGGTTAAGGCAGGGGAGGACATTGCCACCTGCTCCACTCCTAATAACAGCTGGGTTAAGGTGGGGGGTGGGCATTGATACCTGCTCTGCTCCTAATACTAGCTGGGTTAAGGCAGGGGAAGCATTGTCACTTGCTCCACTCCTGATCCCAGTCAGGTGAAGGAGGGCAGGCATTGCCATCTGATCTGCTCCTGATCACAGCTGGGCTAAGGTGGGGGTGGGCATTGCCATCTGCTCCTCTCCTAATACCAGCTGAGTTAAGGAAGGGGGCAGGCATTGCCAGTTGCTCCACTTCTGATCCCAGCTGGCTGAAGGCGGGTGGCCATTGCCACCTTCCCCGCTCCTAATACCAGCTGGTTTAAGGCAGGAGGTGGGCATTGTCACTTGCTCTGCTTCTAATTGCAGCTGAGTTAAGATGGGGTGGGTGGGCATTGCCATCTGCTCTGCTTCTATTACTAGCTGGGTTAAAGCAGGGGTGGGCATTGCCACCTGCTCTGCTTCTAATAGCAGCTGGATTAAGGCAGGGGGCATTGCCAACTACTCCACTCCTAACACCAGCTGGGTTAAGGTGGAGAGAGGGCATTGCTACCTGCTCCGCTCCTAATACCAACTGGGTTAAGGCGGGGGGGATGGGCATTGCCACGTGCTCCGCTCCTAATACCAGCTGTGTGAAGGCAGGGGGTGGGCATTGGCACCTGCTCCACTCCTAATACCAGCTGGGTGAAAGCAGGAGGCGGGCATTGCCCTCTGCTCCCATCCTGCTCCCAGCCCGGCCTTCCCACCATGGCATGTTTTCTGGAGGGACATGGTGCCTTGCCTAGGCTTCCCTCCATGGCAGCGCCCTCTGGTGGTGCACCAGGGTATAAAGTGAGTTGTTTGAAATACACTTACTCAATTATATAGTAAGATTCCAGGCTATTTTTCTCCTCATGAAGATGCCCTACAAGTATTTCTGGACACAGTAAGACACAGGGAGGAAAGTGCTAAGTGTTGCAGAAGATTTTATATAAATGGAATTACTCACACATCACAGGATCCAAACCTTTGTCTCACAATTAACAAGCCTCTCTACTGTCAATTTTGCTTCCTATATAAAGGCAGCCAGTGTGGTGTAGTGGTCAGAATGTCAGACTAAGATCTGGGGGACCCAAGTTCAACTCTCACTAGGTTGTTGTGAGGATAACCTGGAGGAAAGGTAAACAGTGTATGATCCCTATTGGGGAGAAAGTGGATTCCTATTGGGGAGAAAGGTGGAGTATAAATCAAGTCAATAAATAAATAAACTGTTGTCATTTTGAAAAGGGAGGTTTCGGAGAGCAGAGAAGGCAGATGCAAGCACCATTTTGAGTTTTATACAGATTTGAAGGAGCCTGGATTTAAATCAAGGCTTTTGGAATAGGAGAGAGAACGCAGAATGGGTCATCCTTAATCTCAATTCCCCCCACCCCCATAATGGCCTCTGTCATTTTTCTGTATCCTATTCCCTCCTCCTCCATTTAGGCCCACTTTAGAAATGTAAGAAAAGTTGTTTTCTTGAAATCTTTAGGAATTTTTTAAAAGGCCAACTTTGAGTGCCAAAAATGTTTCATTGATATTAAAAGAATACCGTGATTTGCCAAAAATATCCAAAATACCCATATAATGGGCAAGCAAAAACGCTTTTATACATTAACATCTTTTTATTTAGCTTGCAAGTTGCAACAGCTGTCACAGACCTGAAAGTTCATGACAGACGTGTACATTTCTGAAATTCTTATGTGTTTATTAATACCTTGTATTAGAGAAGCCAGAATAAAATCTCTTCTAATTAGTAACTTTCAAATGCCTTTTCCATTATTCATTGGAAGAGGAGTGGGAAGGGGAGAAACTGGGTCTGCTGTTTACACCCTCTTGCAGAATATAGAGACGTTAAGGTTTCTCTGTTACAGTTCTGACATCTATGGATGCAGCTGTAAAATTCCACTCAGGTTTTTATGAGAAATGAAACAAATTTTTAAAAAATAGAAGTTTGCTTGAGCTTGAAATAATCTTCTCAAATATACTTCTCCTTCTGCACAAAGGGCACACACAGTATGTGTACATTCACAAATACAATTGTGTGCACACATGCATACAGAGTACATATTATAAAAGCCAAGGAAAGATAATAAATCTTTTAGTAACATGCCACTTTCAAATGAATGCCACCTATTTAGGTTACATTTTCATGGACAATTCTCTGAATAGACCACCTCGACCTGTTTTGATGGCCAGCTATCTGGAAAACATCTGGAAGAATCACCTTTGTAAATTAACAACTGCTTAGGGTAGAGGAAAGGGTCCTTTATTCAAAATAATAATGTGAGTGTATGGTTATGCAAAACAATACCATGATAAGCTAATACTGAATATATGATTGTCTTTAGCTTCTCCAGTCACTGAGGCAGGAGCCACTGGATAAAAGAGTTGTCCAACCAGCCCCTGTAGTTCTAGTGATAGTATGTATATCCAAGCTTCACCTGATGGTTTCTGCATATCAAGTAGCTCTTAGGTACAAAAACAGGCCAGGTCAGGTTTTTTTTCTGATCTTTTCCCCTGATTTACTAGCATTTTCTTTTAATCTCTATCTTCTATTTTAACACATGGCAGGGCCCTGAATATATTTTTAAAATTTATTTTATGTTATAAATTATTCATGCTTCAAAAATAATAAGCATATTTACAAAACAGCTGAAAAAATTAAATGTGAACCAAAATCATCTCTCTTTCGCTTATATCATTTACATTTATGTACTGATCCATACGTTGAAGTGCCAGCTCCCAGCTCTTCAAGAATTGTAAATTTATTGATTGAACCAAATGTGTTAACATAACAATACATTTAATAATGATAATGATGATGATGATGATGATGATGATGATGATGATGATGATAATAATAATAATAATAATAATAATAATAATAATATACCGCCCTTCTGGACAGATTAGTGCCACACTAAGAGCAGCGAGCAGTGTTATTATTATCCCCACAATACAGCTGGGGAGCTGAACTCTGCAGGTGGCTCACCCAAGGCCACCTGCAGAGTTCAAGGCAGTAGTGGGAGTCAAGCCAGCAGAGTGCAGGCTTGGAGCCCAGCCACTTAACCACTATGCTACAGCAGCTCTCAGATCCATAAATTTACCATCCATTCTTTTAAGTTAGGGTCTGAAGAAATTTTCCCAATATCTTGCAAAAACTAAATGTGCTACTATAACAGCATTCAGAACAAATTCATGCAGTCTTTTTCCTATTGTTACAACAGAATTCAAATAATGCCAATTCTGGATTAAGAGGGATTACAATTTGGATGTCGTACCACTCTTTATCAAATTGGCAGATACACAAAGAACCACGTGGTATCCATTTTGCACATGATAATCTGGGCATTTATGGACAACAGTAGTTGCTCAAACAGTAAACAAAATGTCTAGTCAGTGTCCTGATTATCATGAATTTCCTACATGGAGTTAGTGATAGAGGTGATGTTGCAGACCGTAGTGCCAGGGGACTTCAACACCATTCTGAAGCCTCCTTGAATGGTTCTGCTGAAAACTTCATGACCATCATAGCAACCTTAGAATTGCCCCAGGTTGTGTTGGGCCTGACTCACGACAGCTTATTATTGAGAACTTATTTTCTATTCTGAGGATGACTTGGTAGGAATGTTAGGCTTCCCAGGTTGCTTGCTGTGGTGCCAGCCTGCTGGTTCTGTCTACTCTTGCCTATTCTTGCCCACAGAGCAGTGAGAGAAAACGGAGTGGGGGGAGGGATGACATTGCAGTTGCTACTTCCAGCGGGCTGGCATCCCCAAGGAGCACTGATACTGCCTGTGCCATTACATACTGAGAGCAAAGTTTATGATGCCTAGCTCCCTCTGGAAAGGTGGTTTGCACCTTTAGGGTGGTTCGACCCCCAAAAGTGAGGGATTAACCATGTTTCCAAAGGGCTATGGCCTGGAAGGTGGGATCAACCTGGAGTGCTAGTTTGTGAGGTTCCATTGACAGAGTTGCTTCTCGCTACTTCCTCCCACAGGAGGGCTTCTTGGTTTATGAAGGTGCTGGTGTCTATGAAGAGGCTGAGGAGATGGCTAGAACGTTGTTGGTGGAGAACTCATGATGAATCAGATGGAACACACTGAAGTCCATTGAAGGGCCTATGAAATGGCCCTTACTTTTCCACTACCATTGTGTCAGCTGAATATCATTCACCAAAACTGTTTAGAGCTCTAATGTCCTCTGGACCATACATTTATGACTCTGATTTAGAGATTAACTGTGATGATTTTGCCCAATTCTTTGCCAATAAAATATATCTCATCTGGTCTGATTTAGATGCCAGTTTGGGAGTAGATCCTGAGCTGGGGATATTGGAGGTGACATTTTATTGGAATTCTATGGATAGCTTCCATGACTGATGTTGATAAGGTGCGTGGGGTTGTGACCAGAACACACTGAATGCATTTCCAATTCCATTGTTCAAATAAGGTGTTATAAGTACGTATCCAAACTGGAATTATGGGTCTCCTACATCCCTTCTACCTAGTGTTGCCAGGTCCCCCAGCCCCCTGGGTAGGAGGTACAAGGCCCGGCACCAAGGTCCAGCTTTCCCCTCATGCACTTCCGGCCCCGTGAGATCATGTCACTTTCAGGAAGTGATATTGTGCGGGTAACGAGCCTCCCTGAGAGTGCTCCCACACTCTGCAGGGGGCTAAATTGGGCCCGATTTGTGCATGAATTGGCCCAATTTGGGCCCAATTCAGCACGAATTTGTAAGCAGTCAGCCCGGCCTCCACCAGTTGTACAGCTGTTTTCATATAGCTGCATGTAATATTAAAAGTGTACAAGCCTCTGGAGTTTAAAATGGCTACTGTACGGCCACCAGGGAGCCTCTGACGTTGCTACATCCCGCCCGGGAGAACCAGGCATGCAAGGAATCCTGCTCTGGAATGCGGAATGACCGCGGCTTGATTGGATTTACTGCCATCGCCAGCCCCGCTGGTGCCCAGAGCAACAATGGACTCGCAGCATCAACCTCACTTAGCACATTCCTCTCCCTCCTTCTGTGATGAGATCTCCTGTCCATGATTGAGGAGCTAATCAAATGACATTCATAAGCATGTACAGTCGTTCCTGGCACAATGTATTCCCTCCCTAAAAACACTTAACCTAGCTCCAGTGTACTTCATCAGGAAAACTGTCCCTTTTGTGCAGCGCTAGAACTAGTTTTACATTTGTATTCCTGCACCCCGGCAGCTATCAATCAAAGTACTCAAGTCTTTTGTTTAACCCAGGAACTGACTATTGGAGTCTTTGTCCTAACTGCTAGGAGGACTCTCCTCCACTTTAGGGCACATTTTACCTATAAAGGTAGAGCTCTGGCCTTGTTCAAATTGTGCTAGCTTCCAGGATGCTGCTCCCTTAGGGTCTCTTCCCTAAGCCTCTCTTCCTTTGAACACGTTTCTGGATCCACAAGCGCTGTTTCCTTGAGGTTCGCTCTAAGCCTCTTGCCTTGCTGAGGACACTGGCCATTTGAAGCTCTTCTCTCTCTCTCTCTCTTCTCACCGTGAACTGGACCCCTTCTCCAGGATAGGTAGATATAATTACTCCCTCTCGCTCTATTCCCAAATCTCTAGCTATATTTCCTAGGACTCTGTGTGTGTGTGATCATTTCCCCCAGTAATTGGTGTGTATGCGCATGAAGTTCTTGTGTTCAGTAAAAGTTATTGTTTAATATTAAGCACCAGACTCACTTGTTCTATTGTAAGAAGGGACCTGGTATACAAAGGTGATAGATTCCAGTTACCACCTCTCATATAGCCATCTTCCTTGACAGCTAATTCCCCCATAAATCATATTTATTGCAAGTAGACCACTTCAGGTAACAAATTGACCCTAATCCAGCCACTGCAGAGCACAGGAGCACTCCTGTGCTCTGCAGTGGCCTGATTTGAGCTGAATTCGGCTGCTGCAGAGCACAGAAACGGACCTCGCTGACTGGAAGCAGGGCATGCTGTCCCCCCTCGCTGTTCAGGTAAGATGAGTGGGGGGGTGGAGGGTGGGAGCGGGGGATCCCCACCCCCAGTGAGGGACTGGCAATCCTACTTCAACCATTGTACTATGTGTTTTTAAACCTTTAAAAATCAACAACATACTGGTTTATTATTTTGGAAATTATACTGAACTTGGCTGGTGAACTCTTGAAAAACACACCAATGTTACAGTTGGGAAAACACACATTAGATATAAGAGCAGATGATGGAAAAATGCATGATATAAGCTAAAACCATGCAGCACATAGCCAGAGCATGCTTAGCAACAGAGCCCATGCTTTGAATGCAGAAGGTCATGAGCTCAGCCCCTACAACTTACAATTTTGCAAGGCTAGGAAAGACCTGAGACTCTTGGCAAGCCAGAGCCAGTCAGAGCAGATAACCTGAACTACATTGACTAGGGGCAAGTTGGCATAAGGTAGCTTTCTCTGTACTTCCAGTACAGAATTAGATTTTTAGTGGAGCCTGTCCCCATCAAAGTTATATAACTACCTTAGAGAAACACAACTTTGTCACTGTAGGAATGAGAAAAATTGTTGCATTTTTACTCCCAAATTAAGTGTGATCCTTTGCTATTATTCCAGCATATAGAGCCAGGGATGAGTCCATATTCATTTCCATCTGACTTTTCTTCCCAATAAGTACGCAAAAGAGTTACAATATCATGCTCCCATCATCTGTTTTATCCCTCAACAACCCTGTGAGGTAGGTTAAGTTGAGAAGGAATGACTGGCAATTAGTTACTGCTGCAGAGTAGAGATTCAAACCCAGTTCTCCCAGATCCTGGTCCAAAACAGATGAGTTGGCTCTACTTCACTATGTTGGCTCTTGTCACAAAGCGCGTTTAAAAACTCACCTTGTCTGCAGTGCTCAATTACTGTCAAATTGAGCATCAATATGATTACATTGATGATTTGCTTGAAATTCGAGTGTAGTTTGAACCACACCCACCCCAAGAGAGCAGGATCAAGACAATTTTAAAAAGCACCTTTTTAATCAGTGAATAGTTTTTGTTTGGTACATAAGTGTATACAGGGTGAGGAGTCAGCTACAGAGAAAGCAATGTGAGAACAAACATGTGCCAAGTATTTGTAATCAGAGCATGAACTTTTTGGCCCGACTCTGTGCTAGATAGGAATACCAGATCTCTTGTTTCAACATTAGTTGCCTCTGCTTGTCTGGTCATTGCTGGGGATTGGAAATCCCTTGTAGGTCTATTGCTAAAAAAATGGTATTAAAATCTGGGAGCAATATTTGATGGGTAGGAATATGCACAATCCGTTTTTTGGGAACTTGCATATGGTGTTACCAGAACTGCTCTTTTGAATGGGGGGGATTAGTTCACAGTCTGGATTTAATGCGGATCTTAACCAATTTATACCAGGGTCCCTCTCCAAACACTCATGTAATAAAGAGGCAGACTAAATAACAATAAAACGTGTCTTTACTAAATAGTGTTGCGTATGCCTAACTTAGCACACACATACAAGAAACATACAAGATCTAGGAAATACAGAGTAAGAAAATAGAGACGGTTGCATTAGCAGGATAACCCACTTGAGAATGATGGAACTGGGTATACTCAACCAAGTCACGGCGTCGAGCAAAGATGTAGCAGCGAGATGAGGTGGTCTAATGCCTGCACTAGATCCAATAGAGTGACAGCAAGGAGTCTGGATAGGAATGGCATGCGCACCACATGGTCGGGAAGGCCGGCTTAAATACCCCAAAATGTACCCTGGAGCTGGTGCCTTACCCTGTGGTTCTCATGGTGAAACAAAGGTTTTAATGGCTCTACAACTACCCTAGATGGGCCGCTTTAGAATCTGATAGTTATTGTGACACCTTGGGAAGAGGGGACAAAGGAGGGAGGGGGAATGCCGGGTGGGCTGAATGGATGTTCCAGGACACCGGGCTTGGTCGCGATGTCATCAGCTCTGGAATGCGGAGGCTGCTTTGAGATGCATTCTCTAAGTGCTTAGGATGGCCGGCACTTAGCTTCCATTCCGGGGCGGCTATCAAGATATGCAGAGCAGGGCGAGGTCTGCTCGCTTCTCCGAAATGGCTTCTCTAAGCAGGCTGTTCAGGCTGGTCTTCTGGCTGCCTGGGTACATGGTGGCCACCTGGGCATGACTGGGGCTGGCTAGCAGGCTGCCTGGTAGCGAGGGCAAGCTCAGCGACCAGCCCGCGGGAGGCTCCTGGCGGGAACTGGCCAGGGAGTGCCTGGACAGGCTCGCTGAAGGTCTCCCCGGCTGGCACCTGGCTGCTAACTGCATGCCTCTGGGTCCAGGTGAGGCAGACGCCCATGGAAGCAGGAAACAGTATAAACAACATAGTCCATAGCAGAGACAGGAGCAGCCCAGTGTAGGTAATCCGTAGCAAAGAGTGTAGGCAGGAAACAGACACGTGTAGTAGAGTCCAGACACGCAGGAACGTCAGGATACAGGCATGGGCAATGCATGGGCAATGCAGAAAGAGAGTCTTTAGTGTAGCTTTAAACAGCAATGCAGGAAACAGACACCGTTCATTGCAGGCCTCAGAGCAGGAGGGGGGGTGCTCCTTGGCAACAATTTTAGTCCCTTTATTCGAATATAATGAAATATGGAAACCAGTTTTAGGTGTTTTAAATGCCAGAGAAGTAACGGCCCCCCCAATGCAACAAAGTTTTAAATGCTTGTTTATTGTAATTCTTGGGTTTTTAACAATTTGCCAAGAGTTCTTTTGATCGTTTCTTTTATGGTTTAATTTTAATCCCTTTCTTGTTTGTATTTTATGGTTTTATCATTTCTTGTATTAAATCTTTTTCTTCTTTATAAAAAAAAAGTAATCAGAGCATGAACTATTGCTAAGTTGAGATATCATGTGAAACCATGGTTTATGTTAACTATGCTTAGTTTGTAAAATCAGAATTTAAATCACATAACAACACTCAAATCCTGGTTATCCTCAGCAAATGCAACTGTCATTGCCCTTTTTATGTAACCTGGAAAGGTGTCGCAAGGGAGCAAGCTTTTTGCTTGTTAAAATTTTTTTTCTGCTGTCTTTCCCTATTGTATCTGCATCCCTGAATGTCCAAACTGTTCTTCACAATTTTACTTTGCTCAGTGAACATCCTAGCCTTTGATTATATTGTATTGTTACTTGTACTGTTGTAATCTGCCTTTGATAGTGAAAAAGGCAGACTAAGAGCCAAGCTACAAGTGACACCTTACCCAGGTTGGACACTTGTCAGCTTCCCTCAAGTTTTGATGGGAAATGTAGGCATCCTGGTTTTACAGCTTGGCTCTCCATTACAGCTGCAAGACCAGGACGCCTACATTTCCTATCAAAACTTGAGGGAAGCTGACAAGTGTCCAACCTAGGTAAGGCGTCACTTGTAGCTTGGCTCTAAATCAAACAAACAAATAAATAAAATCAAAACAGGATTAAGCCAGGATATCATGCAAAACCAGAGTTAAAATAATGGTGATTATTCAGATTCTGGCACCATATCCTGGTTTGATAAGCCCTAAATAACTGCAATTTATGGCCTGGCTACATTCAAGACAAACAACTAACTATGGTTAGTTACCACAGTTTCTTGTCATCTGAGCTACTGAGTCAGCCAGGCAAAATGGCAAATTTATAATAGAGAAACAAACAACATAGCTTTTGTCCTAACTGAGAAGAACTGAAACACCTCTTTGTATTTTATTGATTTTGTAGTTTATAACAAAGATGATGGGCAAGAGAAAGAGAGGGGTAAAGCAGTGTGGAAATTTGCATGTGAACAGCATTTGCACTCCAGTTTCAAACCCTGGATTTTAAACACACATATCTTTCCCTCCATCTTGGAGGCTGTTGCTCGTAATTTGCATATAAACTGTAATCCCTACAGAGGGATGATTAAGCGTCCCTGTATAAGACCAAAAGATAAGTGTGAAGGATGAGGCCAAACTGTCAGGTGAGGCATACCCTTGCATCTGTGATCTAGTTGCTATGCCTACGTTGCTGATTTAATTGCAGCAACCAAAGCTGAGCCATGGGATACGTGACAGTTGGATTTCAAAATGATTGTGATAAAGCAAAGTATGCAGGAAGCAGAAATGCCAACAATAACCTAGTCTGTGAGACTGAATGAACAGATAGTTGGATCTGAAAAGTCTCTGTTATAATCCCAAGAAAATCACAGACTCGCTAAATGGCATTGACCCAACCACTTCTTCAATGATACCACTTTTAGGGCAGTTCACACTCACACAATTGTATCTTTCGTAAACAGTTTGTTGAAAATAGATGTTTGTATATATGATGTGTGCATATATATATGTGAGTATGTCTATATAATAAATAGTTAGTTTTCCTACTTTCTTACATCCAGAGGAGTTAGCCGTGTTAGTCTGTAGTAGCAAAATCAAAAAGAGTCCAGTAGCACCTTTAAGACTAACCAATTTTATTGTAGCATAAGCTTTCGAGAATCATTGTAGCATAAGCTTTTGAGAATCACTTGATTCTCGAAAGCTTATGCTACAATAAAATTGGTTAGTCTTAAAGGTGCTACTGGACTCTTTTTGATTTTGCTACTTTCTTACAAATTCAGATACTCCTCTGAAATATGCCAATAAGAGTAATGAATTACCTATTTTGTACAATTGTAAAGATAAATGTAATTGTAAAGATGAATGAGTTCAGAATTGTAAAGCAATTTGTGTATCCCAAGCACCATTTGAATGAATAATATAAGGCACTGAAGTAGGCCTTTATGCTGGTGGAAATCATGAGAAGTTCCAGCAAAATTAATAGCATTAACATCCATGAGAATGTATAATGACATTAGGACATTTTAAGTAGTGAGATTCATTTGTAAAAGCTGAGTTAAATAAGTGATTCCAAGAATGTAGTGATTATTTATAACACCAAAGACATATGATCACACCTCCTAGTCATACATTTTAACTCATACAATGAAGCGCTGCATAGATTAATGGCAAGATTCCTCTCATTTTAGTTCCCTTTTCCCCAAATATACTTTGAAAGAAACATGCCTAAATGTTTCTATAAAGGCGAACTAGAAAGTCAGTGTGATACTGGTCAGGTGGTTGGATTAGTATCTGGAAGACCCATGTTCAAATCCCCATTCTACCATGGAAGATTTGTAAGTGACCTTGGGTCAGTCACACACTCTCACCCTAACCTTCCTCACAGTGGTATTGTGAGGATAAAATGGAAAAGAGGAGAACTATGGAACTTGCCTTGGATTCCCATTGGAGAGAAAGGTGAGGTATAAAGTACATAAATAAATAATAAATACGCATGGCTATGCCTGAATAATTATTTAAATTGAGTTCATAAATAATATTCTCAGTGCTTTTTTTTTTTTTACTATTCAAATAATTTTCAACCATAATGTTTTTTTTTCTGAAATACATGTTATGATTTACAAATGTAAGTCATGGAAGAATATAAAGAAGAAGGAGGGAGAGTCAGGTTGCCTTTCAGTTTCTCTGGCTCTGAAGAACAAAGACACTTCCAAGTTACTTTGTGTTAAGCCTTTCTCAGGAAATGTTGCATGTATCTTAAGTTAAGAGATGAATTGTATAGTGTGACAGTTTCTGACGTCAGTTTTTTGCCAAGTATCTGAATACTGTCATTGGGGGCAGAGATCATTCTCTGTCTCCCTCCCTCCCTCCCTCATCAACTATCAAGTGTCCTCCTAAGGACAGCAAACAATAGGTTCTAATTCAGAAGATGATTTTGTATTATTTTACCAAATAAAATCTTGCAGACAGATAGCTACAAAAGTTTAAAGCAGATCAGACAAAATTCATGGGGCATGTTTTTGCTGCTGAGAAGAACTAGCCATAATATCAATATTGAACCTCAAGATTAGAGGCTGTGTTCTTAAATCTCTGTGTCTATTAGTGGCAACAGACTCAAGGAAGTGGAAGTTATAGGAAGTATGGTTTCAGGTGGGACGCCATGATGGTCTGTAGTAGAAGAGCAAGATTTCAGTCCAGTAGTATCTTAAAGACCAATTAAATTTCCAGGGTACGAGCTTTTGAGAGCCAGAGAGCTCCCAATATAGGTCACTCATATTTTCATTTTGCAACATCTGAGTGTAGAACTAGTGGAGACATCAAGTAACCTATGAGTGGATCTTTGGAGGGTTTTTAAGGTCGTAAATTGTAGCCATGTGAGGTGCCTGATTTGTGCTGAGAAAACCAAAGTAAACCAGTTAGGCAGGCCTACATGGCTGTTAGCACAAACTGAAAAAAAAACTAGGTGATCAACTCACATCTGACTGACACCTTTGCACACATTAAATTTGACTTTCAAACATTTGTTGTGAAATTTGCAGTGTCACTACTAATTGCTGGATGCTCCAGAATGAGAGGAGAAGGGTTGGTCTTGGGGTGAGTCAGAGATGAATGGAGCATTGGGGCCAGATTATAGATTTGCTTCATCTTCAGATTTGCTTCATCTTCTCTAGTGAATATGTATTGAAACTAGTTTTAGATCTTCAATAAATTTAAACATTTTGATTTCAACAATCATTGACTATCCTTCTGTGCAGCACCCTTATTCACTAATAAGCAACCTTTCTAATGACAATTTAAGATTATTCTAATTATTTGAAAACCTTTCTGTGGGGAGAACAGCCTTTAGGTTTTCATTGTTCTATCTCTTGTAGCGCTCTTCCTCTTGGATGACTCGCAAAAGTAGCAAAAAAGATTCCAGAACAGTTTTCTTTCTGAGAATTCCTTTCAGGAAAATGAGATTATTTTTTTGTAAATGATTGGGATAACAATGAATCTTTATATACCACTTCAGTGACCCTTGTTACAAGTTCAAATCTTATCACAGTCTTAGATTTAAATCTTAGCTAGCTATCAGCAAATGAGAATACAATCTTTTAAATCATTATTTGCATAGTACAGGGAATGAAAGCTATACACATCAAGAGGCTATCAGGAGATTTCCACACAGCACATATTTTATAGCTTGAAGGCTCTTTTGGAATATGCAGGGCCACAATAATTCTTAATGCCACTTCACAGTTGTCCTTTTAAAGCATCTGGACTTTTCAATCTTTCTCGCTCCAGGAACAATTGCATGTGGTGCCCACTGAGTTGCAATAGATGACTGGAAGTCACATGATATCAAACAGAAGGAATAGTGTGCCAGAGTTATGACCTAACTTGTGTCAAGGTCAAGAGCATAGACAGCCAGTCAAAACTGTGGGATACAACAAGCACAAGTTAAGTACCAGGTGGTGTACCATAGTGAGGAATAAGCCAATGGTCAGAAGCATGGAGGAATCCTCTCCACTGTTAAGTGATCTTGTCTCGCTGTCTTGCAAGCTCTTATCAACTTGCATGCAAAGAGAGATGCAAGACATGGTGCCCTTACTTTCTCTGCAATAGATCCAAAGGCAGTAAAAAGTAGGATATTCAGTAGGAGCGGCTCTCACAAAATCTTACAAATCCTGCAGAGGTAGACATATTGTTGATCTATTGCCACAGAAACAAGCATGAGTCTCATGACATATTAAAGACTAATGCATTTTTATTGTAGCATAAGCTTTCTTAGACTACAGCCTGTAAGAATGTATTAGTCTTTCAGGTGCCACATGATTCCTGTTTGGTAAATCTCACCATACATATAATGTATTGTAAGTACCAGTACAGTCCTGCTAAGATGATTGTATCTGATTATATCAGCAAAAAATAGCATCTGCAGCTCATTCAGCATCAAACCAAAAATGAAAAAAAAATGCAGTATGGATAACAAGCGCTCTCATAGTTTACAGCAACAGCGAAAGTCCTCTGACTATCACAGTATGGTTTTCTGGACAAGATTCTTGAAACCATGTATACAAATCACTAATCACCTTACAGAAAAGTCCCAGTTGCTTGGCCAAGAACATATTAACCATTTCTTTTCACTTAGTCCAAACCAATTAAGACTATGAGATTAGAAAACAGTGATTCTGTCTCACTTGTTTCTCCTCCAGCTCTAAGTTTGCATGCTGCATAGAAACAAGAGTTTAAATCCTGCTGCTGTAGAGGGTATATTACTTCATTTCATCTTTAAAGACTGTCCATAGTCAATAATTTGCAAAGCTCCTGAGAAAGGAGAGACTGTTCCATGTTCAAATTTCTCATCCCTGCTGATTCATCCTAAACCTCCATCTTGATTATCTGAACTGAATGTGAATTGAAAAGAGTCCAGTAGCACCTTTAAGATTAACCAACTTTACTGTAGCATAAGCTTTTGAGAATCACAGTTCTCTTCATCAGATGCATGTGAATTGAAACTGTGATTCTTTTTTTTTCATTTTCTAACACCAGATTTCTATAAAATATATACATTTCCAACATTATTTCTGGGGCAGTGAATCACAATATACATTATGCACATATGTATAAATGACGAACATTGTGCATATGTCATATCTAGTTGTACTTTAGCCATAATGATGCATTTTTACTTTTTCATGGTTACAGTTCAATGCAGTAGGCAGTCCCAGTCCTGAAATGGTAGACAAGATGTTTTCAGTACTTCCTATTCTTCCAATCTCCCTCACTATGGGAACCATTCTAAGTAGGTCTACTTAGAAGTAAAGCCCAGTTTATTCAATGGAGGCTTACTCCCAGGACAATGTTCTTAGGTTTGCAGCCTATGGGTCTGATTACACTTGTGCTACACACGAGATGGGTTGGGGGAAAACCCAACTCAGGACGGAGACACGTGTCTTTGGCAGTAAGACAAACAGCCCACACCCTATGGCCGTCTTCTATATGAAAAAGCACTCTGGGTGGAAAGAAGGGACAGACAAAACCACTTCTGATTCCACATGTGCTCAGGAGCCCATTGCCCACCACCACCATTTTGAATGTGCGTGTGGTCACACGTTAAACGTGTTTAGTGCACATGTAATTAGACTCCATGTCATCTCCTTTTGCTTACTTACATTCTTTCTTGAAGTAGCTGCCCAAGTGCAGCAAGACTGGAAGGGCTGCTTGATAGAAAAAGTAAGGAGTCTGTACCTACTCAAGGGACTCCATGTGTATGCAGGAACTTTGTATATTAATGAAATGGGAAGGGGCATCCCTGAGAACTGAGTATGTCTCAAGAGGCACAGAACATTGAGACCCGCTGAGACAGTTTAGAGAAAAAAGAGGGAGGAGGCGTGGCGTTCAATCGTTCAAGTCCTTAGAAGCTTATAGAAAACTGCAAGGGAAGATTGGGGGGGTTGGAAAAATTTCCAAATAGTTCCCTCTTACAGTTCCTCACAGACCCTCAACTTGTGTGATATAACATTTAAAATGTAACAGTCTTTATGTATTAAAGTGTTTTGAAAGTACTAGTGTAATCCAGAGTAATGAATTGAAGTTTTGCAACTGATCTTATCAGAATGTGAATTCATCTTTTAACATAAAGAGGACTCCTCGAAGGAAAGAACATTTAGGATGAGGGGTTTGTCTTAATCTGAATACTGTTTTATAAAGACAAGGATTATCCTCACTCCTACATAAACAAATTCAACAGTACAACAAATCACTTAGCAAGTTTGTGGGCTCTAGGATCCATCCTAGACGTTTCCATGGATGAAAAGATTTCCTTCCATGGAACGTGATTTTCCCACCTCTCACAGAAGCCCAAAATGCCCCCTGAAATTCTATAAGGGTTTCTTCTCTCCCATGGACAGGATTTAGGGGGGATATTTTGGGCTGCTTCAGGCTGGGGAGGGTGGGGAAATCATGCTTTGTGGCTGGAAATATTTGTGCCCACAGAAACATTACTCTGGATCCAATCCTGTACTACTATTTTAGGAGTATGGGTCTGATTTTCCTAATCAGTATATTACGTGCCTGGGATATAGAGCGTCTCTACATGAGACATTTGACATGTGAAGAACACATTTTGGGATATGCAATGGTAGCCAGGAAGGGTACTTTTAAAAGACAGAGCCAGTGGCAGGGCAAAGGCTTTGCTGTACATTGGAGCTGTGTGAAGTGGCTGTGAAATGCCAGAAGGGAAATTTCAGCCCATTATAACCTCTCCAGGTCCAAGCCTGGTTCTGGAAGGCCGCTCCAGCCCATTTCCATTTCTCGCTGCCCTCTGGTTAGGATCCCACACAGTTTTAGATTGGAAAGGTAAAATTGACAGAGGAGGCAAAGATGAAATTAATAAACCTTCTGAGGAGCGATCTCCGCCAGCTCTGTTTTTTAAAACTACGCTTCCCAGCTAACATTGCATCTCCCTACACTTGACTAACATGTGCTGAGGCATTTCATGTAGAGAGACTTGTAGATTAACTGCTTTTTGTCTCTCCATTGATCAGGTTCTCAACAATGTAGTGGACATACCCTCTGGTTTGCCCCTTCTGTCTGAAACTGTGCCAGTCAGTGAAATAGTGTTTTATGCATCACATCATCTACATATTGTAAGGAAAAGATTGCACCCACTCTTCAACTGCTAAGAAGATCATTGTTCTGAATAATGGATGAATGAGAGCCAGGTCATCTAGTACATCTTGGGGACAGAAGGTGATCATTTTCTTTAACACTGTGCAAGAGAGAAAGGTGCTGTCTGCAGGCTAGCATAAAAGCTATAATAAATTTGAGATTTTCTGAACCCACTTACAGTTTTATTCAGTAGTCTTATCTTTTCTCACGCACGACTCAGATTTCAACTTCTTATTCTGTCTGTTTTATCTATAGCTTAGAAAAATGTTACTCTTTCTTCCTATGATGAACGGCAATGCTTCTGATATATACTTCTACCCCCTGGTGACCTGGCTTCCTTTTTCTCCCCAGATCTATTTTCTTCTTATGAATTCAGTGGAGAGTTTTATTTGCCTGATTTCAGCAACTCAGCAGTCAAATGTCAACTCTCATTGCATCGCCATGTAATGAGAACATGGAAAAGGACAAATAGGTTTCTTGGCACTTTGGCTACAGGAAGAGAGAAATCAGGTTTGCTGTTCCCTCCAACACCATGAGGGTTGAGTTGAAATTAATTTTACTCTGTCTATAGTTCATTCTGGGAAAGGATTCTGCTTAACATCCCTGTTTCTAGTATACAAGAATGCTTCACTTCTGACTTTTCAACTACATTTTATCTTTCTGATCTGGCTTTGTTTTGCTTTTAGCAGCCATCTCAGAAATAAAATGTGAAGCTGTCAATGTAAAATATTCAGTGAAAAGAGTTTAATGTTCAGCATTAGGTAAAAGTAACGGTTTTTATTCTCACAACTAGAAGATAAGGGAAGGTGGGAGAAGATGAAAGTAGGGATACAGCTAATTTTGGCATTTGGATGTATTGTGTTTGAAGCACTTAATCAGCTGATCACACAGTCTGTTCAGTGCATGTCAAACAGCTGCAAATGCCTGACAAACAGATTTTCATTGGGTTTTTGCAAAACTGTGCATGTGCACAGATGCTGCCAATTCAGACTGATCGGCAGTCATTTGGGTCACTAAGAACTACATAGATGAACCACTGAAGAGTAGGATTTTATTAAAACACAGCATTCATTTATGACTCATCTCTCATGATTTGTGGTTGATTTAATTTTCTGTTTAAACAATGGCCTACTCATTAGAGCACTTACACAGCAAAAATGCACACACACACAAACCGATTGCACTGTATTGTATGTTTAAGAAGGAATGTACTGAAGCAACCAGTTGAACAGCCACAAGTAGATTGCTGTCAAACTGATCACTGAAAAATCAGCTCCTTTTTTGTGACCAGTGAATAGGATGAGGGACGTTCAATGAAGACCAGGGTTGCAGAGACAGGCAATGGCAAACCACCTCTGTTAGTCTCTTGCCATGAAAACCCCATCAGGGGTCACCATAAGACAACTATGACTTGAGGGCAGGAGGGAATAGGACGAAAGCCAAATAAAGGGGGGGGAAGGGGTTGAGCATCCCTAGAGAAAAGAATGCCCAGAAAAATAAAAGCAGATTAAATATGGTGCTTTCCTCAAGTTCTCAGTTCACTTGTATCTCAGTAATGGTTATGAAGATCCAAGCGCAGGGGAGAAAACTTTACTAGGGTGAGGCTGTCTGGGCAGCCAGTGCATCACCATTTATGGTTTGTGATATTTCAGAAATATTGTGATACTCCAAATATAAAACAGAAGTATTTTGTTTCTTTGCTTTTTGCAGTTGTTTTATAGGTTTGTTTGCATTATACAATTGTATAATTAATGCACTATGTATACATACATTATATTTTATTTATGTGTCTGTATAAAGTTGATGCATAAATAATACTGAGAAATGCATGCACTTCACGGGAACAATTAGATCCAAGGAAACAGAAAATGGTGTGAAAATCAAGAATCACAGGGTTGATTAATACAAAGGATCGGGACAATTGAAATGTACTTTGGGTGGTCAGTCCATCAGGAATGAGAAAAAGGGACATTGTGCAACTGTGGTAAGGAGATCATTTTAAAAAATAATAATCTGTTTTTCTTGCCTGAGCCAGATCAACAACAGGGCAATTCTGGAGGGCAGTTCTATGCTTTGAAATTTTAGGGTACCCCACATTTCAGTTTATGTCCCTAACAGTACAATCCTAAATGGTATAATCCCAATCCATTGAAGTCCATGGGATTAGAAGGCAGTAACTTCATTTAAGGGTACCCTGTGGGGCTGATATTTCGACTATCCAGTGAAAAAGAAAAGTTCCTAGAAACTGTTTACCAACAAAATACTTTATGGTTGGTAAGTGTGCTAGATTTGGTTTACTGCCTCCAACTCCAGCTCTCATCCAAGTAGAAAGCAAGTAAACAAATTCAGCACCACGAAACCACAAGTACAACAGAACAAAAGTATGGTGGTCACTATACAGAAGAGGTACACAGCACTGGAAATCTGGCCCGAACCCTGGTATGATCATTATCTATTCAAAGCAATGGTGAATGTGGCCCCAATACTCCACAGGAAAGGTAGCCCAGTTAAAATTGTTCCACTCATACTCATGGATCCTATTGGATTCCAAAGTGCTCTGAGGGATTTTAAGATCCCAAACATATACTCTGTTGAGGCTATGGTGGGAACTTGGAACATAAAGCTCCTTGAAGCCATCAACAAAGTCACTCCTTGTCAAGATCTCCTGTCCTGGAGGTGAAACCCAGCCCTCCAGTTTACCATGGAGCTGGGTAAGCTTAAGAGAGCTGGGAGAGGTTTTGAATGACATTAGTAGAAAACACGTACTGATTCTGACAGATTGTGCTATAGAGCCTACTGTATGACCTATGAAGCAACAGTGACAATGGCAAAGAAATGTTACTTCTCTAATGTGATTGGATCAGCTAGTTCATGATTATGTTAATTGTTTAAAGTAGCTTGACATCTGCTTAATCCTAAATCTGAACTTTTATTATCTCAGGAGCAGACAATTTGTTCTGATAATTTTGTGAAATATTTTGCTGATAAATAAATAAATCAGAATGAATACATTCTGATCTGGCTGCCAATTGTAAGTAACATAGGTCAGCCAGAAGTAATGTCTAATACACTGTGTGCTCTTTTTATGGCCCATTTTGACCTAGTATCTTTAATGGATATTGACAGGATTCTGGGATCTGAGCTCTGGATCCTTGACAAATGTTTTTCCATTGCTGGTGATCCCTTCATAACTCAAGGCCTCTTTTTGGAGGGAGATTAGGAGGGGGCTCCAAACCCCATGGCAAATAACTCTCCCTCTGCCAGGGGAGGCTTACATAATGTCCCAGCTCGTCATCTCACCATAGATCTAATCCATTCATGGCTATATTCGCTACTTCCCTCTCAGAAGTGTTTTGGAATGTTCCGAACAAAGAGTCCCTCATGGGCTCGAACCCCGGTTCGTTCTCCAGAATGGAGGTCAGCTGTGGTTCCATCAAGATATTAGGTACCCCTGTCTCATTTGGGCAGCGACCAAAAGTGCTCCTCTCCACCTCTCTTTCTCCTCCCAGGTCCAGGGTGCCCATTGTCTGGGAGTTGGTAAAGTTGTCTATGTAAGATGGGTAGCCCCCCTTTTTGGGATTGCCCCCAGTTCTGGGTGCTTGGGGAGGTTTCCTGCAGCTCCCATCGCAGATATATTGGAGTCCATTAGGAAATCCAATCTTGGTTGATTCACAGGCACCAGCCCTATAGGCAGTCCTCCAGGAGTTGCACATGGTCCCAGATGCTGATCTGGGTTGCATGTTAAATCCTCTGGCTCCACAGACCCCGGGTCTGGCTCTGACGATGTGAAGCCAGTAGCCATCCTCCACAGGTTACAGGTACAGAGGGACTGAAGATGATTCCTGTCAAAATGTCATGCTATGGATGACAAGCTATGGCAGATAGATCCCTGTACCATTGCAGCAAGAAATCCAGGCTCTTGGTTAAATGGTTTTATTCAGAAATCAAATCATTTCCACAGATATGACCATAGGATTACTCAGAAGCAAGGTAAGCATCTGAGCAGTAAGAGCAAGATTGACAGGAATAGTAACATGTGAGAAGATTCCTCCTCTTAACGTACATGGCTGCTCCTTCCCCCCTCCCAACAGTAAACAGGACTTTTGGCACGCATATTTGTAGAGACACTGAGAAAGCACGAGATCAGAGTTGAGACATAGCAATGCATGGGAGTGAGTAGTCTACAAGGTCATGAACACTGAAAGTTTCTACAGTCCATTAGATAAGCACCTGCAAGCAGCCTGTGAAAGAAACAGTTATGGCATTGGCAATAGGACATCAAGTTACAGTATGAAACATTGGTTCAGTATTAGCATAGGCATGGATGGGGCTCAGACATAACACCATCTTCACATCTAAAATCATTTAAGGATCATTTAAAATCATTTATGCCCCTGGTGTCTATCATAAATCAATCACTAACTCCTCAGTAAAGTACTTACATAATACAGTAAGTAAATTTACTCGAAGATAACAGTTTTGTTTCTGGCAGTACAATCCTATGATTTCAATACTTAGGCTCTATATAGGATAACATGGTAAGTACAGGGTCTGGGAGAAAGATCCATGGCTGCATTAGATGGAACACTGACAACAGGAAAACTTGTGTCATAATCAGAATCAGAATTTTTTGGAATCATCTTTAGCCAAGCACAAACCACAAAGGAGCCGTTCTGCCAAATGGCAGAAATGACATTGAAATTATTCAATTTGGTTGGATTTTCATCAGGGTTTAAGTGTTTCAGGTGTGCTGTTGAACCCCATTCCTTTTGGGATAGTTTAATTATGTTTTGCTAATAGTCTCTAAATCATATTTATTTGACTTTAATGAACTTACATGGAGTCCCAGCATGCTAGATTAATTTTCTTCTACCCTAACTTTCACCTCTGTTCATTCCTCTTCAAATAGAAATTAGAGATGAGAGAAAGCAGTTATTCACTAGCTGTTATGGGAGGTGGAGGGAATTGATGTATCCTTTGAAATGCTGTATCCGTTACCTTCAGTGGTTCTCAATAGCAGAAAAAAGGTAAAACGAATACTAACTGTGAAAGGATTACAAGCAGTAAGAAGAGCATAGCCATTGTCCTTTCATAAATTAGACGATACATAACAAAATTAATATTTAAAATGCTTAAATGCCTGGGTTCTACATACCTACAAACATGCAATTCTATGAATGTTTAATCCCATGTGCACAGGATCAGAGCCTTAGAGAGTTCCTTATATGAACCTGCCTGCCAATTCACATAATCACCAAGGATGCTGCCCAGCCCACACACTTGCAACGTGGGAGTAGCAAGTACATTGTTTTCACAAATAAGGCATTTGAAAACCTCACTCCATTTACCAGTTTCTGTCAAGTCAAGCATCCAATATGACCACTCTGATGATTTGTTTGCAATTAAAAATAAGCAGGATTTCAAGTGGGTTTGGATTTGTGCTGTGAGTGGAATTCAGTATGGTGGCTGGCTGATAGTCACTGTGGGTACACAAAAGGTACTGGCATGTGTGGATTATGTATATCCTAGAGTCATTGTGAACAGGTTATAATAATTTAAAAATCAGTGTCAGTGTATTTGCAGGGCCTGATTAAGCCCTAAACCTATGCCAAGTATAAAAGGCTCCATAGCTCTGCCAAACATTGTAATTTAGTAAATTTTAACGATTTTTCCATGTATAACCCCTTCATAATCTGAGGCCTAAACTGTATCTTACTTTGCTTGTGCATATTTCAAGTTGTGCGTATGTGTGTTGTTGTTGCTCCTCAGGCTCAAAGTACAGTTCCCAGGTGGCAGGACAAAAAGACTCAGAGCACTGAAATCTGATTAAGAACTCTTCATGAACATGAAGAGTCTCAGCTTTGGGAGTCAGGCAACAAACAAACTGGTTAAACCTGGAATACTTGGGAGAAAAGCCATGCCACTCTCCTCACCTCCAGTCCAATAAGATTGAGAGCCAAGGAAAGCACTTCATTTATAAGTTCATATTTTATTTTATCTCAGGTAGATTGGCTACATAGTAAATGGGGGACCCAGACAACCATGGGAAAGCAGTACAAGAATGTTTGCAATACAATATGGAACATTTTGAGTGCTCAATAAAAAAGCAAACATTTTTCAAGTGTTTGAGGAAGTTGTGTGCAATGCTGAAGTTGCAATTAAAACTGAGGAGTGTTTAAACACCACTGCATGGGAGGGGAAAGTCATTTACAGTACGGAGCAGGGCCTGGGATTCTGGAATGAACATAAATGCAACTTAAGCCAAGCCACAGCTGCTGAACACTGTGCTTCCTTCTACAAATATGTGCTAACCTGATTCCAAAGTGCAAGCATCGTCTCTCATTCCTCCTTCCAACAAATCTTCAGAGTTTTGTGGTGCTAATAGGAGGTTTTTGATGTTCCTAATGAACTTCTGGTTAAATGTGGCCAAATACCAATTTGTTGCTAGTTTTGAAAGTTGGAAGTTTATATCAATAATTAAAAAGAGTCCAGTAGCACCTTTAAGACTAACCAATTTTATTGTAGCATAAGCTTTCGAGAATCAAGTTCTCTTCGTCAGATGCATGATACAGAGACTGGTCAAATACAGAAGAGGAGGAGAGAGAAGAGGCAATTAGGGGGGGAGTGGGAGGGAGCAACCAAAACATTCCTTTGCTAGTATATGTAAACATCTCCTTTTGGTGTGTGGATCAGTTGGCTTCAAAGGAGTTTGCCCTGTTAGTTTGTAGCAGCCAAACAGCTAGACCATCCAATTCCAATGCAGTATGAGCCTTCGATAACCACAGCTCTCCCTGCCAGATGCATCTGACAAAGAGATCTGTGGTCCCCGAAAACCCACGCCAGGTGCCGCTGAGCTCCCCCAGACCCCACCTCTGTAAAAGAGCTCAGCGGCACCTGGTGTGGGCTTTCGGAGACCACAGATCTCTTTGTCAGATGCATCTGGCAGGGAGAGCTGTGGTTGTCGAAGGCTCATACTGCATTGGAATTGGATGGTCTAGCTGTTTGGCTGCTACAAACTAACAGGGCAAACTCCTTTGAAGCCAACTGATCCACACACCAAAAGGAGATGTTTACATATACTAGCAAAGGAATGTTTTGGTTGCTCCCTCCCCCTCCCCCCCTAATTGCCTCTTCTCTCTCCTCCTCTTCTCCTCCCTCCTCTTCTGTATTTGACCAGTCTCTGTATCATGCATCTGACGAAGAGAACTTGATTCTCGAAAGCTTATGCTACAATAAAATTGGTTAGTCTTAAAGGTGCTACTGGACTCTTTTTGATTTTGCTACCACAGACTAACACGGCTAACTCCTCTGCATCTATATCAATAATTGTGTGTCTGAGATTCTAAGGAGTGCACAACTCATCAAATGAGAGGAGTCACGTGCTTGGTTCCCAAACCAGAGGTAGGGTTTATCCAGATGGCCCCTTCGGAGTCTCTTCATTCATGGTACTGAACAGTCAAGGGCACAGGAAACAGCTAAGGAAAAGGCACACTCTCCTATGACAGGTTCAGGTGGGTGGCTGTATTGGTCTGCAGTAGGCAAGCAAGGCTGTAGTCCAGTAGCATATTAAAACCTTAAAGTATCTTAAGGACACTGCTTGCTAACCATATGGGCCAGGAGGGACCAACACTTTGCTTGGTGGAAGTCAGAAGCATCAATACAAGTGGTAACCCTGTGGAGGATGGAAAGTAAGGGAAAGATGACCAGTGTGCTCTGGCTGCAAGATGGCATTCCACCCTGAAGAAGGTTTTATTTTCTTTTTGAAGTATTTTTTAAAGCAAAGAAGAAACAAATAACAACACCAAAGTGAAAGCTCTAAGCACAGCAGCTGACAAATGGTATGAATAATTCATTCCATCTAATTTCACAGCATTTCAGCTCCTTTGCTGCCTTGTAATTAACACGTGTAGATTATTTAAGGAAGGGAGAAAATTGCTTTTAAATGCAGGTAGAAGGGTAAATTGAATAGCCCCTTGGAATAATGCATAATGATACCTGGGAGGAGGGGGTGGGGAGAGTTGGCTGTTTTGATTAAGCTTCCTGCAGTCACCTGACCCAAAAAAGAAAAGCTTTTGTTCAGGGAAAAAAAACAGGTAATGACAACACTAAAAGCAAGCAGGTTTTATAGTGATTTTTAAAGCTAGTTTTTCCACCTCAGCTACCTGCCATAATAGCAGAGACAAAATCCATTTCAATCAATGTTTCCTATCCCCCCCTCTCTGCCCCAATAAATCTCAGGCTGTTTTTAAAGCCAAAGATTGGATTTAACATGGAGATTGGATATTTACTCTGTTCCATTAACAATAGAAGGAATTATTCTTGCATCAGAGTAATGCCACAGGTTAATACACAAATAATTCCACATGGGAGAAAAATAACCCTAGTTAGCACTACAGTCACTCAGAACCTTTCCATACAAGCTGCTATGCAGCCAATTATCCCCCTCCCCCATTTTGCATTTGTGATTCCCCCACCCCTTGCCCTTTTTGATGTACAACAGACAACACTGCTATACATTTACATTTTCCTTCCAGGTGGATATTTCCCCCCCAGCTCAGCTCTTTGTCAAAACAACTTCGAATTCTAATGGTACCTGCCAGAGCATTTACAATTTTCCCCAATTTTGTCATCTGTAAATTTAATCAGAATACTCTATGTTCCTCTGTTAGTGAAAATGCAGAAAAACACAAGATCCCACAGCACCTCACTTACATTTGTCATTTTATTCTCATTTGACATTAATCCATTAGTAACTGCCCGGCACTAAATGCATTTTTGACCTAATATAACCACAGCATGTATCCATCTGAAATTCCCTGTCCCTGTCCCTATGCCTTGCCAAACCCTATCATTCTTCCCCATTAGCCTCACTTCTAGAACCCAAAGGGCCACAGAACCCTTATTAATAAAGAAAGGATTTTTTAAATGGGAAAGATATTTATGTATTAACAAAAAAATTACTCTGCCTTTCTGCCTTCATAGGGCCACCAAATCAATGAACAAATTAAAATGTTAAAATCTCATCTTAAAAAAAAAAACCATTTAAACCAGCACACAAATAGGTTTAAAATAAATACAAAAGATAAAAACAACAGTTTTGTTGTCTGGAACTGTCTCTCCAAGGAGATTCGCCGGTCATGTTCTGTTGCTGTCTTCGGCCAGTGGCTGAAGATTTTTTTTTGTTTTGCTTGGCATTCCCTTAGTGATCTGCTAGTTCCTCTGAATTGCCAGCTGTCAATAAAAATTAAGTCTCTAGCCCTTTTCATTTCAGAGACATACGTGGAAAGGTTAAGTCACCATAACAAAAAGGACTAGAAACTTATTGGGAATTCAAAGGAACTTGTAGACCATGGCAATAGATTGTTAAAATGTTAGAGAGCATGTTTGCAATGGCAGTTATCAATTGAAGAAGAGAGCTTTCCAGTGGTGTGGCAGGGGGGAAATGTGGGGAAAATAGTCGCTGATAGAAAAAAGAGAACACACAGTTTCCACATGGATGCTCAATCATAAATAAATACCTTGTTTCAGATTTTTTTTTTAAATCCAGTACTAGATTCCTTTTGATGATTATTGGAATCAAAACTTTCATTCTGAGACTATTAAGAAAGAAGAGTTAAATTGGATATCAGTCATACTGGTTTTTCTTAGTCTTTCAACTTGTATTCTTTATTTGTATGTTTTTTAAAATTGTATTGTTATATTTTTGTAATAATAATAATTTAAAAAAGAATCCCATCTTTAGTGTTTGTCTAAGTAGTCTTTATTATCTTTAATGATGCTAAGTAATGCCAATCTGTTCAAAATGGAAATATCTTTGTGCATGTGCAGTATTTAAAAAAAAAAAAACCCTGATGCAGCCTTGTTTGACAGGCATCTGTGGCATGGACCCAAAAGACCTGGTGATTGATTCACATCCGATACCTTCAACATGGTATAGTTGACCATCAAACTTGTATGTGGCACTATTCATAGCATCCCTAAATATAATGGTATATAGGTTAAGGCCTCAGGGCTGCCAATTTGCTCCAGGCTTCCTCTAAAGTTCTGGCCAATGAGGCTTCAGCTGCAAAGCAAAATTGAAGAAAAAGATAAACTAACTGTCACTAAAAGAACTGTATTGCTATGAGTTTGCCCTCTCTTAATTACTAGTTCTATGATTTTGCCTAAAGTGGGATTCTAGCATTTTGCGCGCGCGCGCTAAAAAATCCTTAATGTTCATTTAATGGCTATAGATGTTTCCTAAATGGCCAGTTCATCTGCAGGGAAATAAGTATTGTGAGAGAAACATATTTTGTATTGGATAGAGAGGGGGCTGGAGCTGAGGGTTTCTCTCTGGATTTAGCTGCACCTCAGGAGTGGTATTCCTGTCATGGCCCCATTGCTCTTTGGAAGCTCTTCTGCCTACAGAAGGAGTATTTGTTCACCTTCATTTATGCATTGTTTGCAAATAAAGTCAATATTATGAAGATGATGTACAGAGGTGCATTGTATTAAGAGTGGTGTGTCTTTATTTTGCTGTTTATTGGTTCCTTTGCCTCCTCCTGTTGGGAGACATATGCTTGGGGAGGCAGAATAAGGTGAAAAATGATGCCACAATTCATAGTGTGTGGGGTAGGGGAGTGGGAGAAGAACAGACAAGGTAAGGGGAAGGAACAACAGACATTTGTGTGCTGTTGCCGTTTCTAGCTATTCTTCCAGCCAAAATAATGTTGGTAACCATATCAACAATCCACCAGGCTACAAAATTCTGCTGCTAAATGCCAGGTCAGTCACAGAAAAAACAGCAGCCATCCTGGATGAGAGGGCTGACCTAGCATGTTTCACTGAGGCCTGGCTAGAGGAGAGGTTATCCTCTTCATTGAGGGGAATTCAATGACACATCAGCCTATGGCAGGAAGGTAGGGAAGTGATGTCGCTATAGCCTATAAGGGCTCTGCCCCCCTGACATCCAGGACACTTCTGGTTCTGAGGCTGTTACCTGATGTCAGAACTGAGAGACAAGACTGGGATTACGCTGGTGTACTGCTCACCACATTCTCTAAAAGTCTCCCTGCTTGTGCTGACAGAAGTGGTCTCAGGGGTGCGTGGAGGACCCCTAGGATTATTGTCCTGGCAGGCTTCAACATTCATGCTGATGCTGCCTTGTCAGGAGCAGCTCAGGATTTCATGGCCTCCATGACAACTGTGGGCCTGTTTCAAATAATATCTGCTGCTACACATTGTACAGGCCACACTCTTGATCTGCTATTTTGTTCTAGGTGGGGGGAATGTGATCTGAGGGTAGAGGAATTAATAACAGGTCCTTTGTCATGGACAGATGACTGTTTGCTTAGGTTAAGACTTACCTACCTTTTAGACTTTCCTACCACCCTTGTGTCAGCAGCACAACGTAGACCAGCAGAGGTATCCCAGGTGGTCAGAGGCTTGTTGGGATCTGGCTTGCAGGAAGAAGTAAACTGCTCAATGGCCTACTGTGACCATTTTGTGCAGCATTTTGCAGGTAAAGTATGTTCTGACTTGGACTCTACATTAGCAGTAAAAAGGTCAGATGGTGCAAGGGTGCTGCTGACCAGTAGTTTAGGACACTTTTCAGTTTATTACTCGGGAGTCGGGACCTGTGGAGGTTTGAAGCTTACCACCTGCTTTTAGTCCCTTGCCCTTCCCGATTATTTAAATCTGCTGCGATAGGGAGTGGGGCTGGCTGGCAGGGTCTAAGAGGTAGTTATTGCCTCCTTGAGAGAGGGGATGACCACCAAAGCCTTGAAGCAGGCTGTAGTGAGTCCACTTCTAAAGAAGTCTTTCCTGGACCCAGGAGATCTCAATAACTATCAACCAGTCTTAAAACTTCCGTTTAGGGTTGCCAGGTCCTTCTAGTCCCCTGGTGGGGGACTGGGATCCTGGCACTCACCCTCCAAGGCATCGCGCACATGTGCTCTCAGCGTGAGTGATGACATCACTTCCGCAAAGTGACGTTGTCACGTGGGTCAAAGGGTGGCCCGACGTGCATTCCTGCGCTTGCCAAAGGGTTGAATTGCCCCCCCCATGGGCCCAATTCAGGGGGTGCCCCAGGGGCCCCCACTGGCCAGGTAAGTGGAGTCCGGGGGGAAGAAGTGGGAACAAGGGCGGGGGATTGGCAGCCCTACTTCTATTCTTGAACAAGGTGGTGGCTGGACGATTTCAAGCTTTCCTGGATCAAACAAATTATTTAGATCCATTCCAGTCTGGTTTTATTACTTGTTATGGGACTGAAACAGCCTTGGGCACCCTGGTAGATGGCCTGTATTGGGAGATGGATAGAGAGAATGTGACTATGTTGATAATTCTGAAGCTCTCAGTGACTTTCAGTACTATCAATCATGAATCTTTCTGGACCACCTTTCTGAGCTCGGATTTGGAGGCATCATTCTATGGTGGTTCTGGTCCTCCTGGAGTATAGGTTTCAGAAGGTGGTGTGGAGGGACTTGGTCTGTGGGGTCCCACAAGGCTCCATCTTATCCTCTATACCCTTTAACATCTACATAAAATTGCTGGGTGAGATCATCCAGAGATTTGGGCTGGGTTGCCACCAATATGCAGATGACACTCAGCTCTATCTTACACTTGCAGCTGATCCCAGGGAGGTTGCAGAAACCTTGAACCAGTACATGGAGGCAGTTCTGAAGTGGATGTGGGCTAATAAACTGAAGTTTAATCATGACAAGATGGAAGTGCTACTTATGAGTGGAAGGTCTGACCCAGGATTTAAGGTGTCACCTGTTCTGGATGGGGGTGCACTCCCCTTGAAGGAACAGGCCCGTAGTCTGGAGGTGCTCTTGGACCCAGACCTACTATTGGATAAGCAGATGGTAGCTGTGGCCAGGAGTGCCTTTTATCAAGTTTGGCTGATTAACCAGTTGTGCCCTTTCCTGATCAGAAAAGGTTTGGCCACTATGGTGCATGCCCTAAATTAGATCACTGAAACAAACTCTACCTAGGGCAGCCCTTGAGAAGTGTTTGGAAACTTCATTTGGTGCAGAATCCTGCTGCCAGGATGTTGACTGGAATAGGTAAGGACCATATCACTGGCCCATCTACACTGGGTCCTGGTTTGTTTCTGGGCACAATTCAAGGTACCAGTGTTGTCCTTTAAAGCCCTATATGGTGTGGGGCCAACATACCTGAAGGACCACCTACTACCTTATGAATCTTCTGAAACACTATGGTCATTTTCAGAGGCCCTGCTTTGGGTTCTATGAGGGATCATTGCACAAGTGCAGGGCAGTGGATGGATGAAGTGAGAAACTGGTAGCTCATAATATATACAGTGATGATGTATATGGCTTAACTCAGTGTTGTGGCCTCCACATGATCCATAAGCATGTAGCTTGTTGAAGGACATGCTGTTTGTGCTTCTGACTTATCCCAGTGAGTACTGCTGTCAATGTGAACCAAATAGCTGGAAGAGTGGTTAAAGGGAACTGATATGAGTTAAAGGAAATTTTTACAATTCCCAACACAGCCAACGCAAAACAACTTAATTCTGCCAATTCAAATGGCAGAAGTGATGGCCACTTTGGTGAGGACAAGTAATCAAACAGGGCCTGTACTGCTGAACAGATACTTTGTCCAAACTATAAAAAAATAACCAAGATGCTTTTACCTGGCAAAATTCTTATTTTATGCCACTGTACAAACAAACATAAAAAATTCCAATCTTGTGCAAATGTACTGAGCACTGGCCAGCATGGCAGTGCTGGCAGAGCAAATTACAAAGCCACCTGCTTATAAGCTAAGTAATTATATCTAAATTGCATTCTATAATTAAAAAGCTATGATAAATCACTCAGATCTTGTCTTCAAATAAAATGATACCTAAGGGCTTGGGTCTGATTTGTTGCCAAAAGAAATTTTGCTTATCGGACTAAAACCAAATGCATTTTGGAGGCTCATTAATTTTTTTAAAAAATATGTGAAAAGGAAATGGAAACCTATTTGTACAGAACAATCCTCTTATTTTCATACTATTAAGTAAAAGGTAGTGTAGCAAGATTCTCATTAAACTGCTATGGTTTAGCTGTTTCTCATTTTCCCAGCAGGCATTTAAAAGTACGGCAAGAAACAGCAAAGCTTGGGATCTTTTAAGGTTTTAATTTCTGCCAATTAGAGTGCATTTGATCATATCCAGTGTCAGTTTTTCATTTTCAGCAAAAAAATTTGGATGTGTAAAACTGTCACTCCCTGTATCTTTCTGTTTTTACGTCTGCACATTCAAAGGATTGGTGATACAACCATTAGGAGAAAATTTTCTTTTTTTACATTTCCCTCCATACGCTCCAGATACCTTTCGGCACCTACATTTGTTAAGGGAGAAAGAGGTAGGAACAGAAGACTATTAGAAGAGTTGTGTGTTGGAGAGTGCCCTCAAGTCAGAGTTGACTTATGGCAACCCCTGGTGGGATTTTCATGGCAAGAGACTAACAGAGATGGTTTGCCATTGCTTGCCTCTGCAACCCTGGTCATCACTGGAGGTCTCCCATCAAATTAATAACCAAGGCTGACCCTGCTTAGTTTCTGAGATCTGACAAGATCAGGCTTACCTGGGCTATCCAGGTCAGGATATAAGAATAGTTAAGTAGAATTTTAAAAAAGGAAAGAAAAAAGATGGAAAATATAATGAGTGAACTGCCCTCAGCTCAGTTCAGAATTAGGGGTGTGCAATTCGGTTATCATATAACCAAAAAATACCGAAACAAACCTGTTTCTGTTTGTTTCGATATTACCGAAACTTTTCCCAATTACCGAAACATTTCAATAATACCGAAACAGCGATTACTGAAACGTTTCAGTATGTTTCGGTAATCGTTTCGGTATCCTACCAGTCAAGCCAAGAATTGCCATTTTGATTTTGCTAGCCGTTTGCATTGCAAGAGTCTAGCAAAATCCTGCAGGAAGCTACAGCTTCCTGCAGGCTCTTTGAAGAGGGGAGGGGGGGGAGAAAGAGTGAGTGACTCACTACCTTCTTTCACCGCTCACCCCTCTTGCAAAGGAGGGAATCCTTGCTTTGCAAATGCAAGGTGCTTGATTGCTTGCTAGCATTGCACTTTGCATTTGAAAAGCAATGGAAGCAAGCAGATTCCTGCCAAAATTCCTAGGTAGGGGACTGGTAGCAGGAAGGAGTGATAGAGTAGGAGTGTGGGGGGGGGGGTAAGGCAAGGGAGGGGGGACTTAGGAGTGACCAGTCCCACTGCTGCATCCTTCTTCCAGCCAATAGATTCAAATCTTTGGCAGAAGCTGCATCAGGGGATTTAAATTTGAGGCAGGACTGGGTCAGCCTCTGTTGCTGCTGAGAGAAGAGAGAGAGACTGCTTCTTTGCTGCCTTCGTGGACTTCTGGATTGCACCTGGTGGACATCTGCCTGGACTTCTGCCTGTGGAGGATCAACTGTGCTGGACATTCATCAGGAGAGGAGGACTGGTAGGATATTTTTTTTTCTTTAGGGGAATGATGGGAGGAAGGGAAGGCACAGATTTTGTTTAAATTAATTGATGCTGGGCCAATTTGCTTGCCTCTGCTAAAAAATGTTTCAGTTTAGTCTTGTTTTCTTATGGCTTGGCTTGGGTTACTTTTTTAGGTTGAGAAAGAGGATAATTTAGGGGGGGGGGTCAACACTGCTTGCTTGAATGTTTCCTGCCTTTTAAATCTCTGGCCTGGCTCTTCACTGTGCTGCCTTTGGCCCACAGACCTGCTTTGCAGGGTGGGCCTTCGTTGTTCCCATGGCTTGGCTTACTATTTCTGCTTGAGAAACAGGATGATTCGCTTGCTTGAATGTTTCCTGCCTTTTAAATCTCTGGCCTGGCTCTTCACTGTGCTGCCTTTGGCCCACAGGCCTGCTCTGCAGAGTGGGCCTTCGTTGTTCCCATGGCTTGGCTTACTATTTCTGCTTGAAAAACAGGATGATTCGCTTGCTTGAATGTTTCCTGCCTTTTAAATCTCTGGCCTGGCTCTTCACTGTGCTTCCTTAGGCCCACAGGCCTGCTCTACAGGGTGGGCCTTCGTTGTTCTCATGGCTTGGCTTGCTATTTCTGCTTGAGAAACAGGATGATTGCTTGCTTGAATGTTTCCTGCCTTTCAGATCTCTGGCCTGGCTCCGCACAGTGGCTCAGGCCCTGTGGGCCTGGCTAGGCCGAAACCAGGCCAGGCTCTACACTGAAGGGTAGGCCTCGCTTTTCTTATGGCTTGGATTACTGCTCCCTGTTTCATCTTTCTTGGAAAGCAGTGGAACGAAACTGTCTGGGAGCTTGTTTACTGGGGTGGGGGGGAAAACAACTCTCTGGCCTGGCGTTCCACAGTGGCTTTATGCCTGTCCAGAACAAAAACAGATCTGGGCCTTGACTTTTAGGGGTTGTGCAGTTTGTGACTCTCTGTTAACATCCCACCTTTCTTAACAGCCTTGAGCAGGAGAGGAGGACTAGCTGCACGCCTGTCTGCCTGAACATCACTGGACTGCTGGACTGGTAAGTGAGTCCGTGGGTTTACATTTGGGTGGGCATAGGGGTGGGTTTTTGCTAGCTTGGGAGGGGGGAGGCACATTTTCAGAACACCGCATCCGCACCCCACACAGACACACCACAGAATTTTTTTTCCTTTTAAATAGTGTCTTAGGAAGGTAGCCCAGTTTGTAGGCGTTCAGTGGCTAATTGCCCTCAACTTAATCGATAGGGAACCAAGCGTAGCTTGTTTAAAACAGTAAATAGGGATCAGCAGGGCAAGCATTAGTGAGAGTTAGGTTATATTTGATTTCTATTTATATATATATATATATATATATATATATATATATATATATATATATATATATATATATATATGTATGTATGTATGTATGTATGTATGTATATGTATAGGTATAGCTGTTAATAGGCTACCCGTTAGTGCCCCCATAACTAGGGTTCCACTACCCATCTCTGGCACCCGTGGTGGAGCCAGGCTGGCCTGGGCATACTAGTGTTGTTAGTGTATAAGGCTTTCACTTGTTATTGGGGTTTAGGGCCAGCTCAATTCTGGAGGAATTCAGCTGTTTGGCAGGCTCAGGTTCCCAAACATAAATAGGGTTGCTTAAAAAGACATTTGAGTGTCCGTCTCCAAGTAATAGAGCCACAAGAAGAACAGATTTAGAAGCAGGTAGATAGGTCTTGAAAACAAAGTGCAAAGTCAGTGTAGCTTCCGTGAGGGGAAAGGATGGCAGAGAGGAAATCAGAGAGGGGCCCCGGGGGAAAGGCCAGAGATAAATCTAGATGGGAGGAGGGGAGGGAGAGGGGGACTGCTGCAGCAGCCCCCCCATCTGAGCAGAGGAGGCCCCCCCCCGCGCTGCTGCCATTCACCAGCCTGGCTTCTGGTGACAGGAAGAGGGTTCGCAAGGCTCTCTTTCCTGAGGCAGCTGCTGGAGGGCCACCCCCAACCCAGGTGTCTCAGGCAGGGGCTGGCACTGGGCAGGGGCCTGCTGCTGAGGCTCCTCCTCCTCCAGTGGTTGCGAGCCAGCTGCTGGAGGAGGGGCAGCATGTGGTGTATCCTGGGATGGACGTGGGGCATGTGACTTTTCCATCCCTCACGATCACCCCAGGAACCTGGAGGATGTTGGAGGAACTGCCCGTGAGACCCCCTGTGGGGCGGTCCACCCCAGTTTCCTCTGAGGCCAGCAGCAGGCCTCTCGCAGCTGTGCAGGAAGAGAGGGTGCAGGAGGAAGAGGAAGAGATTGTTGTTGCCAAGTAGGCCCCCTCTCCTACTTTAAGGCCTGCCATGGACTGTGTTAAAGTTTCCTGCAATGATGTTTTACTGCTACACCAAGATTGCCCTGCACGTGTGTGTTCTGGTACACGTGTCAGTTTCCTGTCTGCTGTTTTATTACCGTGCTGCTGCAATAGACTGTGTAGTTTCCTGACTCCATGTTTGGTTAACTGCACAAAGGACTCTTTTCCTGGGCAGCCCTGTCCTGACCTATATCTGGACTTCCCAGTGTGTGTTTGGACTTTGTTACAAGTGTGCCCCGTGCTTGCATTGCCATCTGCCATGGTCCATGCCTGTTCCCTGCTTTGGACTGTGTTTTACGTGCTGTTCCCCCTGCCTCCATGGAAGCCTGCCTCATATGGGCCCAAGCCGCTGCTAGCCGCCGGGTGCCTGCCGGGGAAACCTCCAGCGAGCCTGGCTAGGCGCTCCCTGGTCAGTTCCCGCCTGGAGTCTCCCGCGGGTCGGTCCCCGAGCTTGCCCTCGCTACCGGGCAGCCTGCTATCCAGCCCCAGCTATGCCCAGCTGGCATCCATGTTCTCAGGCAGCCTGAAGACCCAGGGAAGAAGACTGCTTTGGGAAGCCATTTCGGCGAAGCGGGCACACCACATCCGCAGTGAGAGTACCTCGCCCCGCTCTGCATATCTTAGGAGCCGCCCCGGAGAAGGAACTAAGTGCCGACCATCCCAAGCACTTAGAGAATGCATCTCAAAGAAACCTCCGCATTCCAGAGCTGATGACATCAGGACAAGCCCTGTCCGCTGGAACATCCTTTCAGCCCACTTGGATTTCCCCCTCCCTCTTTTGTCCCCTCTTCCTGAGGTGTCACTTATCACAATCTGATTACCAAAGTGGCCCATCTAAGCCATTCAGTAGCCCATTAGAACCTTTGTTTTAAACTGTGAGAACCACCAAGTACAGC
The DNA here is from genome assembly GCF_028583425.1 of Eublepharis macularius. Taxonomy (NCBI): domain Eukaryota; kingdom Metazoa; phylum Chordata; class Lepidosauria; order Squamata; family Eublepharidae; genus Eublepharis; species Eublepharis macularius. The sequence continues at coordinate 63,166,515 of NC_072793.1, forward strand.
ACCAGCCCCAGGGTACGTTTTGGGGTATTTAAGCTGGTCTCCCAGACCGCATGGTGCGTGTGCCATCCTATCCAGAATCCCTTGCTGTCCCTCCGTGGTCCCAGTGCTGGCATTGGGCCACCTCACTGTCGTGTCTCTGCTTCGCTTCAGGATTGTGAGTATTCCCCACCAACGTTGGGAACCTGCTAATGCGAAAGTCTCTACATTTCCTACTCTGTATTTCCTAGGTCTTGTATGCTTTCTTGTATGTATGTGCAAGTTCAGGCTTATGCCACACTATTAGTAAATACACGTGATTGAACCTATTTGTAGTCTGCCTCTTTGTCACTAGAGTGTCTGGAATCAGGACCTCCGTAAACATAGGTTAGATCCGCACTAATAATTTTAGTTACAGACTGCTAAAGCTAATTTCCCCCATTATAAAAAGCAGTTCTGGTAACACTGTGGTGGAAGAGCCCACATCTCTTCCCCTTCAGCCTCGTCCATCCCCGACTGCCTGGCTGACAGTGGGACACGGTGTGTCCGGCCACAGCACCTCACAGGAGGTGTCTCAGGGTGGGCCCGTGAGCGCTTCTCCTGTGAAGCATGGGGAACCCTTCAGCTCCGAACTCTGGAATCACTTCCAGAGAACAGAGGACCCCTGAGTTGCCCGGTGCCTGCATTGTAGGCAGCGCGTCAGCCGTGGCAGAGATGTGAACCATCTCTCCACGTCTGGGATGAAGACGCACATGAAGAGGCACCACCAGGCGGTGCTTCTTCGGGGGGAGAGGGGATTCGGTGGAGGCAGTGGTCAGGGACTACCTTGCGGAGCCCAGCGAGTTGCTCTCCACCAATCCGCTCAGCTACTGGGCCAAGAAGGAGTCGGTCTAGCCGGACCTCTCCCTCGAGGCGCAGCGGCTGCTCTCATGCTCTCCGACGAGCGTGGAGAGCGAGCGCGTCTTTTCTCATGCGGGCGACATTATCAGCCCACATTGCACTCACCTTCTCCCATGGAAAGTCGAGCAGTTGACCTTCCTGAATCACGCTCTCCCCTGCATAAAACTCTGTACACGCAGTTAAAACTGGCCAGCAGAAGGAGGGTGGTTAGGTACCAGTGGCAAAGGAAATCCACCCTGCAATTTGAACAGCGCCCCCCCCAAAGGGAATTTAAAACATCTCCCAGTACTGTGACGGACCCTGAGGGACCAAATTTATTCTGAAAAATGACATGCCCCAGTAATGTTGATTGCCGCTGGAGGGAGAAATAGGTTAAGATTGAGATAGGGACTGCTTAGGTAGGGAATGGGATGCTGATGTGCAGTGTAAAAGTGTTAAATGCTGTTTGAATGTTTTAAATGTTTTTTCAAAGTTGAAATGTTAAAAAAAAAAAGAACCCCCCCCCCAAAAAAGTTGAAATGTTACTGTTGGGTTTGCTTGCTGGGTTTGGGGGACAGTTGGGGCAGAGTTGGGGATGGGCACCAACTGATGATGATGATGTCTCGCAGTTGTTTCGAGGTAAATGCTGAGGCTGGTGTGGGGGAGGGGGGAACCTCTGCAACACTGCTCCGTAAATGCCACTGTGTAGTGCCTGTGGCAGTGCCCGGTCCAGGTTTGTGTTGCTGAACTGAAAGCATTGCTGCAGGAAATGACAATGGTTCTGCTGGACCTTGTTGCAATGGTTTCCCCCTATTAAGTTTGGTTTTGGAAGGATGGGAGATGGCCTCACGCTCCAAGAATTAAAGCGATTTTGAAAAAAAAATTGTGTGTGTGTGGGTCTTTTTATTCTGTCCTTGTTTTCTGCAGTGGAGGATGTGTCATCTAGAGGGGTTAAGCAAATAAGCTGTTTTTTTCAGGTATTGTGTTGTGCCTACTTGATGTCAACTGAGTTGTGTGTTATTTTCTGGCTAGGATAATGCTGGCATGCCTGTTGGTCTGCCCTACTACTCTGCTACCTAAATCTTTTTAATAAATAAAGTGTTTTTGAAAGGAATTGTATTTTGGGTGATTCTATGATCTGAAGTGAGTTGTGTTACTTTTGTCTGGTGAAATGATTTCATGCCCTTTTGTGTCCTCCCACTATGTAACCCACATCTTTTCCATAAACAAAGTGTTTATAGCGGTTATTGTGTTTTTGGTGATTGTCTGATATTGAGTTGTGTTATTTTTGTGTAATGAGCTGCTATCATGCCCTTTTGTGCCCTACAGCTGTGTAAGTCAAAGCTGTTCAAGAAATAAAGTGTTTTTGAAAGGTCTCGTGGTTTTGGTGATGCTCTGATTTGAATTTAGTTGTTTTAAATCTGTCTAGAATTCTGTCTAGAATGCTTTTTTCATGCCCTGTTGTGCCCTCCTACTATGTAACCTAAAGCAGTTCCAGAAATTAAGTGTTTATAAAAGTGGTTTTTTTTAAAGATTCTTTGCTGTGAAGTGTCTGTGTATCGGGTGCTCTTTCACAGGGACAAGCCCTGGGAAAGAGAGTTTAAAAGTTCCCAGCATAGGGAACAAAGGGGGACAGCTGGCCAGCCTTTTTGATATTCGCGATTACCAAAACGGTTTCTTGTTTCGGTAATAAACTAAACAGGAATACCGAATCTGTCTGGGTTTGCACACCCCTATTCAGAATTGGATCAGCAGTTATGAAAATCACTGGGCAATGCTCAGGGGGAAAAGCCTTTTCCTCCAAAAACTTCTAAATTGTCTCATAATGTAAAATGACATTCTGCCCATGCAAAAAATGTGGTTTCAGTTTATTTTTTTGTCCAAGTCCTGGACTCTAGTGGCAGCTCAGGCCAAATGACACAAATAATCACAGATGGCAATTTTTAAGGCTCCGTGGAACTGGTAAGTTCAAGAGCTTTGGGAGCTGGGAAAGCAGTGTAACTTCTCTGCTTGTCTGATCAGACTCCAAAGTTTCCCACCCAGGTAGCATATAGCTTTGCAAAGGATTTTGACATATTCTTTATTATTTTCCTTTATATTTTACTACCTTTATATTTTACTACTTTTGCTCTTGGTGAGCAATGTTCCTCCCATAAACCCAGAATTACATGAAAATTAAATTAATTACTTTAGATTTACCCATGCTTTTCAGCCCCTCTTCTACTCCCAATGCATAAATTTGAGAAATATGAAGGCAGTTGTAAATACATGAGAATCAGCTTCCTGAATCAACTAGTGGTGAAACAGCAAGGTTGATTTACAATCCCTGTCCAGTCTTTCCATACTCTAAAGTTGAAATTCTGCCTCAGTATCCTGTATTTAAACTAAAATTAAAATTGACAGCACATGCACAACCTCATTTTACACTCTGGTTATTGAAAAACTTCTCCTAGAAATGATGCTTTATTATAACTATTAATCTAAAAAATGGTCTCTGGAGAGCTGTGCCACTGCGCTTGGCCTTCCCACTGCTGTGCTGGGCCTTTCCTGGTTTCCAGAGGGCTGTGCCATTGTGCAGGGCCTTCCTACCACTGCAGTGGCCTCCTTGGTGCCTCCAGGGGGCCATGCCACCACACTGGACCTTCCCACTGCCATGGTGGTCTCCTTGGGGCCTCCAAGGCAAGACATGTTTCCGACAACTCACTTTTTATGCCCATGGAGGGGCTTGCAAGTGCGCCTGCACGGGGATAAAAAATGAGTCGACAGCAACATGGATTGCCTTTTATATGTTAGAGATATGTTCAATTATAATGAGTGACACAAAGTTGCAATCCAAAGTCTGGTTATGAATTTCAGCAGCTTTGGTAGTACAGAAAAAGGAGGCATCACGTATAAAAGCATCTCATGGGTATGTGGTGTTGCTTTTGTGACATGGCAGCTGAGGATGGTGATTCTATGCACTTACTGGCATCCAACACCAGAAAGTGATTGGATGAGTTGCCAACCTTAAGCATCTGAGAAAGATGGGCAAGAATCTGAGTAAACATATAAAAATAATAAAGAGTTCTCACTGTGTAATTGGTCCTCTACACGTGTTTATGAGAAATGAATAGTTATACAAATCTGTCTGACAAAGGAATTGTTATTTTTCTCATTATCGGCAGCAAATTACTCATCATTACTGCAGCTCTTCAAATTAATTGGCAAATACAATCAGAATGAAAAAGATTCCAATCAAGCCAAGGAAAAGTATGCTATAGAATGTGTTGTGTTCAAGAGGGCTTACTTTCATTCAATTTTTCCATAGCCAAAGAACAAGTGGCTAATTGCTTATTTATACCTGCTTCAGATGATTTTTTTAAATTAACCATGTTTGATTGGAAGGTTAAAAATTAGCATTCATTGCCTTCATACACACAAAATGCAGTGGCTCTTCAGGCATGCTTACACGTGGTCCTGTTGTGGTGCTCTAGGCAAAGACCAGAAGGTTCAAATGTTATTTCTGCAGGAGTAACACCGAAGTGACTCCCTTCTCTCTCCTTTCCACATATTATGAGTAGGAGCATATTTCTCAGGTATTTTTGTCCATTTCCCCTAGAATTATTTTTATATTTATTTTTAAGATTAAATTAATCTTTCTGTATATGGTGCTCAGATAGACAGATCGGGCATCTGACAACTGGCATTTGCCAAAAGGGCTGCTGAATGGCACTGTGTTAAGTTGTAGTTAGCTTGATTAGTTAAGCATATTTTGTGAGCAAAATGGGTGAGAAAGGATGTTAATTTGGTCCACTTATACAGGAGGCTTCTGTTTGTATTGGTTCTTATCATGCTGATGGGTAAGCAAATGCCAGTAGAAAGATGCATACCCCATTATGTTACTGAAACGAATTAAGCTGTTTATTGGAAGGTACTATTGTGTAAGCAAACTGGAAACTCAATCAGGTGCATGATACATGAATACATATAAAAGGAATGCATACAATACAAAACCATCACAAGACATATATGACTACAGTAAATGATATGTGATACATAAAAGGATCCCCCCCAAGGGATCCCCTGCTCACACACCCCACACCCCACCTCCACTCACCTGGCCAGTGGGGGGGGGAGATGCCTCCCAGGCACACTTCCAGGGTGGTGTAACAATGTCACTCCCAGAAGTGATGTGATCACACTGCCCTGAGAGCGCTCCCTCCTTTGCAGTGGACCAATTTGGACTCCAAATGGGCTGAATCAGGCCCGTTTGGAGCCCAAATCAGCTCGCTGAGAAGCATACATTTCCATGCCTATGTGATGATGTCAACCAGAAGTGATGTCATGGAAATGATGTCATCACGCAGGCGAGAAGGAAAGATGAGTGCCAGGTCCTCCCACTCCCACCAGGAAGAAAAGGGGACCTGGCAACCCAACTCCTGCCCTTCTAGTTATAGCTCAGTTCTCTGGTCAGCAAGATGATGCAGTTTTATAGCTATCTATCCAAGCATATAGAAATGTTGAAGAGGTAGGACTGTCACAGGTTTGTGGCCCTCTCAGCCCTCCTGAGCATAGGCCTTTGGAGGACTCAAGACACAGCATCCTCAAATCAGGCAGGCCTTAAACAGAAAAGGCTACTCCTGGTCTAAAAAAAATGTTGCTCAAAAAGAAAAGGCTGTTCCTTAATCCACCTTCCTCCTAGACTTTTCTGTGTTTCTCTTGTGCAGGAAAGGTACCATATTAGAATCCCATTCCCCAGAGGTGGAAATAGGCATGGACTTCGGAACAATCACAGAAAATAAGATAAAAAATCTAGCAATCCATGCTTCTCCTCACCCTTAGGGTTACCAGATTGCCTCCCCAACAGAACTGGACAGGGCCCCTTCACACACTTTTTTCTGTTTTGCTTGTGCACAAAGCATGTGTGCACCCAACCCCTGCATGATGACATCACTCAGTGACACCATTGTTGCCTTAGCACCCAGGCATGCCTGCTGGTTGCTTTATCAGCCAGGTGCTTCTCCAGTGCTTGGAGGGTGACCAGGATCACTGCTTCCTGGGTTCAGAGGAGGCTGCCCCGCTAGGTGCTTCCCCCATGGGCAAAAGTACCGGACATTTATATGTCCAGTATTTTTACCGTGGTTCCCCCAGACAGCTGGATAAAAAACTGGAAAACGGACACCTAGTAACCATACTCACTCCATAATATCATGTATGTAATAATGGCCATTTCCACACTGCCTTAAAATAGCGGCAGGCTCCTGGAATGCTGGCAGCTTCTTTGTGCGATATGAGCTGAAAAAACGCCCCACATCTTTTTAAAAGAAAATGTCGTGCGAGGAAGCCGCCAGTGTTTCAGGAACCTGTCGCTTTTTAAAGGTATTATGGAAACGGCCATTATCATGTATGTAATCATAGCATGTATCATAATATCATGTATGTAATATCAAATATAGGTGGGACCATATGCTGGGAGGGGTTTTCTGTTGTAAAAATCCATTTTGACAAGCTTTAGACAAGCTGCCTGTGAGGGTTCTCACCAGTATCCCAATGGTGGGAGTCCCCAAAGCAGGATTCAGCATCCCATTAAACCAAGGCAGAAATGCTGGTAAAGTAAAAAAAAAAGTTTATTAGAGTAAAAAAACTCAAATAAACTGATATACTGCAGATATCTCTGACAATGCATGCCACGCAGGCCATGCCCACTAGCTTATATAACCTCTTACAAACAAACCATCAAAAAGGAAATTTGGAATATCATTTTACTTCTACAAGAATGCAAACACATCTATTCAGAAATGGTTTAAAAGACTGACAGGCACTAAGATCTGTTAAGTGTTACACTTGACACCCTTATGGCACCTCTTGTTATCTTTTTGCATACCAAGAGGAATACATTCAGGAGACAATAAGTGGAGTACTGGGGATTCAAAGCCACAACATCTAAACATTCTTGAGGCCATCTCCTGTTGTAAATCATGGCACTCCAGAACATCTCCATCTCCCACTACCTTAGGCTGAATTGCTAATTCAGCAAGGCCCTTACATGTAGGTGAAATGAGGGGCAAAGTGAGGAAGGCAGCACAAGATTCATCCCAGCATACCTTTCGGAAGAACCAAAGTTATTTTATACACATCACAAGTAAAGTTTGCTAAAATCTATATAGCTTTAGGAAAAATCCTTTAACACTGCACAAGCACACACACCCCATGAAAGTTTTCTCTCAATATTAAGAGGTGATTTTTCCAGCATTCCCAGCTCCTGGTTATAATGTTTCTCAGGGAATACACAACAATCACTGGGTGCTGTATTGCTGCAATCTGAGCAAAAGTCACGATTTCTGATGGCAAACTACACAGAGTCATTTTATTCAAAGATGTAACCAGTCAATTTAGGGCCAAAAATGTGCTGATTAACAAAAGAAAACGGTAAAGGTGGAGGCATGCAGATAAGCCACAAAATGTACTGACAGATGATGCCAGCAAATATCAAAAAATGACAGACATGCTAAACCACAAAGCAAAAGCTAATAAGAAAGACCCAAATGAAGGGGCAGCATTCACTACATTGTTAGATGTGAATTGAAACAAATACTGCAGTCAAACAAGAATCTTAATTAGATTAGAAACCACAGTGCAGCAAACACACTCTTCTAGACAAGAGCCCAGTGACTTTGGATGATCGCAGAACCAGGGAGTAATAAACCAAAGAGGCAGTCTGGAGTAGAGATGGGCACGAACGGCTATACGAACAAGAAAAAGCCACGAACAGCCCAATCTGCTGTTTGTGAACAAGCTGTTCATGAGACCCCATTCTAAATGAACAAGTGGTCGTTGCAAGCTTCATTCGTTGCTGTTCATCAAGCCAGACAGTCTGGCATCTGCAATCAATTCCCTTGGCAACTTAGGCAGGGATTGTCTGAACTCTGAACTCCTGTTGTTACCCTGGAAACCCCAATCTAAGCCCAATTTAGCTTGATAGGCAGGTCTTCCTTTCAAGTGTGGAGCTCCAAATTTGTTACAACAAGGGAGCAAAGAGCAGGGGGGAAGGGGGCTCCCAGCTCTGGTTTTGCAGACAGTGGAGAGACAGTTGCTGTTGGCATTTTGATAGAGAGAGTGCATTAGAGCTTGAATTTTCTTTGTGTGTGGTGGGATAGGGATCTACCCCTTCAAGTTCCAGGGCTGTTGCCAGGCTCTGGGCCAAGCTATTATTTATTATTGGTACCTTTCCTGGTTCCTGCTCAGGTCAGGTTTCTGGGAGTGGTGCAGTAGGGATCTTGACTTGGATGATGGCTGGAGGAGAGCCTGCTGGCCCCCACGAACAGCCAACCACGAACATGTTTGTGAACAGGGCCATGTTCATGGTTGTTTTGAGTCCCTGTTTGTGGATGGCAATGAACAACGAACATCATGTTCATTTTTTTTTCTTTACTGTTCGTGCCCATCTCTAGTCTGGAGCAGCTCTGGATTTGGTATAAAACAAAATATCACAATCACAGATAACCTAGAAATATATTTCTTTAAGCAGCCAAATCTCTCAGTCCATTCATGACATTTTTCTCTCTATTTTTAAATATCAGCCCAAAAAATGACCATAATTTATCATTTTCTACATGAAAAACATATTTCAAAAAACAGGAGTGAGTTTTTTAAGGCATCTTATTCCTGACAGCATAATGCTTGTTACTATTCCACATTATATTATGTGTGATCCATGGGTTGTTATGTGTGATCATGCCTATGCTCATGGGGAGCTTTTTTTTTAGGGTTTATGCATCAGAGTGGCTATCCATCTGTTTTGGGGCGGGGGTGGGGGGAGAAAGAGCAGCTGTATATTTATCATTTGACGTGTCTAAGTTTGGGCATTGTTCAGATTTTTCAGTTATCTGCTCAGCCTTTTCCAATGTTTCAAGTGTGACCTCTGGATTAGGATAAGAGGATTTTCTGTGGACTCCTCCCTGTGAGCTCCTGGGGTCCAGGCCTCAGCTGACTTGGTACAATATTCCCCCAAACCTCTACAAACCTATAGACCTCTCCGAGAGAACTGTATAAAATCCACAATTTAAGTCTTAATCCATGTGTCTTGGAAATCATTCCTTTTATTTTAAAACCTTGCCACAGGAGGTAGAGGCTGCTTAGCAACCACAGGGTGTGGTCCTTCAGACATTCATCTCCCATCCTGTCTACATACTTGTGCCTTGAACAAGGGCACTGTCCAGCCAATCGTTGGTGCAGCTGTCCCTGGAGGGTTATTATTTTGCAGGCAAAGCAGAATAGATAAAATATCCTGTACTTTTGGTAAGGCAGGGAAATTGCATGTGCATACATTGCCAAATGGACAGATTTCCTTGATGGCCAATCACCTCTTGCTAACGCCTGTTTGCTATGTAATTATCCAGCTTGGGCTATTGAAGCTATCTCTTTCCTGAACTGCATCATTTCAAATGAAGCTCACATTTCACCATATGTGTCTGATGACCAGGGGGCAAGAGGGGAAAAGTTATATTGCTGACAAATAATTGCAGGGTCTGCTTGCTTAACATTTGCAGCAAATCAACAGTGGCATTTGGAGGGGCTGCCTGGAGGTCTGGAGCTGTCAAGCTGGATAATGGCTTTAAATACCACTGGCTGGTAATAATGCTGGGCTTCAGTGCACAGTGTTTAAAAGTGTAAATAGAAACATTCTGGGAAGCCCTTTTATTCTGCTTTCTGTGTGTCCATCTGTTGACATGCAGTTTGGAGTGAAGTAGTTCATGGGGACCTCATGTAACATGCTCAGCCCCTGACCTTTAGAAGATAAGGAAGCTTATTTCATATAACAGTGTTATTCGAATTTAACCTCCAACCAAAGTCTCCACAATTACATGAGCTGGCAGCATATGACCTTGTAGAATGGAAGCCATCCCAAGGATAGCAGATGGTTGAGAGGTATGATTTTATTTCCATGTGAACTGGACCAATGGAGCCTATGGAGGGAGGTATGACTTTGTAATAATTCATTATGATGACTCGAGTTTTACCTTCTTTATATTTGCAATACAAGATCTAAATTCTTTCTGACGCTACAAGAAACCCTTCTTTTCTGGAGATATAAAACAGCACTGGACTCTCACTGATGGTTTCTTGCTTGCTTATGGTGCCAACATTTATTGTCCTCGTAGATTCTGCAGTATTAAATCCCATACATTTATAAACGACAGTTTCCCCTGATAATCTGGAGATACATTCAGGGAAACATAACAGTTCCCATCACTTAACATGATAATATAGATAAACTGGATTATCAAATGATTATATGTAAACCAGAGTAAAGTGGCGTTTGGCAAAAGGTTACTTTTTTCACCCATACTTTCAAGATTTTGTTTCATTATCATAAAGGCTATCAGTAATGATATTTGCAAATTTCAAAACTGAGATACTTGAGAAATTCTGGCCCTATTACAAGCTGAAACCAAGTCCTTACCAATGTTCAGCCTCACCAACAAGTAGCTGCCCTAACAGTCCCCCCCCCCCGCAAAAAAAAAAACACTTGAAGGCTGGTAAAACTCAGCAGGAAGTACTGGCTGACAAACAGAGCATTCTTTCCAGGATACTCATGATTCGAGCATCCTTTCCATTGCAGTTCCCAAACCTCCCCAGCTCATGAATTTTTCTGAGATCTTTGAGAATCCTCAGAGAAGGTTAAGAAGAGGTGAGCTGAGGGAGAGAAGCTTGCTTATCAGTGCATGTATCCTAAAAAAAATATATAAGCTACGGATGAGATTTTTTTTTTGTCATGTGTGTTCCTGTCTGCAGGTATAAGGGCAGAGGCAGAGGCTTCTGGAGGCAAGGAAGGGAAATGTTCATGGGGAACATCTTGTCAGCTGCACACCGTTTCAGCTCTCTCTCTCTGTGGGGAATATGCAGATTTCTCACACCCCTCTATCTAGATCCCATTTCTCTTCAGAATGCTGTTCTGGCTGTCTTTGCTCTTGCTGGGTTGGAGATCTTTGGCTTCTTACTATCTATGCTGTCAAATACCCTTCAAATTGATAGACTTGTGCATGGATAACAGAAAATGATTAACAAAGAAAGAATATTTGATTTCTTTCTAATTATAAAACTCTTTAAAAGCAAACAGTCAAAATTAGTCTAAATTCTTTTGTTGACTTTGGAATGATTCTGTGGGACACCCGTGACAACAATATAAACAAACATAATCTTTTCCCCCTCTGAGAAGGGAAGGTGAACTACACTGTGAGATAAACAAAAGTTCATCATTTTGACTAATTAGTTTGAAATAAGCTCTGGCTCCATTTAGCTATTCTGTAGTCCTCTGACTCTGCAGTACAAACAACTCCTCGATGACAGCAGGTGAACTGCTCTTATACATTTTAATAGAATGGTGCTAAAATATTTATTTCTTGGTTGGATAAGTGTATATCACAGCCACCTGGGAGCTTTCAGGAACTGTCCTTGCTGTTCTCTCAGGGTCAAAGCATTACTGGGATCAAGTATAGGAGGTCTCTAGCTCAAATCTTGCTTATGGCCTTGGACAAACTGTTCTCTATCAAGTTCCCATTTGCTAAAGTGGAATTCTCTCAATTCCTCTTTGCTTAATTTCTCCCTGAAATCCAGCATTCTGTTTTGATTCCACTATTTAGGAATTTGAGTCCGTTTTTTTCTTTTTTTAAAAAAATAAAGTTTTATTTGAAAAATAAATAGAATTGACAATAAGAAAGTGCATAGAAATTTATACAGAAGACAAAGCACTACATTTGAGCTACATTTAAGCTACAACAGAAAAATATATTCAAAATATGTGACAACACAACTTGCTTATGTAATAGTTCTCTTCTCCCTCTCCTTGATTACTTATACCTAAACTTTAATATCAATAGTTTTTAACCAGTCATCTCTTCCATAATTTATACTCAACATTTTTAAAAGTCTCTATTAGAGGTGGGCATGGAAAAGGGAAAAAACACGGGCTGTTGGTCCATGGTCTGTCACATTTCACGGACCACAGACCATGAACTTTTTATGGACCTGCTCTGGTTCGTGGACCAGTTGGTCTGTGGTCCATCAGTGCCAGTTTCCATGCCACTTGCAAGCAGGGGCACAGAAATGGGGGCTTTAAACTTCTTTTTGCTCCAGCTGACTGGCGGAGTCCACTAGTCAGTTGGAGCAATTTTTTAAAAATGCTCCCCCTGCCGCTTGCAAGTGACGTGGGGAGCACTTTAAACTTTAACCCCCCCTTGTTCCAGCTGACTGGCAGAGCCCACCATTCAGCTGGAGAAAGGGAGGTTTAAAATGTTCCCCTCACCGCTTGCAAGAGGCGTGGGGAGCGCTTTAAACTTTAAACCCCCTTTCTCCAGCTGACTGGCAGAGCCCACCAGTCATCTGGAGCAAGGGGGGCTGAAACGCTCCCCTGCCATTTGTGAGTGGTGTGCAGAGTGCTTTAAACTTTAAACCCCCTTAAGCTGTCAGGAGGGGAAGTCCCAGACTGAAGGACCAGCCCAAAAGATGTGGTGTTCATGGAAAACTGGTGTCCCATGACCCGCCGGTTTGCGAACGCCGAACCAGGCCAGTTCGCGTCAAATTTAGGTTTGTTTTCCAGTTTGTACCCACCTCTAGTCTCTATGTTATGATTACTCTATTTCTGTATTAACTACTCTTAATTTTTCATAGTTTTGAGCTAGGTAATCAAAGAAATCCTTCCACTTTTTCTGGAATTCCAATATTGGTCTGTTATGCACATAGGAAGTTAATTTAGTCATCGATGGATTTTTGTACAGTTTGTCTATCCAGTCAGGCATATCAGGGCAAGATTCTGTCTTCCATTTTGCTGCATATTGTACTCTCGCAGCTGTCACCATAAACTGGAAGACTTCTCCCTGTTCTTTTGTAACATTACTCAGTAGAGTATTTAATAGCATGTGTTTTGGATTCAACTTAAACCTGAGCTTGAAAGTATTCTGCATCTCTTCATGTATTTTTATCCAATATTTTCTTGCATATTCACCACATGTGATAATATGTTGCATCCATGCATGGACTGACCACTGTAGTCCTTACTAATTCTCACAATGTCCTTGGGCCATCTAAAGAACATTTTATACCAGTTCTCTCTTAACAGTTGGCAATTTGTAAATTTGATATCTTTGGTCCATAGATTATCCTATTGATTCATGGAAATGGTTTCGCCAAAATTTTTCATCCATTTTAACATACAGTTTTTAATTTTTTTCCATTTCTGTGTGGTGGTGCAGTAGATTTTTGTAGTTTTTTTCCTAATAAATGCTTCAGGTCACCACATTAGTAATTCCAACTCTGTTTTCTCTCTTGATCTGCTACCTTCTTTGAGAGTTTGTTCTTTAAGTTTAGATACCATTTGATGATACATCAGCCATAGAATATTTTTCCCTTGAGCTTGAATTTCTTGCCAAGTTTTCACATTACCTTACTTATCTGTCATAAATTGGTAGCTCAACTGGTCAATTCTATTTCTAGTGGTGGCATCATAACAAATGTTTATTGGTGATATCAATGGCAAAAATGGTGGACTCAATCTATTTCTGCATTGAAACCATATTTTAAGTAGTCTGTCTCTTAGTATATGAACACATCTGGAATTTGAGTCAGTTTCAAATCAATTTAGATATCTAAATGGTTGAAAAATTAAGAACAAGCTGAGCAATTAAACAAGCAAATAAACACAAGCCAGGACTTCTCTGAACATATCCTTGCTGCATGCTTTTTACTCTTTGTATCATATTACAGTGGCACAACAACAGGCAGAAATCCACAGGTGAGGAAATCTACACTATCACATTGTAAAAATCAAAACCAAAACACCCTCAGAATTAATGATGAATCAAAGAGATTCCTCCTTTGAAAGAAGAAAAGAGAATAACAGGAACCAATTGCTCTGTCTAAAAGAAGAAAATTTCAGAGAAAGAAATTTCACACACACAGCCCATAACAACCCTATCATTTTCAGTAAGAGAATAATAAGAGTATGTTGAAGACTGACTAAGCAAAATCCATCACCTTCAGTGGACTTAGAAAATTGTAACTTTGTTTGTGATTGATCTGTGAAAGCACTATTTAAATGCTAATTATTGTTATTTGCTAGGTCTGATACAAATTGTTGCACCCTCCCACTCACCAGAACATTTGATTCCATCCTAAATATTACCTCATATGAAAGAAAAAAAAATCTAATTTTATTTTTGCAGTAACATAAATAGAACATATTATGATAAAAAGCTTCCCAGCCATCACCATCTCAGGCTCTGGTATAGTGTACCTGTTTCTGTCTGCCAGTGCTCAAACCCTACCACTTTTTGCAGGTCCTTGGAGAAAGTAATCAACTATTGTAATATTATTTCAAAATATGGACAATTCAGCGGTATGTCATTCAACTATTTATATTTTCAATGTTAGTGCATATATATTTAATGATAACACTGGTATGGGCACTGTTAACTAACAACATCGGGGAAGATGGAAAAGTTTTATAGTACAATCCTAAGTACGGTTGCACCCTTTCTAAGTCCATTGCAGTCAATAGGCTTAAAAGGGTGTAACTCTGTCTAGGATTGTAATTTTACTTGTCAATCTCCCAGTTTTCTCAGATCTTATATCAAGAAATAGACATTTTGTCTTCCGTTTATTACTATGAGTTCCATGATCACATTTTGTAATACCCATTGCTGCACTGTGTTACCACATGTGCTCCCTTCCACATGTTCCCTTAGTCACATGTAGACTCTTTAATGTGGGTTTAGGACACTCACCCAGAACCACAACCAATTTGGGGGAACCAAGCTCGTTTTCAGGGGAAACTTCTTCCTGCTTCCTCAGCCTGGCTAGCTTGGAAAACTGGTTCTTGAAAACTCTGACTCTTGAAAGCTTACACTCTGAAAATCTTGTTGATCTCTAAGGCACCACTGGACTCAAATGTTGATGTTCTATTGCAGACCAAGATGGCTACCCATCTAAACTTGCCAATTAGGGGGAGGAGAACATGTGATTTAGGGGAAGTTCAAAGTGCCTTTAACAACAAAACAACCAGACCTTTTCCAAAGCAAGTTTTAGAATTTATTGAGGGAAATATAGGGGTGCAGGAATTGCAAAGGTGCTCTAGCATAAGAACAGTGTAGTTATTGTGTTCAAAGGGAATGCATATGAAGAGTTACATAAGAGAAAAGAAAGTAAAAGAGGAAGCTCTGCACCTGGGAATGACCCCAAGGAGGGAGAGAGGGAGAGAGGGAGAATGGTAGAAGACATTCAAACAAGGTCAATCAAAGTAACCAAGCCCACCTGGCTGCTTGATAGTAATTAGATTTTGTGCTTTGCTTATCCTTGCTGATGAAATTTCATTGATAGATCTAGGTGAGTGCATCAATGAATCAGTCTCCCTCCCAAAGTTATAGCCACTCATTAGCATAGCCTGAAAAGAGCCTTGGCCTTACCTTTTCCAAAGTATGGAGTTTCAAAAATGGCTGTGAAAACAAATTTAGCCAAGATGGAGTCAGACCAGACAGCACACATCTAGGAAGGGATCCTGGTAACAACTGGTCCCATGCTCAGTAGATTTCCCAATCATACCATCAGATCTATCAGCTCTTTAGAAAAAGACAAATGCTTTCATGATAGAGGTAGCTTTTAGAGATGGTGAGAATTTCACCACAAACATGTTTCACAGTCATACTTACTATGTTTGAAGGTGTTGATCAGATATGAACCCATCACCAAGCCTACTGAAAAGGTTTGCATTAGGTTTTTGCAAAACAGTGCATGAGCAAAGATGCTACCAATTTAAAATAATTGGCAGTCATTAGCATCACTAGGAACTACAGAGACAAAGACCAAAGAGTCAGATTTTATTAAAACACAGCATTTATTTATGATTCATTTCTATGGTTTGTTATTGGGTATGTATTTGTCTGTTTAAACAATTACCTGTTGAGTGGAACAGTTACTCAGCAGGGATGGGGGGAGTAGTACAACTGTTAATCAACCTGTTTGAGGATGTTTGGCAGGTTGTTTCACTTTAGTGTGAAACACTAAAGAGCCAGTTTGGAGTAGTGGTTAAGAGTGTAGGACTCTCATCTGGAGAACTGGATTTGATTCTTCACTCCTCCACTTGAAGCCAGCTGGGTGACCTTGGGTTAGTCACAGCTTCTAGCTCTCTCAACCCCACCCACCTCACAGGGTGTTTTGTTGTGGGGATAATAATAACATACTTTGTAAACCACTCTGAGTGGGTGTTAAGTCATCCTGAAGCATATAAATTGAATGTTTATTATTATTGCTGTTGTTGTTGTTCCAGGCAGTACAGAGCAATTGGCTTTTGGCACATGCACATTCTCACACAACCATTGTTTTTTTTTTTAAATAAAATTTTTATTGGAATTAGAATCATTTGATTTCACATTACAATCAATTCCCGTTTCCCAATTTCTAACCCCCTCCCTTTCCCCCCTTTTTTGTAGACTTCCAACAGTTTTCCAACCCTTTGTCCCTTTTCCCTTACTCATTTTGAATTCATCTATCTAACAAATATATACTTTCCCTTTAATCTAAGCAATAATTCTTTACCTATTTTTTAATACTCTGTGCCCTATCTTTAAGTCCCTTCTTCCGTATTAGACAAACAATTTGTCCCTTTTTTCATAATTTCATGATTTCCTGGTTTCGAATATTTCTATAAACCATATACCATATAAACCATGCATTCATATAAGTCAACCAATTTAACTTATATTTTGTGTATTACTTTTTTTTAACCTATCTTATCTTCATTCTACTTTAGTTATATTTAATTATATTGTTAATTTCCTCTTTCTTTAATTATACATCTATATAACTATCATCAAAAGTTATCAATCAATTTGATCCATATATTTCTTCAGGTAGACTTATTCAGTTTAACATGTTACACGTTTATACCAGAAACAATATTAACTAGTCGGTCCTTATAGCTAGTTATTTTCTATCCATATTCTATATATTTTTCTATATATAACAATCTAACAAGATAACTGCTTAGACATTTTCATTTCTCTCTCTACCCTCCGGTAAAGTCACCCCCCTCTACATTTTGTCATGTTTCAATAATTCTCAAACTGCCACAGTTCTCCTCCCACCTCCCATTTCTTCAACACATATTGCTTCAGCTTCTCCCAGTCTGTGTTGAACTGTCCTGGGTCCAGATTTCTCAATTTTCTTGTCATTTTATCCATTTCGGCCATATACAGCAATTTGTAAGTCCAGTCCTCAGTAGTTGGCACTTCTTGTACTTTCCATTTTTGCGCATACAAAAGTCTGGCCGCTGCTGTCATGTAAAATAGCAATGTTCTATATTGAGCTGGAATGTTCTCCATTCCCAAGTTCAGTAGCAGGAGTTCTGGG
This sequence comes from Eublepharis macularius, assembly GCF_028583425.1. Taxonomy (NCBI): domain Eukaryota; kingdom Metazoa; phylum Chordata; class Lepidosauria; order Squamata; family Eublepharidae; genus Eublepharis; species Eublepharis macularius. Next base: position 63,183,750 of record NC_072793.1, read on the forward strand.
TTCTTATTGATTTGAAATTGTAGAATCTCACTTATTACTTTTATTATTTCTACCCAGTACTTCCTAGCTACCTCACATGTCCACCACATATGGTACAGAGAGCCCTCATGTTTTTTACATTTCCAGCATTTATTAGAAGTGTTCAAATTCCCTAGCGCAATCTTCTTTGGTGTCATGTACCAACGATAGATCATTTTGTAAATATTCTCTTTAATATTAGTACACGTTGTAGTCTTCATTGTATTTTTCCACAAGTGTTCCCATGCCTCCATTGTTATTTCTTTGTTAAAATTTATGGCCCACTTCACCATTTGTACTTTAACTATTTCATCTTCAGTATACCATTTCAACAGTACTTGGTATACCTTGGAAATTTCCTTCTTATCTTCTTTTAAAAGTGTCTGCTCTAGTTCCGAATTCTCTATTCTTATGCCTCCCTTTGCACAATCCGAGTTGTAGAGATCTCTGATCTGCCTATACTGAAACCAATCATAGTTGGGTGATAACTCGTCCTGTGTCTTTATTTTAAGTTTGGAAGATTCTATTCGGGTTATCTCCTTATATGTTAAACACTGTTGCTCAGTATCTCACACAACCATTGTTGAACAGTTGAGCTGATTGTTGAAACATCAGCTCATTGTTCGCAACCAGCAAACAAGAGGTGAGTGAAACTGGCAAATGTTCAAGCATCCCTGGCTGCCTTTTCTTCAACAACTTTCTTCAGATATTTGAAGAGACCCATGTGGTGCTGACTTCTTGAAATTCCTGCAGACAGGAGACTTAGGACCACCGAAACTCAGCACTCTGAGAGTGTATAGGGACAATACTTTGATGTCTTTCCTGAAGAACAGCATATATAGTGTGCAGAGCAGACTATAATTTTTTCTAAAAGAGAGAGAATCCTTTTCAATGTCACAGAGGATGCTGAAATGTGTCATGGATGAGAACTCTGACCCTGTCAAACCTAGAGACTCTAGAATCCTCAACAGTGTTGGCAAGACTATAATCTTCACAGTGTGCTATTGAACAGGGGAAGAGATTGCTGTGTGCAAGGGCTGAAAGGCTGGTGGAGATGCAACCCCAGCCAGTGCTTTATTGTATAAATCTTCAGTGGTTCACTTAACTATTTATACATATGAAATGCACCTACATAAAATTATCTTAGAAGGACTCTTTGTAAGCTTTGTAAAGGCTCAGCTGCCAAGTAACAATTTTCTGTGGACTTGGAAAAACCATTTAATGCTCATAAAATCCTTTTCTCAATACACCCAGTTGGAAGCCCAGATCATTTCTCTGGTGCTGTGTAGGAGGCATCTCGATGCCTTTAAAAGCCATTGTCCCTGGCACCCTTTCCTAGTTAAAGACATACGGATTTAATTTTGCATTTAAACTTCTTTATTTAAATGGCTGATCTATGTTATATTTTCAAAATATTCTAAATCTTTTAAGGGTGGGTCACACTATGCACCTTATCGTGGGTGTCATTATTTAGGCACTTTTACCCTGGCTCCCAGCTTTGCCACTGGCCTTGTTGATCTTTGCTTGCATATGAAATGTGCTGAGAGGTGCCAAGCTTCACACCCCTCTCCCAACATGCCATGCTGAAAACTAAAGGTTTGGATGCTGCTGCTTAGCAACAAGGATGTCCCTTTCCAACCCGCCCTGCCATAATATGAACAATGGACTGTTCCAGGAATGACCAACCATCACATTTGATTCCTCATGGTGCTTGCCAATGCCGATTATCTCTACCAAACTTGAGCAACCCACTCTATTTTTACTGAAATAGATATTGTCTAACTAGCCAAGGACTAGGTCTATTTATTCTGCATACCATGTGAGGCAGCATGAAGCCAGTGAAAAATGGTTCTCCTAGTGAAACCACATAGTTCCTTCTTGGCCCTGAAGTGACCAACTAATCTCATGATGCTTTATAGGATGGGTCAGCAGCTCAAGGCAAATGCCTGCATGGGAAAGGAGGGGCATGCTTGCCAAGCCTCTGCAAGCCACCCCCTTTTATTATATAGTTTATTATTATAAATTATACATTTTACATTATAAATATTTTATAAATAATAATATTTATTATACCAGTCTTCCCAAGAAAATCCCATGCTTTATGTGAGTCAGGAAGGGGCCATGGCAGCCTTGGCATTAATAGTCATGGCATTAATGGCCATGAACGCAAGTAATCCCTTGCTTTTGTGCATGTGTGCTACTAGGAAAAGGTGAAAATAAGTTGTAGAACAGCTCAGATATGGGCCAGCATTTGAAAACCACTGCATTATACTCAGGGACGATTTGTTATTTGCAAAATGGCTATTCAAATTGAATTGACTTTGTTCACAATGCTTGCACATTGTTAAGTCAAGTATCAGGGTACAATAGAAATCAGACCTCATATGATTGCCTCAATAATTTCCTTACAATTCAAAATGAACAGCGTTTCTACTGTTTTGCATCTGCGCAGTGGCAGCAGGCTGAGTAGCCACTGTTAGCGCATGCTCCTCGTTTTGCTTGGATTACGTTTGCCACTCCCACCTCAGATCATGGATAGGTCATGTGTCACTTAAAAATCAACTCTTATCAGTGAAATTCTAAGCAGAACTTAGACTGGAGTAACTCCATTTAGGATTGCACAGTATAAGAGTACGTAGGCTGCTTTTGTGCTTAAGCAGTTGGCAGCATTCATCATGTTGGTGTATAAACAGAATTTATGCAACCAAATTACAGATTCCAGCTGGCACTGAAAGAACCACCTTGAACTAAGAGGAAAGGCAGGGTAAAATATTTAACTAACTAAGGGCCAAGCTACACATGACGAATGACACTTGAACGGCAAGTGGATTGAGTGGAGGGCAAGTGAACAGGGAGAAATACACTTGCCATTCAAGTGTCATTCGTCATGTGTAGCTTGGCCCTATGTAAATAACATGCAAATATTTTGCAGGTAAAGGTAGTCCCCTGTGCAAGCATCGAGTCATTACTGACCCACGGGGGGGGGGGGGGGGACATCGTATCACATCGTTTTCTTGGCAGACTTTTTATGGGGTGGTTTGCCATTGCCTTCCGCAGTCATCTACACTTTACCCCTAGGAAACTAGGTACTCATTTTACTGACCTCAGAAGGATGGAAGGCTGAGTTAACCTTGAGCTGGCTACCTGAACCCGGCTTCCGCCAGGTTCGAACTCAGGTCGTGAGCAGAGCTTGGACTGCAGTACTGCAGCTTACCACTCTGTGCCACATTAGTAGTCAGGCAGGCAACATGAACAAGGCTGAAATGTTAGACAGACATGTCTTTCACGTATGTGCACATGCACACACAGCCCTGTGGCAAGCAGAACTGAGGCAACCAATTAAAACTCCTTTTTAGCAAATTCATCTTTTTTTTCTGTTGAGCGCTTTGAGGAGATGAGAAGAGAAGGAGTCAGTTGCAGTAAAGCAGTGCAAGAACAGATTCTACGTGTGATCTAAGACTGAATAAAGAGAGTCAAGCAGGCAAAACAGAGCATGGCTAGAGTAGTGCGCATGATGTTTGCCTCTAGAGTCCAGGAGAATTTGGGTTTAAAACAGAGAGACAGACCATGCAGATTCCTCCTCCCCAAGCATGTTGGAAAAGCCTTGTTTATTTTATTATCTTAAAAGATGTAACAAACCTGATGGAAGAAGAATGTGGGAATGGAAATGCGAAAATCAATTTCAAAAGTTTGAAAAAAAATATCCAAGGGTTCAAAAGTGCTGATTTCAGTTTGTGACCAGTTTGATGAACCAACCAAAGCACTGCCCCTTTGCATCTGGAAGGCGCATGCCTTTAATTTATTGAAAACTTTTATAACCCACCAGTCCTGTGCTCCAGGAAGCATCCATCAAAACATTAAAACAATGGTAAGAGCCATTACAAAGACTGTATGAGAAAAATCAGTGAATTAAAAATCAGAACCAAATGTTTTCCAACATAAGTAGATTTTCAGGGGTGAATAAGCTGGTATGAGCCAGTATGGAATATGGATAGGAAAGTGGCTGAAGTGGTAGTGCCTCCCATTTTCCACTTCAAGGTCCTCTAGAGAGACAGTACTGGTAGATATTATACTCTTTTGTTGCAGGTAGGTAGAGCAGAATGACTCTAAATAATAACCTAACTAAACTTAACAGGAGATAAGAATTAATCATCTTCCTTGGTTGCTCAATGGTATGACAACTAACCTGAAATGTTCACGCCCTCTGTGCCATAATTGTTCAGTTGTGCTTCTTTCCATACACAGCATTTTGGTATATGACATCCTGACAAATTCAGTTTTAGAAACCATATTAAGAGGTGGCAGCATTTCATTAACCAGTCAAATCATGTGTAGAGACAAAATTTAAATGCTCCTCTAGAAAATTAATGAGTTGTTGTTTGATTCAGCTTTAATATGAATTAATGTTTTCATTCCAGTTCTAGCTCCAGTAATGGTGCATTTCTAATTTCCTTTCACTCTAAATTGTCAGCATAATCTGCCAATAGAGTCTTAGCCACGGGAAAGGGGACCAATCAAAAAGATTGTGTACTACTGAAAAGATGACATGCTAATTCTGCTCAATAAAACACTGCTTCCCATTGAAAAGGGTAGACGATAGAACCAAGTGACATCGATGTCAGCTTCCAGGATTGACTAGGCTATCAATGTATCTTGTGTGATTAGCTTCTACTGAGAATATGTACCATTTAAGGAATCCTTTGCATCACATGGGTCTGATGTGTGTAGTACATGAGGTGTTTTAGATTGTAGCTGTGCCACGTAGGACTTAAAAAGCCTGGAGTGGCTCATCTCTCAATGAGGGATCTGAGTTTAGGACACTGAGCTCCCAGAGTAAATTATTTTACCATTGTATTGTCGTGCCAAGACCACGGCAATACAGCCCGGAAAACCCACAACAGCCATCATATTTTACCATTTATTTTCCTTTTTCATCCTGCTTTTTGCCTCATGAGGCAAACAATCCTTTAATAATAAAATCCATGAAGATAATTAACACTGATCATGAAAATTAAGTAAAACAAATAGTGATCATTACAGGCCCAGAAATAATATAACTAGTATTCTTCAAGGTCAACCAACTGATCACTAGTCATGGAATCTAAGGCTAAAAAAAAGTTCCACCTGTTATCTGTAAACCACCAAAGACCTGGCCCTGGCTGGATGGGGTAGGGTGGGAAGAGACAGTTACAGAAGAGAAATGATTTAAAATTTCTCAGATTTTCTGTTTCAAATAAAAAATGGCTGTTTCATCTTTGCTTCTCCCTTGAGTGAATAGAACCCACAATTCTTTATTTGAAGGTGGGAAAGGCAGAGTATAAATGCTTTAATAAATAGATTCACTTTCTATTTCATTATAAATGAAATGCTTTAATAAATAGATTCACTTTCTATTTTATTATACTGAATTTTCTTGTAAAATGCACATATTTCAACATTATTCATAAATCAAATAATTAATAATATTCATTATGGGTTGGATCCAAACTAAGTTTTTCATTAATGGAAGGGGGGTGTTGTCTGCAGATTCTCCTGCATAAGAAGCTTGATTTCCCTCTTCTGCTGTTCTTGAGTGTCCTTGTCTTGCATAAGCAGTATGGGGGGGTGGGGGGGAGTTCAGTGGGTTGAAGCAGAAGGAGAAACTTGAGAGACAGGAAAGTTCCATTGTGGTGATAGAAGTACTTTTTGTTGGCAGACAATGAAACTTGAATCCAACCTATATGTATAAGCGATATACATATACCTATAAATACCTTCCCAGTGCCATATAAAATCAGTAAAGTATGGTTACATAATGCAAACAAAGGTAACAGCAAGAAGTGGAGAAATAAAAAAAGTTCATTGTGTTGATTCAATAGGTCTTGCATATATATGGTGAATTTAAACTGTGATGTATGTGTGGAACCAACATGCTTGTTGATGTGCTATATTTCCTGGAAAGCAAAGAGAATGAGAATAAAGAGCTGGAATTTGGTAGTACAAACTATAGTACAAATTTAATACTATGGATATGTAGATTGGGGAATATGCTTTGTTTTGTCATTGTTACATTAGGAACCTCTTTATTGAATTATTTAACCTTGAAAATATTAATTTCCTTTGTACCATACTGAGAAGAGGAAATACTGTGGTGAGTAAGATTGCCCCTCCCCATTTTGTGCACCCCCAAAGACCCTGTGACTTAGCTACCAGCGGCCTGGGTAAAATAATCCAGTTCAATATCAAAATGGGCCTCCCTGAACTAGCTGGAATTCCTTTGAATGTTCTCATATACCTGCTGGAATGCTCCAAAATTCACATCAAACATAAATTCTTATATACAAGTTTATCAATTGATTGCAAACATAGGGTATTAATCCAGAGGAGTTAGCCATGTTAGTCTGTAGTAGCAAAACAGAAAAGAGTCCAGTAGCACCTTTAAGACTAACCAGCTTTACTGTAGCATAAGCTTTCAAGAACCACAAGTTCTCTTCATCAGATGCATGGAGGGTAAGAAGAAACCAGCCAGATATATAAAGGTGGTGAGGGGAGGGGGGAGTAGGTGCAAATCAGTTTGCTTCTGATAATGAGATCAGTTTGCTTCTGATAATGAGATCAGTTTGCTTCTGTTAATGAGATAACCATTCATAGTATTATCGAAGGCTTTCACGGCCGGAGAACGATGGTTGTTGTGGGTTTTCCGGGCTGTATTGCCGTGGTCTTGGCATTGTAGTTCCTGACGTTTCGCCAGCAGCTGTGGCTGGCATCTTCAGAGGTGTAGCACCAAAAGACAGAGATCTCTCAGTGTTACAGTGTGGAAAAGGTGTTGGCAGGTCATTTATATCTACTCAGGAGGGGTGGGGTTGAGCTGAGTCATCCTGTAAGAGTTTCCCAGGGTGTGGAATGCTAATGGCGGGAGGCTTCACTGTATCCTGAGGAGGTTCTTTTGCATATGGATTGGTGCTTGATGTGCTAATCTTCTCTGCAGGGCTATTGTCGGGTGTAGAGTGTTTTGTTAGCCTGGTGTTTTTCAGAACTGGAAACCATGCTCTGTTCATTCTTAAGGTTTCTTCTTTCCTGTTGAAGTTTTGCTTATGCTTGTGAATTTCAATGGCTTCCCTGTGCAGTCTGACAAAGTAGTTGGAAGTGTTGTCCAGTATTTTGGTGTCCTGGAATAAGATACTGTGCCCTGTTTGTGTTAGGCTATGTTCAGCCACTGCTGATTTTTCAGGTTGTCCAAGTCTGCAGTGTCTTTCATGTTCTTTTATTCTTGTCTGGATGCTACGCTTTGTGGTCCCGATGTACACTTGTCTACAGCTGCAGGGTATACGGTATACTCCTGCAGAGGTGAGGGGGTCTCTACTGTCTTTTGCTGATCGTAGCATCTGTTGTATTTTTCGGGTGGGTCTGAATACTGCTTGAAGGTTATGCTTTTTCATAAGCTTTCCCATCTGATCAGTAATTCCTTTGACACACACAGTAATTCCCGACACACACAGAAAACTATGCAAGACAGAAGCACAGCCACCTAGACTATATGGACTCCCTAAAATACATAAGGATTCAGTCCCACTCCGACCCATTGTGAGTGCCATTGGTTCACCGACATATGAATTAGCTAGACATCTGTCCGATCTCCTGCAGGACCACATCGGGAAAACCTCGTCTTACATCAAAGATTCAGCAGATTTCATCAACAAAATCAGTTCTCTGAAACTCAATCCACAAGACATACTTGTCAGTTTTGATGTTGTATCCCTGTTTACCAAGGTTCCAGTAAAAGACACTATTGCACTTATTAATCAGATTTTCCCAGAGGATATAACAGCCTTATTCCATCATTGTCTGACAACCAGTTACTTCCAATGGGATAACGAATTCTATGAACAGATGGATGGGGTGGCCATGGGGAGCCCACTCAGCCCAGTTATAGCAAACTTCTACATGGAACATTTTGAAAAAACAGCTCTAGAATCAGCACCCCACAAACCTAGTGTATGGTTTCGGTTTGTGGATGATACATTTATCATTTGGAGCCATGGGGAGGAAGAATTGATGGGGTTTTTGAATCATCTCAACAACATCCACCTGAACATACAATTCACAATGGAGAAAGAAATCGAGGGAAAACCCATTCCTGGATACCTTGGTCATCCTCAAAGCAAACTTTCAGTTAGGTCACAAGGTCTACAGGAAACCAACTCACACTGATCGGTACTTACACAAAAACTCCAATCACCACCCCCGACAGAAAAGAGGCATAATGAAAACATTAGTGGATCGTGCAAGACAGATATGTGAGCCGCACTTTCTCAATGAGGAAATTAATCATCTAAACCACGCACTTCAGGCAAATGGCTACTCCAGAAATGAAATCCGAAGAGCAATCAAACCCAGGATGAATCAAACAACCAAGGAAAAACAGTCTCCTACAGGAAAAGTGTTTTTGCCATATATCAAAGGAATTACTGATCAGATGGGAAAGCTTATGAAAAAGCATAACCTTCAAGCAGTATTCAGACCCACCCGAAAAATACAACAGATGCTACGATCAGCAAAAGACAGTAGAGACCCCCTCACCTCTGCAGGAGTATACCGTATACCCTGCAGCTGTGGACAAGTGTACATCGGGACCACAAAGCGTAGCATCCAGACAAGAATAAAAGAACATGAAAGACACTGCAGACTTGGACAACCTGAAAAATCAGCAGTGGCTGAACATAGCCTAACACAAACAGGGCACAGTATCTTATTCCAGGACACCAAAATACTGGACAACACTTCCAACTACTTTGTCAGACTGCACAGGGAAGCCATTGAAATTCACAAGCATAAGCAAAACTTCAACAGGAAAGAAGAAACCTTAAGAATGAACAGAGCATGGTTTCCAGTTCTGAAAAACACCAGGCTAGCAAAACACTCTACACCCGACAATAGCCCTGCAGAGAAGATTAGCACATCAAGCACCAATCCATATGCAAAAGAACCTCCTCAGGATACAGTGAAGCCTCCCGCCATTAGCATTCCACACCCTGGGAAACTCTTACAGGATGACTCAGCTCAACCCCACCCCTCCTGAGTAGATATAAATGACCTGCCAACACCTTTTCCACACTGTGACACTGAGAGATCTCTGTCTTTTGGTGTTACACCTCTGAAGATGCCAGCCACGGCTGCTGGCGAAACGTCAGGAACTACAATGCCAAGACCACGGCAATACAGCCCGGAAAACCCACAACAACCAACCATTCATAGTCTCTATTCAATTCAAGTCTGACTGAGTCAAATCTACATATGAATTCAAATATGGTATTAAATGACCCTTACCACTAATTCCCAGTTTACACATTTAAGAAAGCAACAGCTTACTGATACAGAAATTTCTTCTGAAATATACAAAGCATAAACTATTCAACAACATTCATACAATATCCAACCATTAATTTTACAGAGGAATATTTTACAACATTAAAAACAAACATACATACCAAACTTTATGATGTTGTGCCACTCAGTCTCTCGGTAAAAGTCTTCATCCCTTCTGAATTTGCTCCATTATACTCTCCTTAGTGGAGCATATCTCTCAAAAATAAGCCCTTGGGTGCCTCACTGGTAGAGCACTTCACCCAACTTAATCACAGACCAGATGCCTTTAAATATTGCATTTTGTACCAATATAGGGCACATCTATATAATAAGATTGACATCACATGGGTTCTACTCCAGATGGAAATGCATTTGATTTACAGGTTTAATACTATAGTTCCTAAAGGCTTAAACTAATCAGTAGACTTTACAGCTTTCCTATACACATTACTCATATGGGGTGAAAGAATGCTACACTGTTTCTTTAACAGAGCAAGTGAACTAAGAACACCCATGGAGGCTGGGGATTTAACATCTCTATGTAGAGTGGTGTAACTAACTACAACCAACTTCAGAAGGGATGAAGGCTTTTGCCAAGAGACTGAGTGGCACAATGTTATAAAGTTTGGTATGAGATATTTAATAATATTTGTTTTCCTTTCACACTTGTGTTTTTATTGCCTTCAAATCCAAATGAAGAATTTAATCCTTGGCAAAACATTTTCCAGAACAAAATGGTCTTGAGAAACCATTTTAAAAACTGAATAAGAAAAATAGACACTCAAATAAGACCAGTCTCAAATAACAAGAAATATTGACCATGCAATTTTAGTCTTGTGGCACTTCAAATTTTGCAAGGGCGCTTATTGAACTTTGGAAGTTTTTCAAGAATAAGTAAGAATAACTGTCAACTGCCATGAAAGTAAACAGAGTGGACCTGTGAGAGGCGATCACTTCTTTGGTTCCAATAACAGTATGTCTAGGACTATTGTTTTCATATAGCAGGATAATGGGACATGAAATGGACGATATTCAGTTGCAGTGCAGTGTTTGGGTAGATGGAAATCTTAAAAGCTGCCTTTTGTGACAGACTACACTTTTTTAAAACCTGCAAGTGCTGTACAAACAGCTGAAGTACTGTTAAGAGTTTATCCCTTACAGACACGGAGAGCTTTGAGTGACAGGCTACTCCAAGGAATCTGATTGAGTAGCATGAGCTGGAAAGAGAAGGGTCAGTTTTTCCACCCTAGCTGAAAGGAATAGAGAGTGAAAGAGTTGGGAGATGGAGTCCTAACAGAGAGCAGTTTAACATGAACGGGAGAAATGGAGAAAAGTTGGCAAGGAAGTTTGAGACATAGGTCTAGACTCCCATTCAGGCTAAAGAAAGGGGATAGATCCAAGAAGAGGAGACTTTCCCTGCCCAGTTAAACAGGGAGGTAGATGGTCGGATGTGGTTGGAAACTGCCGTTGAAAACCTTAAGATTCAGTTAACAAAAAAACTGAAGGAAAGCACTGGTGTTGGAAGAGAGGAGGTTTAGGGTACTGGAAAGTGGGTACCAGCATTCTTAAACCCCAAAGAGAAAAAGAATCCTAAAAGAAAGGGTACTATAGTGTTTGGGGAAAACATGGGAATAAAGGCCTCTAAACATAAGAATTTAAGTATTTGTGAAGAGCATAAGAACTAAAGTCTGTGCATTTACTGATTTTACCTGAGAGATTTCTATATTGAATTACCTCAGAAATTTTCAACCCCTGATTTCACCTGACCTTTCCCCTCTAAAATAAATAAAATAGTTACTTTTGAATGTTAAAAATGCCTATGTGCCATTTATGCTGTTTAAGAATAGAGAAGAGGGAAAGAGGAGGAGGGAACGTTATACCATGTGACTGAAAAACAGCTCTATTGTATTGGCTGTCTATGACTAAATTTCTAGCAAATGTTTGTGAAGAAATCTCCAGACCTCATCAATATTGTAGAAATTGTCATTTTGTTTCCACTTTTCTGATTTATATCATGGGACTGGAGACAGAATTATACTCTGAGAGCTCTGAAAAATATTCTGCAATAAAAGAAATGGCTGTACTTGAAAGTTAAGTTCATTGTTAATGCAGCCTCAAAAAGAATAATACCATATTTGATCCATGCTTGTGACAAACAACTCTCACTGTAGAGAGTCTGGAACAGGGATTGCATTTGCTTAAGGTAACAGATGTAGAACATAGGGCAAGAATAAGCCCTGGAGAGCTTCCAAATTGTTCCTATTGGTTATCATTAGTCCAATCTTTGCATTAAACCAGTGATTACAAGGAACCTTTCCCTCATGGATTTGTCTGGTAAGAAACCACTGAACATCTGTTACAGAAGACCAAAGAGTTGCAATAAATTCTGGGGCATACTCAGTTTATACTGGGCCAACTAGACCTGTGAGGTTTCTGCACTGATCTACATGAAATGAAAGGGTGCCCAACAATCACATGCTGTTGAATATTCCAGTGGATAAGTAGCATTGCCTAAACTCTCTTTCAGGAAAGTTTGCCTCCCAGTATCAATAAGGGTTATGCCTTCACAGGAAAATGAATGACCTCCAAACATTTACTATATATGGGATTGCCACAGAAGGAAGGAGGGATTTTTACTGATTCACCTTCTGTCTTGCTTTAGGCTGAAGTCCAAGGCAAGAATCAAGTTACTACAGCTGGAGTCAAAAAGTAGCATAGATATTGTTCTATCAAAGGCTGAAGCTGAAACAAGGTCTTAAATATTCTTTCAAAATGATGGAGATACAGGTTTCCCCAGTAGTTAAAGGAGCCAGGCCCAGTTACAGAGGCAAATAATGCAATGGGGCTATGATGGTCTGGAGGTTTCAGAGGTTTGAGTGGTTGGTGGATGAGAAGCCTCTGGTTCAGCAGCAGGCTGATGGACGGTTCAGGGTCAAAGTCTGAATCAGAAGGCAGGGTGCTACCACAGAGAAAGTGCATATACGGGCAGTTGTTAATTTAGCCCAACTGCAGGTGGTATTTAAAGATGGCCCTTTTCAGATGAGTGAAGCTGCCATGGCAGAACTTTGGGAGAGAGGCAGTTTCGTAGATATGAAGGGCCAAGGCCATGAAGGGCTTTTAATCTAATAGTTATGACTTTGAATTGAGCCCAGTAACTGATGGGTAGCCAATGGAGTGACTGCAGAATGGACATGATATGCATGCTCTTTTTAGCTCCTGAAAGTAAATGAGCTGCTGTGTTTTGCACCAGCAGGAATCTCTGAGTTGACTTTGAGGGGAGACCTATATAGAGTGAATTGTGTTAGTCTAGTTTACCGTAGCATAAATCCAGGTGGCAAGATCAGCCATGTTGAATTAGGGGGCCATCTTCCAGGCTAATCTAAGTTGTGAGAAGGCTTTTTTTGCCACTGCATTTACCTGCTTCTCCAACAGCAGTGCTGGATTCAATATAACCTCTAGGCTTTTTGCTGAGTCAGCCAAGATCAACTGAACCCCATCAAAAGTCAGAAGAAGCACAATGTCCTTCAAGATCTCTGCTTCTCCAGCCAGCATCACTTCCATTTTGTATGGGTTCAATTTCAATTATTTGCTTTCAGCTATTTGACAACAACTGTTAAGCAGTGACTCAGTACCTCTACAGCATCACCAGGGGATTTGAATAGTGAGATTGTCCAGGGTCGGGCCTCTCAGACCTACCAAGGGGCTGCCTAGACTGACTCTCGACCCCTGCCCCAACTCTGACTCACCAGAAGTTACCACAGCTTCCACCTGAGGCAGGAGAAGCAGCCCCTGCCATGATGGCCCAGAGGATGAGGCACGGTGGAGTAGAGATGGGGAGAGGTGAGATGAGACATGACACAGTGGAAGAGAGGTAAGGCAAGATTAGGTATGGCAGAGAAGAGGCGCCCAAAGCACACAGTGCACTGCACAGCATCGCAGATGATGGGTGGGTAAGGAGGAACAGACCCAGCCCTGCAGTGGAGGATCTGCAAAGACACCAGAAGAGGGGCAAAGGTGCACCCTTGCCACAGGAACCCTGCCAGCCAGGCCCCAGCAGGTGGGCCCACTCTGGGCAGAAATGGCCCCTTCATCTTTGCCCATAGGCCAGCAAGGCAGCCAGTCCGGGCCAGGGTTACCCAGCAGGGGGGCGGGGTTGGGCACCAAGATAGGGGATAGGGCCACATGGCTCTCAAAAACCTGGTGTAGCTGGGGTAAGGCCCTCTAGCCACCCATAGCTCAGGTGGTGGGACTTACCTTGGGAGTGGGAGCCCAGGGAGCAGGGCGGGGCATTCCCTACAGGGAGGGTATAAAGAGGGCTCAGTATCCCCTGGCTGGGGAGGAGACAGGGAGGAGTGTATGTGGTACAAGGTCAGCCTCCCAGGGAGAAATAGAGAGCTAGGGGCCTCTCACCCCACTTTCTAAGCCCACCCACATCTGAGGTCAGAAAAGGGGAGAGCCCTCAGGGTACAGGGCACAACATAGGCTGACCAGACGGCCCTACAGGGCACTCCCAAGCAGCTGCATGGACCCTGGCGCAATGGCCACCCTACTGCTGACCAATGCGCCTGAGGGGGCTTTTTACAGAGATATAGGGCTGGGTATATTGATGGCATCCAGTTCCACAGCTATGAATGATTTCTCCTAAAGGCTTTATATAGAGGTTGAATAACATGGGGGATAAGATTACATCTTGGGGAACCCCACAAGGTAATTCTGACACTGGGGATAGTTGGTCTCCAATAACAACCCTTTGAGTCCATCCTATGAGGAACAATTTAAACCAGTCTGAGGCACATCCCACAATACCTACTTCTGTCTCCAATCACCTCAACAGGATGGCATGGTACTGTATTGAAGGCTGCAGGTAGATCCAGGAGGAGCAACCATGAAGCATGGCTTTTGTCTACATTTAGGCAGAGGTCATCAACTGGAGCCACTAGAGCTGTCTCCATCCCATAGACTGGCCTAAACAAGAATGAAAGAAGAATTGTCCAAGACTTAAGACATAAGATTTGTCCAAGAAGGCTGGAGCTGTTTAGCTACTGCTCTCTCAACTAATTTACCAGAAAGGGCAGATTAAAGACCGGATGATAATTGGCTATATCATTTTTATCTAAGGATGGTTTCTTTAAGTACTGGGTGGATGACCACCTCTTTGAGAGGCTGAGGGAAGGTGCCTTAGTGGCTGATTTTTGATGGACATCAAGGGCTCCTTTATGTGGTCTTTACAAGATTATAATAGCCAGGGTGGGCAGGGGTCCAGTGTACAAGTAGTGACCTTCACAGATGCTAGAATTCTGTCAATATCCATTGTTGTAACCAGGTCAAAATTATTCAGAAGTTGACCAAGACACTAACAGAAGTGATTTGACATTGCCTGCCTCTGCAAGCCTGGTCTTCACTGGAGGTTTCCCATCCAATTACTAACCAAGGCCTACCCTGCTTAGCTTCAGAGATCTGATGAGCTCAGGCTATTGCCATACCATTCCATCACTCCCCATGATTCTTTGGCATTACAACCCCCCCTCCAAAGTGTTGGGTTTTGTGCTTGAATACTTGTGCAGCAGGCATCTTGTTTTTCCTAGAATCTCCTGATTTCTTGGGCAACAGTATTTCTCCCTCCCAACTGGATCCTTGCAAGGGATCAGGAGAGCTTCCAGCCAATCACCATAGGAGATAAGCTCCAGAGAGGGAATTTTTAATGCCCATAGCTACTACTCATAAGTTGGATAACATTTTCAGAGGAAAGAGAGACTCTACCCATCAGAAACTCCTTAAATAGTAATAGTATAAGTATAGGCACCCCTACGATGGACGCACAGCATAAAGACATACGTCTCATAGCAATTGGATGATTGATTCCTCACATGAAATCACGTACACATGTTCTTTAAAAACCCTCAAGCTATTTTCAAAAGTTGCAGTGTTGTGGGGGGGGGGTGGGATGGGGGAGATCTGCAAATGAAGTCTTTCTTACTTGGTGAAAGGATACAAGACACCATGGCAAGGAAGGACAGCAATTGCAGAGTTTTAAACAGACAGGTAAAAAATATATTTATTGTCCGTCATTGTAAGTAACACAAAGAAACTAGATGTAGCCAGGATTATATTTAAACTGCTGATGACTGGCACTCCATCCCCTCAATAGAGAAAAGTGTACCAAAGTACAGGAGGTCTGTTGATTTGGACCCCTTTGTCCATTCTGCTTGAAATTTAAGGATTCTTTAGATCAGAGGGAAGACTATGTTCTGTGCAAATTTGGTGCCAGTATATTTAAAAACAGCTGCACAAAACCCTCAAATTGTCTTCCCCTTTGAAAATAATGGTCCCATAATTCCAGAAATGTGTGTGTGGGGAGGAATCATGGATTTGAATTCTGAACTGGAATTGCTCTATATGAAAATCAGAAATAAATGGTAAAGATGTCCCCTACGACTCTCGGATCTAAAATTATAACTAAATTTTTCTCGGAGCACACCCATAGCATGAACTGATGGAGTTTATTAATTCAGCACTGTATCTAATTCTCTGTGTGATCCCATCTGTGGATGCTTAGATCCAGAGACTGGAGCTGTGAACAGAAAGGACAGATCTTTCTACAACCTTAGAATAGTCTAAGAAATATCTGAAATCTAAGCACACACACACTGGGGATGCTGCTAACCCATCACCTGTAGTTTTAAGAAAATACTGCCTGAAATGGCCATTGTGGAGGTTGCTAGATAGCCACAATTCGCCAGTCTCCAACTCTTGGTTTCTGTCATTGAAGACTGAGGGAGGGACAGGGTCTTTTGTAGTCCTGTTTTGGCTTTTGAGGGAATACTAATCAGGCCTGTCTGGCAGCAGCCACTGAACAACTTGATACCAGATGACATGCATGACTTACTCAGGACTGGCTGCTTGCTCCTGTTCAAGAGCAGCCACCCTATGAAAGCCAGTGTGGTACAGTGGTTAAAATTTCAGATTAGGATCTTGGAGACCTTGGTTTGAATCTCCATTCTGCTGGATGACCTTGGGCAAGTCATACGTTCTCAGGCTAACTGACCTCAAAGGGTTGTTGTGAGGAAAAATGGAAAAGTGGAGAAATATGTAAGCTGCTTTGGATCCCCATTGTGGAAGAAGGTGGGGTGTAAATGAAGTAAATAAATAATGAATGTAGCTGAAGATGAGGGGCAGATAAAAATGGGTGGGTGGGAAAACGAAAGGAGGGAATAGGGAAAGTTTAGGATATGGGAGTTGCCAAAAAACCAGAAAAAGAAAAGAGTGGGAAGAGGTGGATACAGGGGCAAGCGAAGTGCCTGCTGCAAGTCTGCAACTGGGCCACACTTTTCCCAAGTAGAGGCTGCCAGCAAGAATGAAGGAGGAAAAGCTGAAGACAGGGATGGGGGTGATAAAGGTAGACTGACTGGTAGGTGGGAAGGAGACCAGGAAGCAGGGAAAGGAAAAGGAGGCTACGGGGGCTTTCCGTGAAGGGGAAGAAGAAATAGGGGGGTAGGAAAAATGGGATCTCCCCTGCAAGTCCTGGAAGGTCTCCTACTTGTTGCTCTTAAATCTGCAAAGATGCCACCAAAAATTGCTGGCTTCATGGTAGTAGCCCTGTAGCCTACATGTAAAAACATTCCTGAACAATCAATAAATGAATGACGTTTTATCATTCATTATTATCCCTGTTCATTCTCTTTACCCTTCTCCACTACCAAGTCAAATTATCAGCATTCTATTTACTACCTAGTATTGCAAAACAGTGTATGTAGTATCACTTCTGTAAAAACACAGAGTATGTCTTATATTTACAGTGCAATCCTAAGAAGAGTTACTCCATTCTAAGCCCATTGAAATCAGTGGGCTTAGACTGGAGTAACTTTGCTTAGGATTGCACTGTTAGTTTTTCTAGTTGTTCAAGAGCACACAGTCAGTACCCTTTAAATATAACATTTTAGACAGCCCTAAGGAAACTGCAAGGAGGACAATCCCTCTCTGCAAAGGAAGCAACTGCAAAAAGACACGTCCACTCCAGTTACTTGAGCTGACATGTCAGAAAGGGGTCTAGAATTCAAGTATATATGTAGAACAAAGTGTGTAAAGAGCAAGCTTTTATAACAAGCTTTTACGGAACTGGCAAGATTAGATTCCCCCCCCCCCCGAGATCTGTTCCCAAGACTTGGGGGGGGGGGGGGCGGGAATTGCAAGGCTTATTCTGGGAACTGTGGCTCAAGTACTACTTTACATGAGCATATCCCCCCTCTCTCTTGTTCACTTAATTATAGTGATTCTATTTATAACTTCCATGTGTGACTTCTGTGTCACCCAACTGATTAGTAACATGATTAAGGCTCCTTTTTTCTCCCATAGCAGCTCAGATTTTAGGTTAAAAAATGGTTCATGTACAACAGAAAAGAGACTCTGTATGGGATATAAAGAGCTGCCTTATGCTGAGTCACACTAATGGGACTTCTAGCCCAGTCCTTCCTGATACTCCTACTACCTGAGATTCTTATACTGATAATGTCAGGGACAGAAACTTGGGCCTCCACGTATATGAAACATGGGCCGTTTCCACACACGTTGAATAATGCACTTTCAATGCACTTTAGTTATCCTTTAGAAGTGGATTTTTTGTTCCACACATGGAAAATCAGTTACAAATGTGCACTAAAGCGTATCGAAAGTGGATTATTCAACGTGTGTGGAAACGGCCATGGACTCTCCAACAGAACTTTGAACTGATTTGTGACAGATGGATTAGCCTCTTGCACACTGTTGAACGAACAAACACTATTTGCAAGAGAGATCCATGCCATTAAATAAATTGTAAATGTCTATTGTTAAGCTGTTGTTTATAGCTCATATACACATAAGCAGATCTAATAAGAAATAAGTCAGAAATAGTTAATGGGGCTTACTCTCAATAAAGTGTTCTGAGGATGGCAACCTCTGTTATTCAGGTGGATCACATATGCCTTTAACATAGCAAAGTTTGCATTGCTATGTTTTTCCCTTGGTGAGGGAGAGAGTGATTTCTATAAGGACTTAAGAGCATAAGAAGTACCTTGCTGGATCATACCAGTGGACCATCTAATCCTACATCCTGTTTCACATCATGGACAACTAGCTACCTTAGAGGGTCAACAAACAGGACCTGGAGGCCAAGGCTTTTCTCTGTTGTTGCTTCCTAGCACCAATATTCAGAGGTTTCCTGCCTCTATGAGGAGAGTCACCGTGGCTAAAGCCACTGATAGACCTGTCCTCCATGAATCTGTCTAATCCATTTTTAAAGCCATCTATGCCTGTGGCCATCATTGCACCTGCTGGCAGTGTATTCCACAATTTAATTACTCATTGAGTAAAGATGATTCAGACAGAGTGATGCCATACCATAAAGAGCAGCAGTATGGTTACTTTTCACTGGCATGGTCACTTTTGTATTACAGACAATGAGCTTTCACACATAGTCTGTATGTATGGAGGGAATAACTAACACACCTAGAGAAACCAGGTGAGGTTTGTCTTGGTGAAGTGAATATACAGACCCACCCTTTTACCCTTTTACCCTTTTAACATACAACCCAACAAGACAAAGAAATTATGATCAAACCATTATGAATTGTGTGGGCCAATCAATTCATGTTTCTAAGTATTGGTGAGCCATATCAAATAAATGCTCTGCTTTAGTGTGGGTTGAACCCCTTTTCAGGAAATTTTCTGGAAAGAGAGACATGACAAATTAAAGATGTGGTTTGAGAGTATGCCTGGTTTGAGAATGAATGCTGAGTTTTCTCTTCTTCTTTTGTTTGTTACTGCTTGCTGTATACACAGCCACACTTCACATCTCTGAGATCTGAGAAGCTGAGTGCTGTAGAAGGGCCTTAGACAGACAGTTTTGCTCTTGGGCTTTATAAAGGCAATAGACTGTCTTTAAGGAATAATGGCCTCCTGTCCAGTTGAGTGTATGTAACTCTATATTATTTATACACTCAGGTACTTATATAGTGTCCAGAATGAGTTTGCTTTAAGGGCTCATGGTTCACCGGGGACTGTGGTCTCCTTAGTCTTTTTTAAATATTCTTTGTCCGAAACCATTGGGAAGCCTCATAAATTGCCAGGCAGTTAAGTGCCTGAATTCAAAAGGGTGCAGTTGATGATGG
Organism: Eublepharis macularius; assembly: GCF_028583425.1. Classification (NCBI taxonomy): domain Eukaryota; kingdom Metazoa; phylum Chordata; class Lepidosauria; order Squamata; family Eublepharidae; genus Eublepharis; species Eublepharis macularius. Next base: position 63,203,258 of record NC_072793.1, read on the forward strand.
AGCAAAGATTTATAGGGAAAAGGGCAGCAGGTTCAAACAGGCAGAGAAGTCTAATCAATCTCAAGGAAATATAGTCTCCTATTTACAACCTGAGCAGCTCTTGGAGAGAAAAATGCTAACATTGAAAGACTTTGAACTTGACATTCTTTGGAGGCATTTTGCCCTTTGAAACCTTTATTCTTTCCCTCTGTCTCCATGCTTAGGCTCACAGTTCAGTGCATTTACTTGAATACAGTCTTTAGTCTCTTAATGCACATTGTCATGCCTATGGACACTTCCAGGCTCAGCTATAGTGTTGTATGCTGCATGTAAAATGGATGAAACAGCATTCAAGGAGATATGAACACAGGGACTGAGAGTCTCTCTACACGAGACATCTGACACATGGAGAACACATGTTGGGAGACGCAATGGTAGACAGGAAGGGTAGTTTAAAAAGATAGAGCCGACAGCAGGGCAAAGGCTTTGCTATACACTGGAGCTGTGTGAAGGGGCTGTGAACTCCAGAAGGGAAACTTCAGTCCATTATAACCTCTCCAGGTCTAAGCCTGGCTCTGGAAGGCTGAAAAAAGCAGCTGGCTGCCCCCGTATATACAAGTGGACAGAGAGGGAACAAGCCCACGGGAAGCACACACAAAACTAATCAAAGAATTTACAAAATTGTATTCAAAGTGCAAGTGCTATAAATAGTGGTAATTCATACATATATCAATTTCATTCACATTATCTCATTCCATATCCATAACAAACTGTACAGGGAACACCTTCACAATTGTACATCCAACAATCGGGCATAAACACAAACAGAGTCTATTGTAGATTCCTATGCAAAATCTTGTGTCGAACAAGCAAATTCCTGGAACCTCCCAGATGAAAAGGGAGCGTCACCGTTTGAAATGAGGAACAAACTCTCAAACCACGTCCAATCTGGGGCCAGCTAAATGCTGCAGATTTCGTAGCACCTTCATCAGGAGCGTGTTGTTCGCTTCATTATGGGAAGGACAAGCTTAATCTAATGTTAATTCATCATCAATCTTTGAAGCCCGGAGCACAATGGCTAAGTTTACTTGCTTGTGCACTGAAAACGCTGAACGTTTCCCTGTTTCTGGCTCTGGAAGGCAGCTCCAGTCTATTTCCATTCCTCGCTACCCTCTGATTGAGGTCCCACACAGTTTTAGACTGAAAGGTGAAATTGACAGAGCCTTCAGGGAGATGAAGATGAAATTAACAAACCCTCTGAGGAGTGATCTCCAGGGGCTTTTAAAACCATGCTTCCTGGCTAACATTGCATCTCCCTACACTTGACGAACACCTGCTCAGGCATCTCGTGTAGAGAGACTCTGAGTTTCTTGTATATGAGTACTTCAGAATGTTGTTCTTTTTGAATGGTTGCTAGAAGGATTTTTGCGCTGTCAGAGGATGTAATAATGGTGTTCTGAGGAGTTTAGCCATTGTCACAGTAGTGGAAGATAGGTAGGGAATTAACATGTGACCCTTGTACTGTCTCTTCTGGTTCTTCTCCCCATCAAGATGACTCTGGTTGCTTTATCAATGCCATTGAGCTACAAGATGCTGTTCCTTAACACCAAGTCAGTACATCCAAAACCTGTTAGCATCCAGGACTCGATCACGGACCATGGTGCTAACCTGGCTTGCGTTCCTGAGATCTGTGTGGGTGGACCAGGAAAGAAGAATCTGGACAGCAACTAATAACTCTCAAAGCTGACTGCTTTTCTGCTCTCGGGTCAAGGGTGTCTTGACTATTTGATGCAGGGTCTGCCTTCTCCAAGAACCTTTTCTCTGCTTCCAATTGTAATTAGGCTTGCCATCCCCACAATCTCCACCTGCTACTCCCCAACCCTGCTTACCTGGCTGGGGGGGGCACACAGGGGTGTGCATACACTCCCATGCTCCCCCATTCTGCTGGAAAATAAAGTCATTTTCTAGCACAACAGGGGAGCTGCCTGTTCAGTAAAAATCATCTGTTTGGATGTGATTTTTACTGGGCTTCAGCATGTCCTGTGGCTCCTTCTTGTGCTGGAAAATGTCATTTTCTGGTGCAATGGGGGAGCCTGGGAGCACATGCACACATATAGGAAGTAAGTGCCTAGCTGGCGCACACCCCCTGCACCCCTGCTTTGGCTCCTGGAGTCCTGGCAATCCTATCTGTATTGCGTGAGTCAACCCTGAACCAGGAATGGGAGATATTCTCATGGCGATGTCATTGGAATTATCGCCCAGCTATTTTTAAAAAAAAAAAAATACGTGAATGAACGTTATTTTCTTTTAGCCACAAAGCTGTGTAAAATCCAGTTTGATTGCTAGATAGTTGATTTGCAAACAATTGGACAGATTGGTGTGTGTGATGCAACATGCCTTGATTGTGCTTTCACATGTCAGCTGTGTGCAATATAGTTTCATGGGCAGATTTGATCTTATTTGCACACTCTTATTCACTTGGGTCTCCTGTAAAGCACAGAAAGGTGGGGCGTAAGTTCAGTAAATAAATAAAACCCCTAGATCTTCTTGACATTTGAGGCAAAATGATAAATGACCTGACATAGCTCATTTCTTTCTGCACTCTCATAAAAGAGTGTTCTATGGTTGGGGATGGGGCTGAATAGTTGGACTATGTAAAATAGTTTTCACTACACACATACACAAAACATCCATATGAGTAGGTGATTTTCAACATCTGAAGTCAATTCAGGAAGACTTTTGTCTAGAAAGAAGATACATTCTTATTATCACACAAGGTTCTGCCGGAGACCTAAAATGGCTCTGAAATTTAGAACAACTAGAGGTAAAGCAAGGCTCCTTAAAAAACTCAGCTGAATAGCAGTCTCTATGACTGCCTATTTTTTAAAAAATATACCCATGTTGCAGCATATAGCTCAAATGGGTACCCAGCAACGTACCCTTCCCAGCACACATAAAAGCAGTCTGAGTGCTAGAGAGTTTTTGTTGAGGAAAGAGTGAAATGCCAGTCTCCCATGTTCTATTGCAGGTGCAGCCTGTTAAATAAGATTATCAGGAAAAATAATCATGGGACCACCCCTTAATGTATATTCCTGAAGGACAGAAAGAGTTATTAATGGTGGGATGCATCTCCCATCTAAGCTATGCAAATAGGGCAGCACTGTAAAGCTGCTTCTTGAATTCTCTGTTCAGCAATATGGAGCTAAAGGGGAGTGTGCCTAGAACAAAGCATGTGATTGTAAAGTCAAATATTCTGTATTGGAATCATGATAGGATGTCTCACCCTGCACTGTCCCAGGAACAAAGAATTTTACTGCTTTCATATATACCCTCTTACCAATCACAGGGGCCAATTTTTATATATATATATATATATAAATATATATATAAATCTCATATCTATATAGATTTTTTGGGACCCCAATGGTGTCCCAAAGCAGCTTCCACTCTTCTCTCCTCATTTTATGGAGGTTTCTGGAGGTTAGGCTGAGAGTGTGTGACTGGCCCAAGGTCAGCCAGCAAGCTTCCATGGCAGAGTGGAGATTCAAACCTGGGTCTCCAAATTGCTAGTCCGACACTGTAACCAGTACACATACTGATCTATCATCATCATCATCAATATATCAATAAATCTGTGGATACTTACATCTGAAGACTGGAGCTGTGAACAGGAGAGGCAGATCTTTCATCAAACCTGAAAAATGCCCCAGGTTTGCAGAAGAATCAGAAATCTGAAACAAAATCAAACACTGGGGGGCGGGGGGGAGGTTACCCCTCAAATAATAGAAGCAGTGCCTGCAGCTTTAAAAAACGAATGCCCTCAGTGGCCCGTGCTCGGTGACCACCGCCTGGCTTCAAGCCTTGGTTTCTGTCAGTAAAAGGCAGGGCCGTTTTCAGGGCTGTTTTGGTATTTGAGGGAGGACTCGCCTGGGCCGGGCCTGTCAGCAACCACTAGATTTCTTGATCCCATGCAATTTTCATGACTCACCCAGGATCGTCTGCTTGCTACTGCTCAACAGCACTTACTCTCCAAAAGTCAATGTTGTGTAGTGATTGGAGTTTCAGACTAGGATCTGCGAGACCCGGGTTCAAATCCTTATTCTGCCATGGAAACTCACTGGGTTTCCTTGGAGTAGTTGCACGGTCAGCCTAACCTATCTCACAGGGTTGTTATGAGGGTAAAATGGAGGATAATGCTGTAAGCTGCTTTGAGTCTGTATTGTAGAGAAAGGTGGGGTATAAATGAGATAAATTATAAATATAGGGGCAGATAAAAAGTACGTGGGTGAGTAATAGGGTTGCCAGTCTCCAAGTGGTGGCTGGAGATCTCCCGGAATTACAAGTGGTCTCCAGGTGACAAAAATCAGTTCCCCTGGAGAAAGTGGCTGATTTGGAAGGCTGATTATATGGCATTAAACCCAGCGGAGGTCCCGTCCCTCCCCAAACCCCGCCTTCCCCAGGCTCCACCCCTCAAATCTCCCAGAATTTATCAACATGGACCTGGCAACCCTAGCGAGTATTGGGAAGCAGAGAAGGAGGCAGGGAAATGTAAGGCTATGGAAGTTGCCAGGAGGGAAAAAAGAAATAGTGTGGGTATTGGGATATGGGAGAAAGTGACGTACACACTGTAAGTCTTTGTAGGTTCCCCACTATGCAGTTGGGGTTGGCAGCCAGCACTGCACACTGGGCATTGCGTAGCTGGGCCATAGTTTTCTGGGGGAGAGAAGGAGAGAAAGCTAAGACGGAGGGCAGATAAAGGTAGGTTGGCTGGTTTGTGAGAAGGACAGAAGGAAACAGAAAACGAAAGAATCTATGAGGATTTTCAGGGAAGGGAAAAAGGAAATAGTGGAGGAAGGAAAATGAGGTCCCCCAAGTAATTTCTGGTCCCCCGCTTGTGTGTATGTGTACATATGGAGAGAGAGAGAGAGAGAGAGAGAGAGATCACATATTGGAATAATTTTATTATCTTCTAAAACGTTGGATATTTCTGTTTCTTTCCCACTTCTCACCTTTACAACTTTAACCAGGGGGAGGGGGTAATTTAGGAAGTTGAGTAAGCCAAATATCAGATATATGTCTCTATTGCCCCCTAGTGGGATCGGCTATAAACAACAGGCTTGTAATTAGAATTGTTTTCGGTTGGAACTTCTCAATTGTCCCCAACCACTATTGTTAAATTGATAACATTAAATAAAGACACAGGTCAAATGATCACAGTATACATGACAAGTGTGTGTTTATTCTGTTTCTTCCACTCTGCTCCGTGTTGGTCAAAAAAACTGGGGAGGAAAGTCTGTTGCTGATAACTAGAGTAAGGCTCTCATTATGATTCCAAGGTAGACTGAAAAATCTTCCACTTCCTGGCCTCGATGAATTTCTGGCCTCAATGAATACTGCCTATGTCCCTCAGCAGCCAATCTGTTTCTGAGAAAGTGAAGACAGAAATAATGGAGGAGAGGAGAAAGACTGGGCCATGCTGTGCTGATGTCACAGTTAACCGTGAAAATGACCCCAGATGGGGTTAGAGGTTGGTTTGCCAAATCTGGATTGGGAAACTCCTGAAGATTTGGAGAGGAGCCTGGGAAAGGCATGGTTTGGAGGAGGGGATGGACTTCAGTGAAGTGCAATATGATAGAGTTTGCCCTGCAATGCGGACGTTTTCTCCAGGGAACTGATCTCTGTAGTCTTGAGATCAATTGCAATTCCTGGAACTGTAATTTCAGGAAATTTCCACCTGGAGGATGGCAACTGTAAAGGATACAAGCAACCACTAATACTGTTGCTAGAAGATATTGGGGTAGTAGTGAAAATATAGAGAGTTCTATAAGTCTGTGTTGTATACATGTGACAGTAAGCTTTGATGTGATTGTATTAGTATAAAGACAGTTGATTTTTTAAAAATCTCTTTGAGGCTTTTGCTTGTCTGTGTCTTATAACTGTAAAGAGAGTTGGGTGGGGAGAATGCAGCATTGTCTCCTCTGGACATGTTTTTCTGAATCTTCTCTCTATTCTGGAGATAGCCAGAATTTAAGTGGGAGTTTTAATGTTTAAAATATGAACTCTGCAGCTGAGCTGCACCCATTCCACTAGGGCACTCTTGGCCCAAGGTCTAACCCTCAAAAACATTAGATATCGGCGAAAGAGTCAATCAGAACCTGCTGGTGTCCTTATTTTAACATGCTAAGTATTTGCTTTCCCCAGAGGTCCAGTCCAATCTTTCTAGAAATTATATTTGCATATTTTGTATTCCCCCCTCCTTTGGACACAAAGGTTTCCTTCCCCTGGGTTTTCAAAGGACCAAGCATACTGGTCTTCATTCAATAAGGCAAGCTTCAAAACCCAAGCATCTGCTGCTGCTTCTTTGTGATTAAAACACAGACAGGCTACCTCATTTCACAGCCAATGTACCTTTTCTCATCGGCAGAGGATGGCAGAGAAAAGGCTTAGCTCCAGGGATTACAGTGCAGTTTTCCGGGAAGAGAATGTAATGCTCTTCACTGCCTGAGCTTCCTGCCAGTCCTCGCATACATTTAACAACAGCGTCCTCTGGTGGACTTAACACCCATCACCTAATCAATTTCTCTCTGTTCTCCTTCATAAAAGCTGAGTGAATTTGACTGATGGGGTATAGGCAAAATGAAGCTGAGCAAAAGATGGAAAGTATGGCTCCTTCCTTGATACTAGCACAGTTTTAAAATTTATCTTTTCTCTATAGTACCTATATAGTATTTCCTGGTAGTGAAAAGACAGGGCTCGTATTTTGCTCATGAAATTCTGTCTGAGAAGCTGTTCAGGAGAATATAAAAATAGAAATCAAAGAAGACTGCAAAGGGTCTCATAGCCCAGTTCTGAAAGGACTGTATTTTACCAGTCTTTTTATATTGCTATGGTATGTGAACTGTCTTGGGCATTCATACAGTAGAATTCATGCCCCCCCCCCCCAGTTAAAAGGATCTTCTTGGGTAGCATGGCTAGATGCCATAACTTCTGCTCCAGATGTTGAGGTTGTTGCCCATCAAAGTACACAATACAGATGAACAAATAAGGCAACTTCAAATGAGCATAACACCAGCTGTGGAACTGCATGAGGTATGCAAATTCATCAGAGTGGAGAAGGATCATCGTTCCAGTTCTGAGGCTCTTGCTTTGATCTGGAAGGAATTCTGCTTGCTTCCAGCTCACATTCACACAAAACTGATGCTAGCTTACGTTTTATTAATATATTTGCAGTATACAAAACTGATTGAAGGACAAAGTGAAAATGTCACTCCATTTGATGTTGCAGGAATGTTAAACCTGCAGGTAGGTATAGTTAGTTAAACCTCAGGTAGGTACAGTTTTCCCACCACCCTCTTGGCAAGTGTCAATCATGAGCTGTGACTGGCACCTTGTTCAGGCTCCTCATTCAAGCTCCTCATAAGTTCTATAACGTATGGTCTTGGCCCTAGTCCCAGATAGCTGACTCCCAGCCAAGGAACAATTTCACCATCAATAGATACCTGTCAGGATGCAAGGACTGGCCAGAATTATATTTCTAGACATGCAATGCTGTGTCCTGACCATTGCAAAGTACTGCTTGGAACAAACAGTCCCATCTACTTCTATGAGCATTTTAGTCGTTCCTATTCTCTCCATGCAAATTTCTTTGCTCCGTATTTCGTTTACACAAATAGAACAAAACAAAGAAAATATGGAAGGAAAAATAAAATGTTAAAAAAATCATGATCATTTCAGCACTTGAAGTTAAAAATAATGATGATGATATTTAGTTTACGTAAGTAATTAAACCACTTTAAATTCATTACCTTAATAGCAAACTGGCAAAGTAGGTTAGTATAGTCTATCACCCCTGCTACAACTTATTAACGGCCTCAGTTGTCTCTTGCCAAGGATTTCTCCAAGATTTGACGTTTATCCATTTTTCTTTTCCTTCTTCCTGAACTGTCAGTATATTCCCTGACAATCATTATTATTGGGTTTATTTCAAATATGCTACCATCTGAAAGCCAGTGGACTAGGGCATGTGGCTCCCTGGCTGATACAGACTTACTCAGATTGACATGTGAATTCCTTTGCCAGAGATGAGGGAAAGTCAGTTGCTAGGCAACCTTTTGAAGCAGCAGCAAGGAAACAGAGTAATGCTGGAAACATGAAGAGGAAGGTAATGGATGAAATGGCGACTGGTGTCACAAAGGGGCCAAACTAGACACGACACTAAGGGCCAAGCTACACATGACGAATGACACTTGAACAGCAAGTGTATTTCTCCCTGTTCACTTGCCCTCGACTCAATCCACTTGCCGTTCAAGTGTCATTCGTCATGTGTAGCTTGGCCCTAAGTTACACGTCTTTTTTCCCCTTTGAAGGCTGTGACCAGGAATGGAAGAAGCAGGAATTGGAAAGGCTCTGCTTAACTCTCTCCCTTCCTGCTACTTTTCCACAAAACACACACAGCTACTTTCCCACCCCCATGATGAAAGATATGAGGGGGGAGGAGGGAAATAACGCCAAAGGCAGACTGGGAAGTTAAAATGGTCCAGGATCAAGCCAGGCTGAGTGGCCGCTGAAGTGCTCCAAGCCAGCACTGCAGCAGAGGCCACTCAGCTCAGAACTGGCCAGCAGCACCAATGATGGACGCCAGATCACCCATCGTCTCTTCAACTGAAAGCAGTCTGGGAGAGGCAATGGGTAACTCAGCACCCGATGGCCAGCTCTGCAATGTGTGGCCTCTGTTGTGCTGGCAGAGTTACTGGGGCTTGGCTCGGCTTCTTCTTGGCTGCCAGCAACCCACCGAGGCAATGGCCCACCAGGAACTGCACACAGGGAGTCAGGTAGTACAGAACTGAGCCCTCTTGAAAAGGAAAAACTACATCACTACTTTTGAGGCATCGACCCCTGTTTGAGTTCCCCTCGAATCTGATTTTCCAGGGCCTTGGCAACCCTACACGCATACACAAAGAATAGAATTGTTTTGCTTTCTCTGTTACAGATTCAACAAGGAAATGGCATTTTCAGGTTCTCGCATGTGAGATATGACAGGCAAATCCAACTTAGCCTATAAACCTATGCTCTCACTTAAAGTGTAATCCTAAACAGAGTTAAGCTGTCCTGAATCCATGGAAGTCAGTAGGCTTAGAAAGGTGTAACTTTGCCTAGGTTTGTATTGTTAGTTTCCTGCCTAGGTCACCAAAGTGGTTCAGGATAAAAAGATAGACAGGCCTATGAATATGACATACAGAGCCACTCTGAGGCTCAGGGCTGGTGTTGGCAGTTTGCATGGTTGGACACCTGCTCAAACCCAATGACCAGAGAAACCAGGAAAAGCCAGACATACCTACTCTTGGAAAGTGGGGGAATCACTCCAGTGAGGAAATGATGATGCAACTGTTCCCAATGGGAGAAGTTCCCAGAAAGAACAGAGCAATGCTGCTGTTCCTCTTATGCTTCTTTTGGACCCTGGCAAGAAGGTAGTTACTGGCAGAGGTGAAAGCAGTATACAAGAGCTGCACTCAGCTCCCTTTGGGTACCCTTCCCATTGTAACATTGGAGACTGGCCTAGAGACCCTTGCCCCAATGCCAAATCTGTTGGACCTATCACCATTTCCCAATAGAGGTGGCAACTGGTGACAGCAAAGGATGTAGAGCACAAGAGATCCATGTTTTACTTCTCCAAAGCACCCCCTCAGTACAGAAAAGGAAGATTGCCCTGGGCAGCAGTCCCTGCAGCATCTCTGCTACCATTTTCTGATGGCAAATGGCCAGGTATCCTTCCAGGGAATAGAGGTGACAGCAGCTGCAGGAATGGAGAAGTGGAAAGATGCCTCTGTAGCCTGGGGTGAAGCCTGCAGGACCTTTTCAGGGTCCCTGAAATTCTGGAGCTGGCCCTGTCAAGGCTATTCTGTGAAAACAAATTCCAGGCTGAAAGAGAGCTGTGAAATCTCTCACTTCTTAGGGCCTGTAATTGAATGCTATTATTACACTGCTTTAAAAACCACTCTAACTATTAGTACACTGTAAATCTCTAATGAAAACTGACAAGCAAACACACAAGTGTCTGTGCTCATATTTGCTTCTGTTCATGAACTTCTGCGTGACTTGGAATTAAAGACTATAGCAGTTTCCAAACAGACATACAGGTCACAACACTAACAGGGCAATTCTAACCAGAATTACATGCTGCTCAGGCTATTGAAATCAAGGTGTTTGGAAGCAGCCAATCTTCTTAGGATTGCTTTATCCAGGGGCCATCCAATGTTCATTTATTTGGGATGGGGGAGCAGGCTTCTGAATTGAGGTGTGCAAACAAACTGGAAATACACCCAGAAATTGCTGTTTTGTTTCATTAAAGCAGATTCTGGAACAGTGAACCAAATCTGGGAAACCAAATTATAATGATATGGTCCCATCAAAAAGTTTGTGTGTATCATTTCATTCCATTTCTTACCTTGCAGGGGTGGCAGCATCTTGTTTCCCTTAATGGCATTCACCAATTGTATCCCAAGGAGAGACAGCTTTTATGTTATTAATTAACTCTGTTAGTAGGAGGGGGGGCGTGAGTGCATTTGTTCCCATTGCTACCTGGGGAATGGCATTGTCTTCCTGCTAATTGAGTCCTTGCAAAGGGAGGACCCCCACCCCCCAAATCAGCTTTGGAAATGGTTGGAATGCGCAGGTTTCAATCATAGACAGCAATTCTAAAGACACTTCCCTGGGAGTAAGCACTATTGACTAACAAGGGACTTACATCTGAATAGACCTGTTGGGGTTTGTTTAGCAGTGCTACCTGGGCATGGTCTGTCTCCTCCAGCCCTACAGTGGCACTGGATGATCAGTCACTGTGAGGAAAAGTGCCACTGGGTGTGTGTGTGCAAGTGATCTGTTCAATTAGTCAAACTTGATAAAAGCCCAGGAAGACTTCAATCATAAACTGCGATTCTAAAGACACTTCCCTGGGAATAAGCACTATTGAATATCATGGAAATTACATCTGAGTAGACATGTTGAAGATTGTTTCCCCTCATCTCATCCTGCAAGTCATTTTGGGGGGGGGGGGGGTTCAAACAATCATGCTGCCTGCCTGCTTGAACTTGGCAATGGAGATTGGCAGTGATTAACGCAAGAACACGCCCACATCATGGGAACAACACTGCAAAGCATAGAGAAACACGGAACCAACAGGCAACAGAAGGATGCAAAGGTAATAATTTATTGGCACTACAGCTAGTTTCCCACTACAGTGTGTACTAGCCAACACTCACCTTCTTCAGGGTCCATTGTTGTGTGTGCGTGTATTGTAACTGAGGAAAAAAATAGTGGACTGATGATTTAGAGGGACTGCCATTCTGTGTGATTTTGGCGCTCTTAAGTGCAAAAACATCTGCCTCAAAAATCCTGGAAGTCCTCATTGCAAAGAACAGGCCAAAATTCATGATAATGAAAAAAACTCAAATGGATTAGATCTGAACTGGCAATGCGCCATCCAGAAAAAAAACCCAATAATGGTACATTGTTCCTTCAGAAACCTCAGAACTGAAATGATTTTTTTTTCAATGCACGCCTCTACTTCTGAATATGTAGTAAGCTTCTGAACATGTGTAGTATAGGGCTTAAGCTACAATACTATGCTTGTTTTCCTTGGAGTATGTTCCACTGAACATGTTGGGACTTATCTCTGAGTAAACATGGTTCAGATTAGATTGCAAAATTGCAGTCCACACAATGTACTTACTCCAGTTCTTCTGGAACAATTTAATAGGCTGGCTCCTCCATCACATCACTTCTCTTCACATTGACTATTATAATAATTTATTTCCTGGATTATGTCCTCAATGATTATTATGGTTGTGCATCCCAAAATTACTGAGTGGAAATTATACTTGAAAATCACTGTTTCAGGTCATTACCATGGTTTTCCAGAACAATCACACAAATTGAGCTTCTTAGGCATTACAACCCCATCCCTCCCTGAAAAATCCATGTCGGTTTTTTGTGTTCAGGTGGTTACAATAAGCAGCAGCAGGTGTCTTGTTTTTCTTTGATCCTCTGAACCTCCCAGGAAGTGGCCCAGGGAAAGGAGATGACTGGATGGTACAACCAAGGCTCAGGGCCCAGCAGAACTGTGGTTCTGGCTTGCTCCTTCTTCTTCCCTCCTTTCTTTGTGAGGTGGAGTCATTTCCCCCTCTGCGGTAGAATGGCTGGGGGTACCTTGTTCAGGAAGCTGTAGAATTAAACCTCCCTTTGTCTAATTTTCTTTAAACTTGGAGGTCTTTAGTGGACAGGGAGCGCTAGCTTCAGTACAACGTTGGTGTCCTTTGGTTGAAAACCAGCCACACCCCATAAACAAAGTCCTCCATAGAGTATAATGACAGAGCTCCTTCCTTCCTTCCTTCCTTCCTCACTTTGTGAAAGAAAACAGTGACTGACAATTTAAAAATTGTATGAGTAGGAAAATGAAATGAATGCAGACAGGATTTTTTTTAAAAAAATGTCAGTGGCTGGCTAGCACTCTCCTGCTAGGCTGCTGCTTGGCTGCCATCACCCCCACTGCCCGACCCAGACAATAGGAATCAGTAGAGAGAAGAGCACCTGCACCAAGGGGCATCCACTTCAGAATTCCATTTGCTTGAAATTTAAGGGTTCTTTAGATTAGAGGGAGGATTAGAGGAATGTTCCATTATCCTAAATACCTGCCCCAGACCCTCAAATACATTCCTGATTGAAAATAATGGTCCAAAATCTCTAGAACCTCCCAAAACCACATGGATTTGAATCCCAAACCTCTAGTGTCCAACCCAAGAATCAGCAATCACTGTAAAAATTCCTCCATCCCAAATCCCAGATCTTTTTTCTTGGAGCACACTTCTAATGATTACAAAAGCACAATAACCAGTGGTGCAGTAAACCACAAGTACAAAGTTCAAGGTCAGCAAGAAGAGGGGGGGGGGGTGTCAGTGGCTTGTGAGATGCCTTCACCATTCCCTAACATTTTTTCAGGGCATTATTCCATTAGCTTTGTTTAACGTATTGAGTTAACTATATTTCATATGGATTGTGTTTTTGTTTTTAAAAAATCCCTTTCCACAAGTCTTTAAAATGTACTGCTCAGTCAATCAACTAACATCCAGCGGAATCTTGAGCTGTATATCTCAAGCCTGCAGTTCTGGTCTGGCTTCACTTTCTTTAATGTAAGATCTGCTGAAATTAATGTGACCTGCTTCCAGCAAACTTGTCAACAGCCTGGAGGTAAATGCAAAAATAACCCTTCCTTGCATACCATTTCTGTGGTATCAAGATTGTTGTCCCTTGAACCATATCGTTAGTTGGTTAGAAAGAAAACCTCTATGCCATCTCTCCCAAGACCTGCTCTAAGTGGCTTACAAATAAAACAATAAAAAGCCAAACAAAGACAAGATGAGGGTGGTGCCCGAAGCATTTAGGGCCTTAAAGGTAAGAACCAGCATTTTTATTGTTCCTGGAATCAAATGGGCAGCCAGGGCATTGCTAGACCATGTGTTTCTGCATGGGCATGCACTCATTTTCATGTAGTTTGTGCAATTACACAACAGCTGTGGAGAACTGTATCTTTTAAAAAAGGAAACCTCAAAAAGGCTTTCAATGGCACCGTGAGGAGAGGGAGAGCTCCTGCCTTTCCCTGAGTGAGAACAGCACATGGGGTGGGGTGGGGTGGGGGGGGAGGTATTTTGCTGATTGGAGCAGCAAAACCAGCACACACACAGATTCCCCAACATGCTGTTTTCACACAGGAAAACATGTTAGAGGAAAGGCAAGAGCTCTCCCTCTCCTCACGGTGCTGTTCAGAGCCTGTTTGAGGTTCAAAGCTTAATACAGTATAACATGTATTTTTTTTTAATCAGCGAGAACCTGTTTATTTTTTAGATTCTTTCAAGATGATTTTAATGGAGTACATAAAAGAAAATATTAATTATAACATTTCAGTTCAACGGCTAGTAGCAACTGTTTATTCATTAAACTCTATGACTCTACCTTTAATAATTAAAATGACACTTCCCTAGTGAGGTTTTGGTAAAAATTCAAATTTATTTAAGGTAAGGTAGAGGACTGATCAATAGAAATTTAACTAGTGTACAAACCTGAAGACATTGTTGTCGAAATCTGAGTAGAAGGTAATATAGATGAACAGGTGATCCACCTATGATAATCCAAATGTTCTTGCTGCTAACCTCTGGAAACTTTGGAACTTGCCAGGGGAAAAAGTGATTTTGGGTAAATTGAGTGAAGAAATTATCTCTGCTACAATTGCTTGCAGCTAAGATAACAAGTGATAGTTACGTGCATGGAATCAGTTTTCCAGAGACAAATCCTCATGCTTCTGAAGAAGTGAGCTGTGGCTCATGAAAACTCATACCCTACCACAAATTTTGTTAGTTTTATAGGTGTTATTGGACTCTTCATGCTGAGTGTTCACTTGGTTTTTACCCAAGCAGAATACATACATTGCGCTGTGAAATCTAGCTCATAAATCACACATTGTTTCCCCATTATTCACAGAACTATATAAAGCAATATCTGCGCCCAGTCTCCACTTGTAAAAGAAATGGTATGCCTAGTACAGACTAAATATCAAACCATTTGATACTTCTGTCAGAGATGGGAGATGTGTCATTGTTATTGTACAGGGATTCAGTTTTAACCTCAGAAGCCAACATTAAAAGAGAACAAGGGAGACCTACAAGGACTCATGGTGGAGTGCCAGTTCTACTACCCCTGCTGCTGTGGGCTGCCCTCCCCACTACTGCTGCAAGTTATCCTTTGCTTCCTGCCATCATGTAGTCTTCTTTTGTCCCTACCCATTGCTGCTGCTCCCCTATCCTTGCTTTCTTCCGTTCACTATTGCCTGCCCCCTACCAGTGTTGGCATGTGATTTGGGGGTTGCTAGAGCAATCTAGAAAGCCTCCTGAACGGTTGCCTTCTTTTGAGTCCAGTGTCACCTTAGAGATCAACAAGATTTTCAAAGTATAAGCTTTCAAGAGTCAAAGTTCCCTTCTTCAGATGCCTTCAGTTAAAGTCTAAAGCATGGAGCTTTGGCTCTTGAAAGCTTATACCAGTGTTTCTCAAACTTTTTTCTATGGAGGAACCACTAAATTATTTTTTTCAAATCTTAAGGAACCCCTACCTATAAAAATATGTATGTATGTATGTATGTATGTATGTATGTATGTATGTATGTATGTATTTATTTATTTATTTATTTATTTATTTATTTATTTAATATCCGTATTCCGCCCTCCCCACAAGTGGGCTCAGGGCAGACAACAACCTTAAAATCATTTTAAAATGTTCCATATTAAAACATTAAAACATCATATAAAAATAGCCCCACTTTGCCTGGCGGCAGCAATACAACTATTAATGAACAATACAGCAGTACAACTAGATATAGCAGCACAGTAACAGCAGCTGAAAAACAAACAGTGGTGGGCAGCTTTCACAGGGAGGGGGGTAAATGTTGCATCCTCCGGCCAGCGGAGGCCCAACCTCAGCCATGAGCCTGGTGGAACAACTCTGTCTTACAGGCCCAGCGGAAAGATAGTAAATCCTGCTGGGCCCTGGTCGCAGTAGACAGAGCCTTCCACCAGGTAGGGGCCAGGACTGAGAAAGCCCTGGCTCTAGTTGAGGCAAGGCGGGCCTCCTTGGGGCCAGGGACTGATAACAATTGTTTTTCTCCTGATCAGAGGGATTACAGGCCAGAAAAAGTTGATGGCAGGGAGCTCAATACCATTACTGCTAAATCATTGTCATATTTATTGTCAATGCCCTTGTCAACAATATAAAATGAACACAGACACAATACAACTAAATATAACCTTAATAAGCACAATGTTTTGAGGGATATTTGGAATTATTGTGGTATTTCAAAGTGTTCATTTATTTATTTAGATCTTACTGGTCTCTAAGGCACCACTGGACTCAAATCCTGCTGTTCTACTGCAGACCTAACGAGCTACCAACCTGAAACGATTGCCTTTTTTGTAGAACATATGCATACATGCAATGTTGCTAAAATCCCTAAATTAGTGTTTTTCCCCCCACAAAGTATGACTTTAAATCCTAGCTGTGACTAGCTCCATTGTGAGGATTCTCCTATCTGCATAGATATTTATATTGAAAACATCAAGCATTACAGAACATTCATTCACTTTTAGAAATTTGCTTGTATATTACAGACTACGTAGCTGTACTTGAATAATGATATGACATTTCCTATATTATAATCCATTATTTATCAAAAAGCCATGTATTGAAAATGGAAGTAAATACATCTGTTTTCAAGCAGACTTCTTTAGCAATCTAATTCCTCTCTGAAGAACTTCAACCCGCAAGCCAACTATCATAAATAATTAGACAACTGATCTTAGGAACTAGAAGAAAGGAACAAACGTTTCTCATTAATCGTTTTGACATTCATGGTTCACATTGGATGTCAAAATTTGAGTTTACAGGTATGAGGAGTGTCATACAGTAGTAACTTGCAATGCTGGGTAGGATCTATCAATGGGTTACAGCTCGGTAGATAACAGCAGTGAGTGCTGGGAGATTGCAGTTTAGGTGTATAACTGATGGGATCCAGTGACACATCTTGAACAAAACCAACGGGCAAAGTGCAGTCAGAGTTAAGCACTTTTGTGTGATGATACCATGGAACTCTCAAATAACATGACTGGAAATAACATTCCCCCTCTTTCTAAGTAACATTTTTCTCTTGCCTGACTCCCCATGCTTTTAAAATGTTGATATGTTCACTATACAAAATGAGATTTTGGATTTATGTGTTGCTTTTGCATCTGTAGGCAACATTTGTCACCACTCTAGACAGCTGACTGAAATCCTCTAGCTGCTGCAGTCCTACCAGGTTGTAGGCAAAGGTGGTTATATCCCAAGAGCACGGAAAGAGCATTGTTTGAATGCATGGTCTTATAAAAGACATCAAATGAGGATCATTGGAAAAATAAATGCTTTGTCTGACTGCTTTTGTTTGAAAAAACGAATAGGAACAACTCTTCTAAAATCCAACAAACAATTTCAAGCCTCACAAAGTCAACCAGTTATTTTGAAGGCAATTAATTGTGATATGATAAAACATATTTAAATATAGGGTGAGCAGGTTCTTGAAGATGCAGAAAAACACATATGCCAATCAATGACTTACAACAGAACTTCTATTCTTTCTTCCAGGTATAAGTTGTGCTGTATGATTGCCCAACAGCCACTTGTCTATTCTAACCTGGGGGGGAATCTGGGTCCTTAGTGATGTCCCACTATTCTACAGGGAAGTTAGGCTGTGAGGAGATGGCACCTGTCGGGTTGTCTCCATTGTTTGGCCTTCCTATCTCTTCCTCTCCTGCCCCATTCTGCTTCCTGCCCCAGCCAACATCATCTCACCTCCCGCCACCATCCTGCTCCTTTTTCTGGGTGCGCTGAGCAAGTTGTGACACAGCTGCCAAGTTCTTGTGGGGTCTCTGCCTCTGAGTGAAGAAGATTGGTCTCTGGGAATCCCAGCTCCTGGTCCATTGGTGGAGGCAGGCACTCACCACCACTGTGGCTGGGATGAGTTGGGAAAGACAGCCTTTGATGCTGAAGCTGAGGTGAGTCGCTGTTTTCTCACAAGTGTTGGAAAGTAGAACACCACAAAGACAAGGAAAATAACTTTACCAAAAAAGACAGGGTAAACCAAAAAGGCTGAGAAAACAAGAAATGATAAAACCCCCACTGTGTGATACAGCATACAATTAAAACTAGTTCACTACTGTGGCAATTTCAATTTTTTTAAAAAAACAGTGACCATGGCAAACAGTTTGGATGGAGGCTGACAACTGGTGTTATAATTTCCAAGAAATGAAAAAACACTGCGATGTAGTATGCAATAAAACTTGTTCAGTGATGTGTGCAAAACATATCAACAATTTAATGTATAAATAATTCAAAAGCAAATTGTAATTGCACACATACAATAAAAACAAACACAGTGCCAATTAATTAAATTAAAACTTAGAATATATTATGAACTCCATATAGCAAGCGCTAGACTTCAATTATTACATTCACATTAGCTTGGTGAGACAATCACATGAGTATTGATGTTGCTAACTGGACCAGTGAATCCAGATGTGAATGTAATCATTTAATTATCTCACTTGTTCTTGTGATATAGTACGTTTTTCTTGGTGTGAGTGAGATATGACTATGCTAATCATGTTTATACTGCAAGCTACAGATGAAAACTTTGTGCCAAAAAGCATTTGGCATTGTGTTTGTGTTTCCTGTATGTGCACAATGTGGCAGTCCCAGCTGGCAGCAAAGTTGCTATAAGCTAGGGACCATTTATTGCTCCCCTGATGGAGGAGGAGCCACGGCGTGCGCTTCTCAGCCATTGGGGGATCTGGGGAGGGGCGGAGTGCAAATCATATAAGGCGGCTCTGCCCCAGCACTCCCCAGCAGTCGCCTCATGCTCAGTTGGGGAGAGATGCAGTTGCGGCTCTCTTCCAAGCATTCCCCAGGGCCTGTGGCGGCGAGTCAGCATTCGGGCGAAGGGCAGCCGAGCAAGCGGCAGGGAAGAGGCAGCATGGAGCAGAGCCGCACAGCAAATGAGCATGGTGCAAACAAGGCACAGTGGCACGAAGAGTAGCAGCACAGCAGGGCCGGCAGCTAATAGCCAGGGCTCTCTTCTGAGGGCTTGTAGGGCTTGAGGCTGCCAGCACCCTATGGAGCAGGGGGAAGCCAGTGGTTTAGCTCCTGCTCCCTCTTCTCTTGCTAAGTCCTCTGGGGAGAGTTTTTGTGGGCCTGCGGGTGCAGGCACGCTGTTGAGCGGGGGCAGGGTGCCCTCAGTCCCAATATACCCTGGGACCGTGCAACTATGGTTGCAGATGATGTCACCAGCTAAGCTCAATATGGATGATCGTTTGGACAGTGGTCATCTAGTGCATAAGTCTAACATCAGCAACAACACCCGCACTGTTGTGGGGGCAGCCAGTTCAACCCCAGCTGCTCTGTTGGGAGTTCACTTACGGGGGAGTTTGTAATAGGAAATTTTGTAAATTCAGCCACAAGTGCCTAATTTGTGGGGGCTCCCACACCTTTACAGCATGTAAACACCAGAGGCCTGGTGGCAAGTGCGGCTGAAGGGGTGCTGGGGGCAATCACCAGCAGCAGGCTGGAAAAGGGTCCCAGCCCCATAAATCTGAGGGCACTTAGGCTGTTGGCCACATACCCTAGGTGGGACGATGCCCGGTATCTCTTGTAGGGATTTACAGAAGGGTTTTGAATCCGGTTTCAGGGTCCCAGAACCCCTTTCTTGTCAGCAAACTTACGCTCAGTTGTTGGCATGGAAGGGATTGTGAGGGAAAAGTTAGCTAAGGAATGTGGAGAATGCAGGGTGTTAGGCCCATTCCCTGCCCCCCCCATTCCAAATTTACAGGTCTCCCCACTGGGTGTGGTGCCCAAAAAGATGGTGGGTGAGTTTAGAATTATTCACCACCTCTCTTACCCAAGGGGGGATTCCATCAACGACGTCATCCCTGAGCACCTGTGTTCTGTATGGTACACCTCCTTTGACCAGGCAGTCAAGGTTGTGCGTTGATGCGGGATCAGCGTGGAGATGGCCAAACGTGACATTAAGTCAGCATCTCTTCTTCCAGTTCACCCCTGGTTTCTCTTTTGAAGGACAGTTTTACATGGATAGGGCTCTCCCCATGGGCTGTTCCATTTCCTGTGCTGCCTTTGAACACTTTAGCTCTTTTCTCGAGTGGGCATTGAATCATCAGCTTCAAAGCCGTGACATGCTGCACTACCTGGATGACTTCCTTTTCGTGGGGCCCACAGGCACTGGTGAATATGCCAGGCTTTTGAAGGGGTTTGTTAGTTTAGCAGGGGAACTGGGGGTCCCTTTGGCCCACGAGAAGACTGAGGGTCCTTCGACTATCTTTTACCTTTGGGAGGATTGAACTCAATACTGTGCAGCAAACGTCACATTTGCCGCATGACAAGCTGTTGGACCTGCATGCTCATCTAGCATCCTTTTGGGGACGGAGCAAAGTAAACTTTGCATGTCGAGTAGTGGCACCTGGAAAGGTGTTTTTGTGATGCCTATGCAATGCAATGGGGACCCTTCGGCTTCCCCATCATAGATTTAGGGTCAATAGGGGCATCCAGGAGGACTTGGAAGTCTGGGAGTGCTTCCTGGGTTCCTTCAATGTCGTAAACTTTTGGAGGGAGGACTTGCTGTTGGAAGCTGAGCTCCAGGTTGCCACTGATGCCTCAGGTTCCACTGGTTTTGGAGCATATTTGGAGCATATTTTGGAGCATATTTCTGTCTGTGCTCCTTTTGTTTCCCTGGAAACCCGAATGGAAGCCCAGCTTACCTTGATCGGCAGGTCTTCCTTCCAACCACGGAGCTGCAAAGCGGTTATAAGTTGGGAAAAGACACCCAGGGGAGGGAGGGGGAAGGGGATGTTCTGTAGCCATGGGCACTCCAATCTCATCCCTGCAAACCCTGATAGGCAGCTCTGATGGCCAAATGCAGACCTCCTGCGTTGCTCAATGGGTCCTGTGCTTATAAATAGCCGTGGGCTCCCAGGCTGGGTTTCACTTTCAGCGAGCAGTGGAGTGGGACAGAGCTCTTGCTTGCCACTTGCTAACCCTTGGGGAGAGAAACTGAGAGTATAATTGAGCTTGGATTTTTGTGGGAGTTTCCTGGGGGCCTTGGATTGGAGAGGGTATAACTCCAAAATCCCTTTTGCAATCTTGTCCAAATTTGGGTGATGGCTGTAGGAGAGCTTGCAAAACACTCCCCAGGAATATGGGCTCTCTAAGTGCCACGGGGCCATTTTGCACCCAACGAACCGCGAACCGGTTCAGCAACAGAAAATGTTCATTGCGGTTCATGATCTCGGGATCGTTGTCGGCACTGAACCATGAACCGCCAGTTCATTAAATTTTTTTGGTTCGTGCCCATGTTTAGTGGAGAGTGCCCTGAAGTCATAATCGATGTGTAATTGGTGGGATTTTCCTGACAAGAGATTAACAGAGGTGGCTTGCTATTGCCTACCTCTGCAATCCTGGTCTTCATTGGAGGTCTCCCATCCAATTACTAACCACGGCTAATCGTACTTAGCTTCTGAGATCTGATGAGATCAGGCTGACCTGGGCTATCCAAGTCAGGGCTCATGCTCCATGCTTCCATAGATTCTGGGACCTCTTAACTTTCACATAGCACTGGAAAATGAAATAATTTTCTAGTGTAACATGGAAGCATGCACACTCTTTGTGTGCATGGCTTATTCAGGTGCCTTCCGCCCACCCTGCTGGCCAAGGAAGCAGAGGTTGGGGGGCAGGAGCTGGGGGCAGAGGATCCCTCATCCACAGTTGGGGTGGCAACCCTACCTCAAAATTAAAAAAAAATGGATGCATACTTCACCAGTGTAAATAAATAGAGGGAGAACTGCTATTTGGTCACTGATTATAGTACCTTTTCTCAGCACCGCACATTTTCCATCACTGACTCCAATTTAGTTAAATATTCTGTTTGACTGAAGACTTACCAGAGGTGTCTCTGAATACTGATTTCTACTCCTTATGATCATGATCATGTCTACTGCCTCTGTAGGTTTTCTTCAGTGTGAAATGAGAGCACAATTGTACCACGCTACCAGGATTATTGCCTCATGATAGATAGGGTGTAATGGTTTAACAGCTGTAATTTCTTTCCTTTTAAAAAAATGAGCACACCAGAACTTCAGGCAATGACCCAATCCTATAGGATAATCAGTAATTGTGCAGGCTGAAGCTGCCTGGCACAAGCTTTGAGAAAGACCATTGTGCAATTTCAATCAGGACCTTGCCTTACATCTATTTGAGGGAGTCATACAAGGAAAAATCAAGTGTGTGTACTGTACACAGATAAGTTCAACCAGAGATCATGTCTTTCTTGACATTCACAGTCTCCCTCTATTTGTCTTTGATTATACCATGTCTATATAACCTGTGAACCATTAAGCCAAAGACAGCCTACCAGGCTACCTGTCTGTGACTCTAGGAGGATGTCAGTCACCAGGTAGACCATAATACAGAGGCATTGGTCACCTTTCTGCCCATGCTTGGAGTGTTATTTTCATTTACAGTGTGAGAAGAAATGCAGATTCTTCACAAAATTAGCCAGTATCTTTTGTGATTTTCTTTTTGCACTTTTCTCAGCAGAGGGCGCCTCAGTCTACTGTAAACACTTGTGTTGATGTTGCCTGTTATGTCTGCCTTCACACAGTTCAGATCAGGTTTCACTGCGGCAGATATTAGCATCTCAGCAGGAGGAGAAATGGTGATACTTGGAGAGCAGTGTGTGAACAATAAGAGCATGTGAAGTCTTCTGAGAAAGAAGTGAAGCCTACCAATGCTTTTTTATGAGCTTCAAAAGCATTCATTAGGGATACATTTTCAGATTCCTGTTTGGAATAAGCTGATAAAACATGGAGAAAAGGATTGAAGACAACAGTTTCCTTTTCCAATTCCTTCCCTGACCAAAGTAGGAAAAAAAGTTTTAGGGAACATATTGGGAGAAGCTGACCCCGAAATAAAGAGATTTTCTCCACTTGAACTGAAATGGAACCAGATTGCTGGTGCTTAATAGCAAAAACGTTTCAGCCTTTAAAGTAATTCCTGGGGGAAAGCTTACAGGAACTGGGTGACCTTGGGTATGGCCTGATTTATCCCTATGTGATGATGAATTAAGCAGTCTAGGTCATCCAGTTGGGGACATTCTAGAACTTGACAGTAAGTATGTGAAAACCGTATAAGGGGACCAAATGGAAGCATGGGAAAACTTGCACAACAGTGTTACTTGGAGGAGGAAACCAGTTCTAGGTGTTTATGTACAAATGCTAGAAGCCTCTGAGCCAAGATGGGGGAGCTGGACTATTTGATAATAAGAACACATATACAGGGGAGTTTGGAATGGGATTAAGTTATCTCTGGATGTAAACTATATAGAAAAGGCAGGGATGGATTATTAAGAGTGGAATTGCTCTACAGTTCCTTTACAAAGCTTTTAAAAAAAAATTGAAACAACAAACACTATGTTTGGAATCTAAGATGTTAGATAACTAACAAACTTTCATGAGTTTTAAACATCCTACATATTTAAAATTAATCATCTGTAATACTTTTGTCTCTTGGGGTATTTATTTACTCTTTTATCCCAAAGTGGTGTAAAATACTATCCCAATGGGGAAAATTAATAGATGGGGGAGGTACAGGAGGTAAACTGTAAGTGGTAGAGGGCTGTGCTTTGGGAATATTGTTTATTACTGTACAGGTGACCATGTCCAAAGCTGTACAGCATTTTTCTCTACAGTCTGCCAAAGAAAGTACAACCAGGGTGGCTAATTCATCCTGAGGGTATTTCCAGGTTTTTACATTAATCATATCTGTAAAGGAAAAGTAGTCTCAAAAGTCCAATATAGGTATGTTTAAAAAGTCAAGTTCTACAAAATGAGGGGCAAGGAAATTTCAAAAGAGATTAAAGACATATTCAAGATGTTTGGGAAAGTATTTAAATGTACAATGATACTCAGAAAGTTTACCACAGATTAGGAAAGGTACCACAAAATTTAAGAAGATATTAGTATGGCTAATGAGTAAATTCAAGGAAGCCATGAAAGGTAAAAAGACGTCTTTAATTTGACTTGCCCATATGAGCTGAACAAGAAGAAACAAAATGTGTAAAATTACAGTAAGGCAAGTAAAAATAATAATAATAATAACAACAACATTCGATTTATATACCGCCCTTCAGGACAACTTCATGCCCACTCAGAGTGGTTTACAAAGTATGTCATTATTATCCCCACAACAAAACACCCTGTGAGGTGGTTGGGGCTGAGAGAGCTCCAAAGAGCCATGACTAGCCCAAAGTCACCCAGCTGGCTTCAAGTGGGGAATCAAACCTGGCTCTCCAGATTAGAATCCCACGCTCTTAACCACTACACCAAACTGGCTCCCAGTTTGATGAAAAGACCATTTGAGGACTGTGTTACTAAAACCACTAAGATGAAATCTAAGAATTGTTCTAAATACATCAGAAGCAGAAAGCTGGCTATGCAGGTGTTGAGCCATTATACAGTAAAGGAGTGAAAGAGTTGCTAAAGAAAGACAGGGAGATTACAAAGACACTGGCATGACCCAGAAGCAACATTATCTCTTTAGGTGGTGCTCTAGCATTTGCCTAGAACTCTATGCTACAACATGCTGGAGAATCGTCTTTACATGATGACACCACTTCCCAGTCACACCAGAAGTGATGTCACACATTGCTGGTAATGTCATGACTTCGCCAGCAAGGGGCCCCAATGATAAATCTCCCACTGCTTGCCAGCTTCAAGCTGGCATTCTTCCTTCCCATCTGCACAAAAGAAAAAGAAGAGAGAAGCTGCTGCAGTAGCCTTAAAGGGAAATATAAGAAAGTGATTATAGCAGCACTGGAGGAGGAGCAGAGCATTATATTTAATTGCTTGAAGAATGTCTGGTTCTCCTAGGTGACCTTCTGCCCACCTCTGCTATATAGAATCACCAATTTGAATAAGTAGCTTTGCCTGAAGAAAAATTCAAACATAAAGAGCATCATCCCAGTTGGTAGTTAAGCACCTATAAACAAAGGTTCAAGTTCTCAGATATCTGGATGGAAACCACCACTGTGCAACAGCCATTGAGTGGCAATTGTGAATTAGTAATTGCTGGCTGCGCATAATCACCGAGCCATGTGACGAAGCTTCACATGATACTTGTGGTTGTTTATTATAGTATTTGACCCAAAGCAGATATGAACTTAACCTGTCAATCCATCATATTTGAACATCATGTAACTTGTGTTTGACTGTTTATATATTCACTTGACTGTTGACACTTCATGTAATAATTTCTTGTTCCTAGAAACATCATAATTCAAAACTTTACACGCTGCAAGATGGGGTAACAATGCATGTTGTAAAATCTTTAAAGTAGCCACTAGCCAGTTTTTGCTCCATGCGTTCCACAGGGCTTACTGCTTGTTTTATATCAACTTCATCCTCTTCACCTGCTGGTTCAGCATAAGAGGAGTTAGCATCACCATCCTCATGTTTTTGAAGCACTCAGGGCAGACCAGGAAGACCCAGGCATTGGATCTCGCTGCTGTGGCAGTGAGAGGAGGGTCAGAGCAGGCGGATCTGAGCTAAGAGTGGGGTCTGGCATGGGTACAGGAGGAGCAGGTGGATTGCTCCCCTCTTGTGACCACCTCTGGACGCCAGTGAACAACAACATCTCATCTAGCTCGAAGTCTACAGATGGTGGAAGATGAGACCGATCAGTCTCAACTCCTGCCGTCCTGGGGTGGTTCACTTCACTTTGCTCACCTTGCTCCTTTTCTCCAGAGCATAGTATAAAGTTCCTCTCAGAATTGGACTGAGCTGAATCTAAAAACGCTTGCTGTGCAGTTGTGGCTCTGGATGGCATACATACATTTTAAATTAATTGGTTTGTTCAGTAAGATTTTAAATTGTCTTACTGTTTCTATTGCTGCTGCAACTACTATTATTACTACTGCTATGGTTTATGTCACCTCCTTTTTGCAAACTCTCTGTCGACTTTCAATTCATTACCAGGTTCAGTTCCAAGATTCTAGCTATTACCTCTAAAGCCCTTAAGGGAATTGCCCCCCTCCCCCGCCCATACCTGCAGGACAGCCTCTCCTGCTATGTTCTGCTGCAATGGCTGTTCATCTGAGCAAAGCCTTCTGAAGGTGCTGTCCTGAGCCAGGTAAAATCAGCAACTACCTGTTCATGCACAATCTTGCTTCCTTAAACAGATACATTTGCTTGCATTGTCTCAGCTCAACTGGGAATTTATTGTTTTACAAGGGATCTTTGCTGCTAAATTCAAATACTATTATAATTTCTGCATGTTTTATTTTTTAAAAATGTTTGTTTAATGGCCAGACACTGGCACATTTGGCTCAACAGCCAAACAAATAACACCTTTGTTAATTCCTCTCTTTGAGCATATGTGAGATTTCCTAACATGGAAATTGCTTGAACAACAGGAGATTCAAGAGGTCAGAAGAACTAGAAACTAAGGTATCCGTATGTGAATTATCTATATACAGCCATTTTAATTTCCAAATCAATCTCAGCAATGGGTATACATGGATAACAGAGTTGTCTTAGAATGACTTTGAATGGTGTAACTCATCTTAGGATGGCAGTGTTGGAAAATATTCAGCTGAGCTCTATAAAACAGTTAAACTAAACTGGTGTCATAATTAATGCTGTTTAAAAATTATGTGAAACATTTCCAGTATTTGTAGATTATCATCTAGCACTTGTAAGTTTGTTTACAAATTTCATTTCATAGTCTTTTTCTTAGATATCCATCCTAGGTAATGCTTTGTGAGAGCACAAAACATATATTCTGAGTGAATTATTATTCCATTATTCTAGTATAGGTAACTATGTAGGTTACATGTTTCCCTGAGACACAGAGAGGCTGGACAAGTATGGACTCTTGTTGCTGATATTTTACTGAATATCTACTGCAGCAGCAATTGCCAACTTGAAGTACAATTACAAAATCATGATCTTCAAACTGATTCACGAATACAGATTTCGTTAGTTTGATCATACATCAGCCTAGGACTTCTATAACTTGATTAATTCTTTCCCTTATCAATTGAAGGAAATCCATACACAGAAATAGAATTCCATCATTGCATCATCCTATGGATTTTGTCATACACATTAGAGATGCTTCTGATAGTCTTATAATTTCTCCTTGGACTTCAGGGACCCAAATGATTTTGCCTTGATTACATAACTGAATCAATGCATTAGGAATTTTCCATGGTTTCATTTTTGTTGAATATCCAAATGTTGTACAGACAGCATTGCACTGAGAACACTGTACATGCATATTTTTCCTGCTGCCATTCCTATAGATCATTTTCTTATTTTGCATTAATGATTAACACATGTGCACTGATAAAAGACTGCAAAAACCCAATCTTAATGCTAATATATGTACAGCATTAAAAATCCTTTTTGTCTGGCATTTTACCAAAGCACTGGATTATGTATACACATCAGTAAAATACTACACAACACCACCCCCAGGATCTCCAAAAGATACGTACAATCACATCAAGATGACTTTTTTTTGCAATATTTTATTAATTTAAAGGTGCAGATCAATAGCAGAAGGAAGAGAGAGATGTGCATTAGTTGGAGGAACTGAATGCTGTAGCAAATTGCAGTTGTTTCAGTCTTGGAACTCATCTGAGAAATTCTTCCAGTTAAACAAGAATTAAGGAGGAGTGGAATGCAGTCCAGAGTGAATTTCTGAAATAATAAAGAACCAGGAAATGCATCCATACCTATGCTGATCTGTTCAGCACCTGATATGCAGTGCAGTTTAGTGTATCTAGCATCACAAGAATGATGATCATTGCCTGAACATCAGGAAATATAGGAAATGTTGATGTGACAGAACTGATCACTTATTCTGGAGCTAACAGATTGATGCTAATCAGGACCATAGCAGTGCCTTGGGAAAGGTGAAAATTGGTATCCTGCTTGCACTTTCTCAAGTGGAGGTAATTGGAAGCATGTCTTACATTGGAGCAAAAATAGTGCTATCAAGCTATAGATGCACTAACATTATGACAAATATAACACACTTATGATGCCAAAGAAGACTAAGAAATTCATTGCTCCAATGATTATAGCATGCTATGGTTTCCCACTATTGCCCAAACCCAGTTATGCAGTAACTCTGATGCACCTGTTAGTAGCCTGTATTTATAGATATACTGGCATTGTTTGACAAGACCATGCATGACAATACCTACTAAAATATAAACAATATGTAGGAGATGAGAATGGTGTGGAGATGTGATAGAGGATATTATTATTATTGGAAAATGCTCGAATTCTTGGTCATATGAAAAAAGGACTGTACTTTATACAGAGTCAGAACACTGGCTCAATAATTTCTTTTGTTAAGTATCCAACTGAAGAAGAACTCTGTAGAAATCAAAAGCTAGCATACTATTTTTGTGAGATTCTGCTCAACAGGTCTTACTTGGGTGTAAATACAATTTTAAAAATTAAAGACTGAACTGAGATTTAAACTGCCGTTTCCTAAATACTGATATGCAGGCCCAAGGGTAGGATCTAGGGGAGGACTCAGGCTGCTTGAGACCTGTGAAGGGAAGGTTCTCAACCTTCCTTCTCTTTAATCGGTCATCCAGATGTCACCTCTGCATGTTAATTTAAAAATGTTTCAGTTTATCACCCCAGTAGTTTTCATATATTTTACACTGCCTGAGATCATACGCAGAGTGCATTTCCTTGAATAACTACAATCACTTTCCTTCACACACACACACACGAGAGAGAGAGAGAGAGAGAGAGAGAGAGAGAGTGTTCATATCTCTCTTGTCATATCAAAAAACACTGAAGAAACAAGGAAGCATTGCTACAGATCTGGGCTGTTGAGAGTAGACATGGGCATGAACCAAAAAAATTTAATGACTCTGCGGTTCGTGGTTCGGTGCCGACAATGATCCCGAGGTCGTGAACCGCAATGAACATTTTTTGTTGCCGAAACGGTTCGCGGTTCGTGGGGTGCAGAATGGCCCCCGTTGCACTTAGAAAGCCCATATTCCCGGGGAGTGTTTTGCAGACTCTCCTACAGCCATCACCCAAGTTTGGACAAGATTGCAAAAGGGATCTTTGAGTTACACCCTATCCAATCCAAGGCCCCCAAGAAACTCCCACTCAATACAATTAGAGCCACCGGTTGATGTTGGCCCAGTGTACAGAAGGTGGGTTTTGACGGCGGCCGCAGGGCTGTGTGGGCACAGGGAGGTGGTGATGAGCCAACTCCCCTTTAGGGGGTGGGGGGGTCTGGCCGCTCACCCGCGGCACCCCCCATGTGCCCGCCCACCAGGCCAAAGAGGAGTGCTCTGGTATTCCCTGCGTGGGTGGGAGAGGACATGACATTTGGATAGGGGCATGATCCCCCAGCCACCGCAGGTCCTCACCCGAGGGTCCCACTGAGAAACTGTGTGACAGCAGCCGACAGTACCCACCTTCCTGCCTTGCCAGAAAGGATGGGAGGGAGAGGACCTGTCATGTGGGGGTAAGTGGGAAGATCCCCCTGCAACCTCCAGGCCAAAGTGGAGCATGCTGGTATTACCGGCGCAGGCTGGAAGGAGGGTGATGACAGTGCCCGCCGGTCCTGGCGGGCATGGGGAGGTGGTGATGAGCCACCTCCCCTTTAGGGGGCGGGGGGTCTGGCCGCTCGCTGGCAGCACCCCCCATTTGCCTGCCCGCCAGGCCAAAGAGGAGTGCGCTGATATTCCTGGCGTGGGAGGGAGAGGACATGTCATTCGGACCGGGGCCTGATCCCCCAGCCACTGCAGGTCCTCACTCGAGGGTCCCACTGAGGAACAGTGCGGCAGCAGCCATCTCCTGAGCAATCAGCCTCGAGGTTCTAAGTGGCGCTGTCCCATACCTTGAGAGGACAACCTCCACAAGCATGGCCTGCTGGAGCGCTGTGCTCCCACCAGCATCACCCTCAGGGCAAAGTGACCCTCCCACTGACCCCCGCTCAGAAGAGCCGGTCGCCTCCTTTCTCCACCCAATGGATGTTTCACTGGGTGAGGAGGGAGACAGACTCGGGTGGTGCTTCTTCAGGTGCTGAGTCAGGGCCGTCAAAGACAGCTGCTTCAGGTTTTTGCCCCTGTGCACCAGGACATCATAGGCACAGTACCGCACCACACGGGGGTCATCAGGAAGGGCCCAAAAGTGCCTCCATATGGAGGCGTTGAAACATCGACCGCTAACTGTCCCAGGGGAAGAAGGATGAATGGTTACAGGCTGCGCTGTGGGGCTGGACACGGATGACAGGGTGAGGGCTGCACTACGGGAGGGGACACCACCGAGAGTTTGGGATGGGGACGGGAGGGATCTTTCATAACACACATACCATTCCTCCAGGGATCCATCGCCCACACACCCCTCCTCAAAATGTTGAGAGAGATTCTCTTCCTCCTGAGCAAAGACCTCTTGGGCCTCCACAACCCATATAGGTGAATTGGGGGGGGCGGGAGGACTCCCTGCGGCCCCCAAGCCACACCCAATACTGCTTTCCAAAAGTGAACCCAGAGGTTCACTTTTGGAAAGCCATTGCACTTCATCCCACAACCACCCTTGGCAGCCAACACAGGAAGACTCATTGTGCCACCAAACTAGAATTAAGGAGGACAGGAAAGGAGATGACTCTGTGTGCCCTCCGCCACAGTGCCCACTGAGCTCGGGCTCAGGGCCTGGCAGCAGCCCTGGCACCAGAGGGAGGGAGGGACTAGAGCCCTAGCCCACCACTCCTAGAGGCCTGGCCAGCTCAGGCACTAGTTGTAATACTGTGAGCCCTCAGCTGAGAGTGAGCCCTCAGCCGAGGTGCTTCAGGTTTTTGCCCCTGCGCACCAGGACATCACAGGTACGGTACTGCACCACATAGGGGTCATCAGGAAGGGCCCAAAAGTGCCTCCATATGGAGGCGTTGAAACATCGACCGCTAACTGTCCCAGGGGAAGGAGGATGAATGGTTACAGGCTGTGCTGCAGAGCTGGCCAAGGATGGCGGGGTGAGGGGTGGACTGCAGGCAGGGACACCACCGAGAGTTTGGTATGGGGGTGGGAGGGATATTTCATAACACACATACCATTCCTCCAGGGATCCATTGCCCACCTCCTCCTCAAAATGTATAGAGACTCACTCCCCCCTGCGGAAAGACCTCTTTGGCCTCCTCCACAGCCCCCACAGGTGCATTGGGGGGAGCAGGAGGACTCTCTGCTGCCCCCGAGCCACGCCCAATACTGCTTTCCACAACTGAACCAGGAGGACTGCCATCGCACTTCACCCCACAACCACCCTTGGCGGCCAACACAAGAGGAAGACTCATTGTGCCGCCAAACTAGAGTTAAGGAGGACAGGAAAGGAGATGACTCTGTGTGCCCTCCGCCGCAGTGCCCACTGAGCTTGGCCCCAGGGCCCTGCAGCAGCCCTGGAACCAGAGGCTGAGGCTAGAGCCCTAGCCCAGCACACCAAGATGCCTGACCACCGGATCAGGCACTGGTAATAATACTGTGAGCCCTCAGCCAAGGTGCCCACTGAGCTTGGCCCCAGAGCCAGGCAGCACCCCTGGCACCAGAGGGAGGGAGGGACTAGAGCCCTAGCCCACCACTCCTAGAGGCCTGGCCAGATCAGGGACTAGTTGTAATACTGTTAGCCCTCAGCCGAGGTGCCCACTGAGCTTGGCCCCAGGGCCTGGCAGCAGTCCTGGCACCAGAGGGAGGGAGGGACTAGAGCCCTAGCCCACCACTCCCAGAGGCCTGACCAGATCAGGCACTAGTAATAATACTGTGAGCCCTCAGCCGAGGTGCCCACTGAGCTTGGCCCCAGGGCCTGGCAGCAGCCCTGGAAGCAGAGGAGAGAGATCCCTATCCCCAAAATCCAAACTCAATTATACTCTGTCTCTCTCCCCAAAGGCTAGCAAGTAGCTAGCATCAGCTCTGTCGCACTCCACTGCTCGCTGAAAGTGAAACCAGAACTGGGAGCTCAGTGCTTTTTACAAGCTGAGGTCCCATAGAGCAATGCAGGAGGGCTGTGTTTGGCCATCAGAGCTGCCTTTCAGGGTTTGCAGGGATGAGATTGGAGTGCCCGTACAGAACACGCCTCCCCCCTCCCCCCCCCTGGGTGTCTTCTCCCAACTTGTAACCGCTTTGCAGCTCCATGGTTGGAAGGAAGACCTGCTGATCAAGGTAAGCTGGGCTTCCATTCGGGTTTCCAGAGTGACAGAAGGAGTGCAGACAGAGTTCAGGCATTCCCCCGGCTCTGTTTCCAGGGGAATTGATTGATGGTGCCTGACTGTCTGGCTTTCCAAACCGCGGCCAAACACAGGCTTCTTCCGAACGCTGGTTCGTTGGCCGAGGACAATCACGTTCTGCCGGATCACGATCACGCAATCGCCAATTTCGTGGGTTTTTGAAGTTTGTAATGCAGTTCGTGCCCATGTCTAGTTGAGAGTACTGGGCCTAAGGCAGCCACACCTTTGGCTACTGGATAAAATGACAGCTATGATACTGTGACATCCAACAATACAGAGTTCCAGGAAAGCGTGGAGATTTCTGAGAAGTTTCATCAGATGTATCTCTCAAATTTTGGATTCCCATAACAGGATGTCCACAGCTGACTTCAGAGCACAAAGAGGTATATACAAGTGGAAGAA
This sequence comes from Eublepharis macularius, assembly GCF_028583425.1. Taxonomy (NCBI): domain Eukaryota; kingdom Metazoa; phylum Chordata; class Lepidosauria; order Squamata; family Eublepharidae; genus Eublepharis; species Eublepharis macularius. Next base: position 63,235,583 of record NC_072793.1, read on the forward strand.
GTCCTTTACTGTTTTTTAGCCTCTGGCTTTGTGCTGAGGTAGTACTACACAGTTCTAATGTTCCTCCCAGCTGAAAGAAGATTACGGTGTTACTTAGAGGTTTGTACTTGTTTTGAGGACTATAGGATTTATGTCTATAAATATTTGTGTTCAGATTTGAATGGAAGGAAGAGAAGGAACTTCTAAAATCCCCATCCCAGTACCTGCTGCAGCTTCCTGCCACCCTCTGGTAATTATTTTTGTGGTAGCAGCACCCTTTTAAATTCACTGTTTACTTTGAAATGCACATGTTCAAAATGACGGAGACAGTATAAAAGGTACATGGAGTGCTCAGCTAAGGACTGGACCCTCCCATCCTCCTAGGCCTTATTTTTTAAACTACCACAATCATGGTTTTGTCATCATCTTTAGAAGGTACTGCCAAGGGGTGTGTGCCTCATGCTTGCAAAACAGGCAATCACCTTGGTTATTGTCACTGCTAGGAGAAACATGACTGCCACCTCCTCAAGACATTCCCCATTTGATCCATGTTATGGCAGTGTGAATTAGATCTCAAAAGTAAGATAGACAAAGTTCCATTGGACTTACTCTCCCATAAGTGTATTTAGAACCGCCATCTTGGATAACTGCTGTATGAGAAGAGACATCGCACTACCCTTTGGCCAAAGGAGCTGCCATGACCTCCTGTTGCTTAACATTAATAAAATGCTTTCCCTAAAGTGTTCAAATCAATACTTACTGCAACAGCATTGTAAGGAAAGGTAGGTATTGCCCCATATTGTGGACCTATGCATGGTGACTTGTCTAAGATCTATGAGATTTGAGCCAAGGGTTCCTTGATTCATGACCAGAGACAGTTCAACACCCAAGAAACCCAAGTGGCTACTCAGAGCATCAAGTCAAGGATCTAAGGAGGTGACAGGTGTGGTTCGGCTCTTGTCACCTGTGCCAGTGCCACTGGGTCTAGGGGTCCAAGGCAAGAAGCAGAAGTGGTTCAACAAGAGGCATGCATTTTCATTCTGCTGTTGCCCTCTCAGAAGTCATGCAAGCTGAGGTGCAGAGGAAGCACCTCTGTACTCCAACCTGGATGAAGGATCTTAGGTAAGCAGCAGCAAAGAAGGTGTTTGCCTTATCTTATCTGTAACCCACCCTGAGCTCACTTGTGGCTATAAATCAAATAATAATAATAATATCTCATGTGACTAGGGAAGTCTTCTGTGCTGCCCACTGAGCATCCTTCGTCCAAGGTGTATTACAGACTCATTTCCTTTGCACCTTGCTTTTGTGCTCACCAGGGCAGCAAGAAGGAGGATCCTTTGGGTGACTCGCAGCTGGCAGCCTTACACCCTCTTTCTTACTTCAGCTCTTCCTGTTGTATCACTCCTCCTTCATTCAGACCTTGCAGTCACAACTGTAAAGCATGCAAATCTTCTTAAATGCCCCAGAATCCTGTCAATATATTCTTCCCTCTCTCTCCTTCCCAGCTGGCTGGAAGAAAGAGAATCTATTCAGGAACTAGGAAGGGGTTAGCTAACTGGGCAGAGTCCTGATACCATTTGGGACTAGTGGAATGGGACATTGAGTTGAAACAACAGGGAGCTCAAGACAGCTGGGAGACTTTCTGATGAACAGACCACTGAGATGTTAATTATTGTGTGTTTTTCCTGTATTGCCATAAAATTGTTTAATCCTCTTGGATAGTTACTTTTCTCACCTCTGAATTGGGAAGGCTGTGTTATTAAAATGGTCCCAGCATTAACAGCTGCTTTAAGCTGGAATGGGGGCAACAAGATGGAAACTTTTCCTGAGAAGTGGCTCAAAATCTTGTGCCTGAAGAGAGGGGCAGTGGACAGCACGCAGGTCATTGTATGTCCGATGTTATGAAGGCTCTAGCAAATCAGTCTCAGAAGCTGCTGCTGTAGAGCAAAATCAGCAGTCTTCTCTCCCCGCAGCAGCAGGTTCTATGCTATTGAGCACACCTATGTAGATCTGTTTATGATTTAGAGGGCCATTTATAGCTTAATCAGTCCCACTCACTTTTCCTGGATGCTCCTGAGAATCACTCCATCAAAAGGGTGGCATCTCCTGAGTGTTTATTCCCCTGGCAAGCTGAAAAGGCTGCATCATCTGTCTGAGCTTTATATATCTAGTACTCAAAATGCATAGCTGGGGAGTGGGGGGAGGCTGGGGGACTGGGCTCTTTGGTTTATGTGAGTCTCACAGCCATAGGGGGTATTTAACTTTCTGCCCTGGTTGCTGTAATTCTCTCTCCAGTGGATATACAGTTCAGATCAGGTTCCTATTGCTGTGATGACAGGCATTCAGCAGGCACTATAATTGCAGAGTTAAAACAGCTCATTTTCTTACTGGCAAGCTGTAGTTAAAGAGGTGCTAGGAGGCAGCCTGGCTGTCTGCAGAGAAACTGATCAAAGCCCTGAAAGGCATCTGGCTTGCCTCTGTTTTCTTTCACCACCCTCCCCCTCCCCCTTTCTCCTAAAAAGGGGGAGGGGGAGGGGAGGGGGAGAAAGAAGAAAAATTGGTTTAAAAAGTAATTTAAGAAGATGAATACCTATCCCTTTCCTGAGGCTAAAAGGTGGCCACTTATTAGAGATATTAAACTTATGCGAAGTGGGTTTTTCTTACGCACTCTACATCTTCTAATAAGAGAATTTGGGCCAGCACACATGTCTACCTCTCTGTCTATTTCTATTAAAAACTGTTGTACAACATTTCTAAGCTATTGGATTGGACTTTTCACACTTGAACTTATTTCCTGAAGGAGATTAAACTTCCCCCACCTATTCCCTGATCTGAAGTTGTCCTGTCAAACTTAACCCCCTACACACAGCATGTTGGTTCCCTTCAGTGAGAGACACAGCAATCTTTCTTTGAGGGGTGGGGGGGACTCTGGATCCTAGGCAATATGGATATGGGCAACAGAGGCTGTCTTTTCTTCCTCCTCATTCTATTAATTTCTCCCTTCTAAAAAAGGAAAGCTGAAACTTCTGCTTTGGGCATTGGCACATTCAAAAAAGGAGACACACATACATTGGAATGCAAAGAGCAAAATTCAAAATAGGTTGACATTTCCCCCACCAGTATCTTTGCTAGATTCTTCAGATCTTAGCAGAGTAACCCATTTCCATTGGAGGCGATGTCTAGGAAATAGTGAGTGACTTGAGGGAGCCACTTACTATGACAAGAGAAAAGCACTTCAACACATCAGTAAAATCTCAGAATGACAAAAGCCTCAGGAAGGAAGCCAACAATTGCTAACTCTGAACATTCTCTGTCTGCAATGATTCTCTTGCTCATTCTTTGTCTCGCCTACCTGAAATGGACATACAGAGAGCACTCACCTGCATTTCTTCAGTCCCCTCTTCTCTTGAATCACTTGCACTAGTACCTGCCTGAGTGGGCTCAACCCAACTACCTGAACAGCCTCCTCTGTCCCAGTTCCTTTGCACATGTGTAGGTTGATCTGGTATCAGAGGAAGCAGCTGGCATGATTCAAACAACAAAAGTAAAAACCTTGTTTGCCCAGTGCTAAAGACCCACTATTATTGCTGCTTCTGCCATGGCTGAAGGCTTCTCCTGGGAAGTTAAGGATAAACCAGAGATCACCCCACTTTCACCACCAATCCCAGAGGATGTTGTAATTGTAAACTAGCAGAGATGCACCAACTGTCCTTTAATTCAAGAGACCAAAAGCTCACAAAGATATTACATAAGCCAGCCCTTGTCTTTCCCTTGTCCTCTTGTGTATGGCTGTGACTCTTGAGTGTTCACTATATTGTAGGATTGGATTGGAAATTAGTCTGTGTTGATAGTTCCATAGGGAAAGATGAGAGATGGATTGAGGATCATTTTCATCTTGTTTATTTGTTGTTAGATTTATAAGCCATTTTTCTGTTCTAGAATAGCCAAAGCAGAATACAAAACATAAAAAACTTCAAACCAAAAAAGAATGCCTAAACAAAAAATGTAAGTAGCCTAATTATGTATTTAAACAATAAAAGCTTATTCTATTTACTTGGTAAACAGATGTGAATGTGCAATTAAGCAAAGAATTGCTATAGTTCATTCCTAAATACTTATTTCCAAATCTTCATTATGAACATACTATATTTTAAAAGAATATTATATATTTCTGAGTAAACTATGACAAAGTACTCAATATATTTAACCCAACTGCATTTTTAAAGGGAGGAAAATTTATGCAAACACTCTTTATCTGTGAAAGTAGATTCTGGTCTATTGATTGCACTGATATTTTTGGTACTTTTCTAGCTAGCTTTTGAAAAAAATCTATCCAAGAAGAAAGAGGGGAAGAAACAGCCATTCTTCTGCATTACCAATTCAGAATGATTTGCAACCAATATAACTGTAATAGCTTCTCTGGAAATATCCTGGAAACTAATTTGTATGAGTGCTAAGAATTCTTTATTAGAGATTCTGAGTCCCTTGATGATCTCTGAAAGTTCTTTTCTTCACTGGGATTCAAGGAAGATTACAAGATTTGAAGAGGTTTAAATGTACACATGTAGATATATTCTTTCTTAACTGTTCCCAGTACAAAGGTTATATTCCAGACCAGAACAGTTTGTAGTGATCAAGTGCACCATAATCAACTGCAAAAACCTGAAAAGGCTTCCACTCATGAATTATCTCAAAATCTAAAATGGCTTCCGCTTCCTCCCTCCTTTCCCTAGGGATCCTTATTTCCTCTGCACTTTCATTTTTAAGCGGGCATTAACATTTATAACTTGAAAATCTAAATACACCACATTTAGAAGAGACTATAAAAATAATACAGTTACAGAGGATTAAAGATGATGGGCAGATTCACCCAGGAGAATACATTTTTCTGCTTTTCTCTTCTCTTTATACTTGCAGGATTTTTTTTCCTGAATGGAAAGTATTCCATAAATGATTGCTACATTATTATTCAGGACCAATTGGAGAACAGGAGAATTACAGAGTTTGGAAAATATGCCTGATTTTATTTTTTCCCCCTTCACTTTGGCGCTGGATAGTTTTTCTCTACACTGTTTTTCTTAATGGTGGTAACGCCATCGTCTTTATGAATTTCAAAAAGAAACTTCGTTTTCTGCAAAGAGACAAGATCATAGTTAACTGGCTACAAGGTGCCTACATGAGAGAGACTGCAAAGTGAGTTGAAAGAGACCTAGTTCTGTACCATTATTTAACTTTGCTGCCTTAATCCCTTATTTCTAATTAGCATAATTTATTAATATATTGTAGTCATGCATCTGAATATGCTTTATAGTTTTTGAGTGTTCCCGGAGGCTGCTCTGTGAAAGTTCCCCCTCCCCAACTGTTTAATAACATGTTACATAAAGAAACCAGCTTCTGATATCATTTAAATTATGGCTTTCCGTTCAGCCTCTGAATGCTCATTTCCTTTAAATAAGGTTAATTTCCTTAGAATGAAAATCCCTCATTTTCAGGTTACTATTCATTAGGTAGTCTCATTATACAAAAAGTCCCACAAACAAACATTCTAAAGGCAAAGGGCAGTTGAAAAATACTTCAAATATTAAATGAGAAAACTTTTTCTAAAAACCCACTTCAGATAGTATGTGTGCAACTATCATTGTTCTCTTAGCCAAAACAAGCATAAAGTTTGAACGTTCAGAAGCCACTAGCATTTTGGAAGTTTGTTTTTCAGTTTGGGCAGAGTTCTGTGATAAAGAATCTACTTGAATCTTCCCTCAACTTCTCACTTTGCGCACAGGCATCCAAATGTTGAGCAATTAGCTTGGTAGACAAAAATGGTAGGAAAAATATCAGTAGTCTGTCACAGGTTCTGAAAAATTAAAGGTAGATCTATATGATTATTTTTCACCCATGTAAAATCTGAGTGACTAGAAAAATAGGCTCCCATGTTGACCAACTGAAATTTGAGGACTATTTTTGGTACTGTTTTCTGAGGCTCTAAGAATTTTGACTATCTGTAGGCAAACCAGAGGAGTGGAGTGACCAGTGCTTCATCACCTCCTTCTGCATGCTTTGGGACAACTGAAATTATACTGCTGAGGGGATGAACTACATTATGCATCGCCAAGATACAGCAATGCAGCACATGGTCCCAGTCTAGAATAGGTTTACCACCAATTTTACAAGGTATTGTTCAATATTTCGTATCTGAAGATGAGCAACCAGTTCAGGGTACATGCTTCCAATATCTATGAAATCTTTAGTGAGATTTTTTTTGCCATCGTTGAAGTTTTCCTGCACTGTGTAATAAAACTGGACCATGATGAAGACTTGATTGCTGTGTCCATGAAGTTTTGGTTCACAGGATGTCTGAGCTTGATGGATTGTATTCTTATCACTTAAGTATGGAGAGAATAATACTACAAGAAGTGTTACTATGGCATGATGCTTCAAGTAATGGTGTACTCCAATGAATTATCCATGGACATGTGTGCCAGAGTGTTTGTCAGGAGTTATGAACATTCCTGGTGAGTATCAAGGTGCCTTTGGAAGTTTCTTGTTGAATCATGAGCAAATGATCAATGAAGTGGAGCTGTACCCAATGGTCACAAGTAAAGCCAGTGAAGGTGAAGCCATTGATCATTGGAGACTTTTCTGACTAGCTAAAGTACACCTACTGTACCCCTCAGCTTATAGCTGGTAGGGAAAAAACTACAGCCAGTCCCAGATAGCACATAGGACTTCCATTTACCTGCTTCTAGTAGGCAAACTCCTGCTATTAGCCCCCATCTCCTGATAGGGAGAGACTAGGGAGTAGGAGAAAAAATGATCTCTGCTGAGCGAATGTGAATATTCTCTTCTACGGTACAAGACTATGGAGATAGGAGGACATCTAGAGTGCCGCCCTCCCTGGCCCTCCGTGGGTTTAACCTTAAAGGCTGGCATGCAGTGGGAGGGAGGGTCTGTGGTGGAGTGAAAGAGTAAATGAGGTAGGCACATACTCACCTTCCCCATAGGCTCCCTCTTTGCGTGAAAAGATAAGGTGATACATAATAATACTGCAAGTAGAAACTATATTACTAAAAGGAGACCCAGATGGGGTAGGAGTTCCCCATGTTTTCTGGGAAATGTTTGTAGTCTGGCTCCGAATACTGCCCTGATCCACAGATTTAAGTATCCACAGATTTGGCCATGCTGGGAATTATACACATTGATACAATTTCAGAGAATTGATAAGATGCAGCATTTAGCATATTGGATTAGGAATGTGGAGACGTGGTTTCAAGTTCTCAGTCAGCCATGAAGCTCCGTGGGCAAACCTAGGGATCTCCATTTCAATTCGTGTTCAAAGAAGAGAGCTCTGCTTCTTGAAAGCTTGCCCTCTGGAAATCTTGTTCATCTCTAAAATTCCACTGGACTCAAATTCTGTTGAAGGAAGGCATGCAGTATTGGCTGCGACAATCACCTATGGCAGGGTTCCCATGGCACCTACTGACACCTCTCCTGGTGCCTGCCAAGTGGTTTTTAGGAAATGGGTAGGGCTTTTTCAAAGCAGGGCTTCTGATTGGCTGTGCAGATTTTTAAAAACATTGCTTTGACAGCATTCCCAGAACACCACAAGCATCTTCACTGAGTGACTTAAGGTAAACTGTGTATGCGAGAAAATATTTGTAATCAATATGTCCATTTTAAAAAGCATACTAAAGAGAGCACAAAGGTTAACATTGACAAAGGTTAAACAGAGATTCTGCCTAAGATGTTGTTGAACTGTTACTAAAGTTATGCATAGCCTCACTCCTTGACATTTAGTTGGCTCTGTATCCCTTGAGAACCATTTTGTAGTTGTATCTACCACCCTGTGTCAGAATTCCAAAGGTAGCTCACAGGCTCAAAAAAGTTGGGGACCCGTTCTATGGCATGGAGCAGAGACAGGAAGCTTAGAGGACATGTTTGGTTGAGTTTCCATGCATGGGATTCACTGGAATCAGAAACTGTTTTCCCCATTTTTTATGTGTGATGAAAGAGCTAATTTGAAAATGTGGACAAGAGACTTAAGGAGCAACCCTAAACATGTCTACTCAGAAGTAAATCGCAGTGAGTTCAATAGGACTTACTCAGAGGTAAGTAACCATGGAATTATAGCCCCAGTGATGCAGCAAAACTTTGCCCTTAGTTGTGTGCCAAGAAGCAGGTTGGGAAGCCAAGTTGGTCTCTTCTGGGGAGTCAAGGAGACAATCCAAAGGCAATGAATTTAGGATCTCCCAAGACAAGCCAGGATTCCACAAAATAAGCACAGTTAAAATAAACCACAGTTTCATGTTGCATCTGTGGGCCAAGCTACAAGTGACAAATGACACTTGAATGGCAAGTGTATTTCTCCCTGTTCACTTGCCCTCCACTCAATCCACTTGCCAGGCAAGTGTCTTTTGTCATGTGTAGCTTGGCCCTGAATCAGCCCTAAATCTGAATTGGAGTAGGATCCAATCAAACGGTAGCTAGTATCTGTATTTTTGAATGGGTTTGCTTGTAATCTTTGGATTTTAATAATATTTTGTTGCTCTTTCTTGTTTTATAAATGAAATTTATACAATATGAAATTGAGAAATTGGGCCCAATAGAATCATATAGATTCTTATAAAGAAGAAAAGAGGCATGTTACACCCTCACCAGGCCAGCTGGGTGACCTTGGGTCAGTCATAGGTGCTCTTCCACAGGTCTCTCAGCCCCACCCACCTCACAGGGTAATTGCTGTGGGGATAGTAATAACAAACTTTGTAAACTGCTCTGAGTGGGTGCTCAGGGCCAAGCTACACATGACGAATGACACTTGAACGGCAAGTGGATTGAGTGGAGGGCAAGTGAACAGGGAGAAATACACTTGCTGTTCAAGTGTCATTCGTCATGTGTAGCTTGGCCCTCAGTTGTCCTGAAGGGCGGTATATAAATCAAATATTATTATTATGTTGTTATCTTATCAGAAGGGTATTTCTGTCACAAGCATTGGCAGCTGATTCAGTGTCAATATCTGCAGATATCTTGTTGCAGCACAAGTTATTTACCCAGGGTCACAGTGACCTACATTATGTGAGCAAACCTATAGAAGCCTGATGCTCAGAGAATCTTGTACAAAAGCAGGCTCAGAGTCACATAATGCCACCTTGCCTTGTTGATTCCAAAATCTACCCCCTTCCCCCCCTCCCCAAATATTGGCTTGGATCCTGCCTAGATTTCCATCAGTTCAATGTGGAGGTGATTTTTATTAATCCTCCCTCCTATGAGAGAGATCCAATTTCTCCCTAAAGTAGTCCATGTGTTAATTTGTACACCAGGAGCAGCATTTCCCGGAGCAGCTGTAGTGAGATGGAGTAACATGTAGATGGGATTCAATCCTGTGATTTACTTTCCCTGCTTCTCCAAACAGTAGAATTAGTTTGCTTGTGAAGAAAGAATACCAGATGTCAGGGCTTGCCACAGCTGCCGCTGGGCGTGGCACTGGGCAGTCTGCCCCTGACATCACAGGGGGGCCAGGGATTCTGCAGGACCCTGCTCTGTGGAAGGAGGGGCGGTATACCTCACCCTGACTCCCTCTCAATCCACTCGCTGGCCTGCTCAACCTGGCCTGCTTACCCCCTGCATCTTCCACCATCTCTTCCTCCCAAGACTCTCCTTCAAGCCTCCACTCTCCTTCTTACCTTTTCCTTGGCTTCTCTCCACTCCAACTCTGCTCCATCACTCCTACTCAAACCCACCACCACAGAGCTCTTCCCAGCCACCCTTTATAGGGTTTCCTTTCTCCACCCCGCCCTCCTTCCAGGCTTGTTCCCTCCCCTGACTGGGCCCAGCTGTGCATTCCTCCAGGTGTTTCCCTCCAACCACTAATCCCTCCTGGGCTCTTTTGCCTTGCTGGCAGGGTGGGGTTGAGTGCGAGCCATCCCCAGCTGAGGGCTCCTTGGCCTTGCTCACGAGGAGCTGCCCCAGCCAGCCTCTGTGCTATTGAGCTTGCCTGGCCTTGCTCACGAGGAGCTGCCCCAGCCAGCCTCTGTGCTACTGAGCTTGCCTGGCCCTGCTCATGAGGAGCTGCCTTAGCCAGCTTCTGTGCTGCCTGCTCAGCAATGCTGGGCGGGGCTACCCATCTCCTCCCCCAGAATGCCTGTGGCAGCCCCCCCTGGAGAGGCTTGGCTTCTAGCAACTCCTGAGCCAGGCTGCTGTCTTCTAGCCATGGTGTGGCTCTGGGCTGCAGCGGCAGCGTCCTCTCCCTGCCAGGTAAGGGCTCTGCTTGGGCTGCTGCTGCTGCTGCTGCTGGACCCACCTTCCCCCTGCTGTGGCCCTTTCCCTCCGGCCTGCTTAGCCCCCTCTCTTCCCCCTGGAAGATGGGGCTGGCTGGTCTCTCCTTGCCCCCTCCACCCCTCTGAGGTCCTGGCCTTTTGCCCCCTCCCCCTGGAGTAGGTAGGTTCTGGCCCTGGTTGCCGGCTTGGGGGGTGGAGTTGCTGCCACCCTTTTGTCCCCTGCTGTTCCCTCTTGTCAAGTCTGGGGGCTGGGGCTCAGACCCCGGACACCAGACACTCGGGGTACTTTTATAGAACCTATTTAATGAACATGTCAGTTGTGTGCTATGGAGGCAGACAGATGGTACAATCAGCAGCTCCTCTCCCCAAAACAACAGGATGTTCTTGCTGCTGCTCAAGGCTGCCTCTTGCCTGCACTTCTCTTCTGCTGACCAGATTGAAGCTGTAGAACACTTTCATTTTTGCTCCTTTGTGGGTAGATACAGTCCAGATTGCAGTGCCTTGGAATAGCTATCAGTAGAAGCAATTATTTTCATTTGTAATAAAATAATATATTTAGTAGAGGAATAATTGCAAGATTTCATTGCAGTGGAAGGAGTGGACCTGGTGTGCGTGACCGAGACCTGGGTGAGGGAGGGTGAGACGGTCGCCTTGAAAGAGCTGGCTCCCCCAGGGTCCCCCATCAGTCCCGGATGGATGGTCGGGGGTGGGGGGTGGCGGCAATACTAATTCGAGAGTTTTTCTCCTTCAGGACCCTGCTCCAAAGATCCCTAGTATTGATTGTGTTGGCCTGGTGTGGGATGCTGAGGAAAATTTGGCTATCTACTTGGTGTACCGACCACCTAGCGCACCAGAAGCTACCCTGTCGAGCTTGTTAGAGGCGGTGTCGGGGTGGGTGTTGGATCATCCTAGACTGTTGGTCCTGGGTGATTTCAATGTCCATGTTGATGACGCCACCTCTTCTCAGGATTTGGACCTGGTGTCTTCCATGGAAGCACTGGGACTCTCCCACTTTGTTTCAGCTCCTACACATCAAGAGGGTCACTTGCTGGATTTGATCTTTGGGGCAGGGATTCAGGTGGACCTGGACGTTATTAAAGCAGTGCCATGGTTGGACCACCATGTCCTGAGGGCACGTCTGGGTATGCCAGCCCCCTCCTGCATGGGCGATGAGCGGATTTATGCTCGCTTGCGGAGACTTATGGATCCAATTGGTTTCCAGAATGCCCTGCGGGATCCGATGCCCCCTGACAGTTCATTGGATGAGCTGGTGGGGGACTGGCATGACCGTCTCTCAAAATCCATTGACGAAATCGCTCCCCATCTCCCTCTCCATCCCCACGTCAGACTGGCTCCCTGGTATACAGAGGAGCTACATCTGATGAAGCAGGAACTGAGATGGCTAGAGCGAGTGTGGGGGTGGAATCAGGGCGAAGAGGCGAGAACATCTTATAGAGCATTTATGAAAGCCTATGAGGTGGCTGTGAAGGCGACAAAGAAGGAATACTTTGCCACCTCCATAGCGTTTGCAAGCTCACGTCCTGCAAAATTGTTCCAGGTAGTTCGGTCCTTGGTTTCCCTATCGCAGGGAGACTGTCAAATTGGAAATTCGGCAATTAGCTGTGAGACTTTGGGGAGCTTTTTTGCAGATAAAATCTCATCCCTCCATTGCGATCTGTTGGCCACGATTGATACAGTAAGGGAACTGGAGGCCCCTTGGCTGTCTTCCAGCTCATTTTTGGATCACTTCAGCCTGGTCTCCTGGAAGGAGGTGGACAGGATCCCGCGGCTGGTGAGGCCCACTACGTGCTCCCTGGACCCTGCCCGTCGTGGCTGGTGAAAGCCAGTGCCGATGGGTTGGGGGCCCAATTAGAGGTAATTATTAAAACATCATTGAGCTCCAGGGTTTTTCCCGGGGCGCTAAAGGAAGCCATAGTGAGGCCTCCTTTGAAAAAAAAACTTTGGACCCCAGTTACCATCCAGTATTTAACCTCCTGTTGTTGGGAAAGGAGATTGAGCAGGCGGTGGTGGATCAGCTACAGGTGTTCCTGGAAGAGACCTCTGTCTTGGACCCATACCAGTCCGGGTTCCGTTCGGGTCATGGGATGGATACAGTGTTGGTTGCTGTCACAGATGATATCTGTAGGCACCTGAATCGGTGTGGGTTGGTGCTGCTCATCTTGTTAGACCTTTCAGCAGCATTTGACAAAGTCAACCATGAGTTGTTGGCCCACTGCCTCGCCGATGCGGGGATTCATGGGATGGCCTTGCAGTGGCTTGTCTCTTTTCTCCACTGTTGGGGACAGAGGATGGTGCTGGGGGAGAGACTGTCCGCACGCCAACCTTTGGAGTGTGGCATCCCACAGGGGGAGATACTCTCTCCCCTGTTGTTCGATCTTTATATGCGTCCCCTCGCCCAGTTGTTGCAGAGTTTCGGACTGGGTTGTCATCAATATGCAGATGACACCCAGTTGTATCTGTTGATGGGTGGCCGACCTGACTCTGCCCCTGACACCCTGTTGAGAGTGCTTGAGGCCGTGTCTGGGTGGGTAGAACAGAGCAGGCTGAAGTTGAATCCTGCAAAGATGGAGGTCCTGTATTTGGGCCGTGGGCTGTTGGAGGCAGGGATCCTTCTCCCGACCTTTGGGGGGCACCACTTGTGCCCGTACAATCGGTTAGGAGTTTGGGCATGATTCCAGATTCCTCCTTGTTTATGGAGGGCCAGATCGCAGCTGTGGCTCAGGTGACCTTTTTCCACCTTTGCAGGCCCAGCAACTGGCACCCTACCTCTCGGCCCAGGACCTAACGACAGTGATCCATGCAACGGTCACCTCCAGGTTAGACTACTGTAACTCACTCTATGCAGGGTTGCCCTTGGGCTTGATCCGGAGACTTCAATGGGTCCAGAATGCTGCTGCATGTGTCCTAACTGGAGCTTTGTGTAGGACACACGTTACACCTATCTTGCAGCAGCTTCAATGGCTCCCAGTAGAATTCCGGATCCAGTTCAAGGTGTTGGTTTTGACTGGGACCAGCATACCTAAGGGACCGTCTCTCCCTGTATGAGCCCCAGAGAGCACTTCGTTCAACTGGAAAACATTTACTGGTGGTCCCTGGCCCTAGGGAGTCTTGGCTGGCCTCTACCAGGGCCAGGGCCTTTTCGGTCCTGGCCCCAACCTGGTAGAACTCTCTGTATGAGGACACTTGGGCCCGCCAGGACCTTATATCATTTAGGTGGGCCTGTAAGACAGAGATGTTCCACCAGGCATATGGTGGAGGCTAATTTTAGTCCATCATTACTGAACCTTCCACCGGTCTTCCTCTACAAGGGGTATAGAGAGTCCACTCATGCTGGTTGCCCTGAAAGGGGCACAGTATTTTATCTGTTTTTATAATTGATTTTAAGTTGTATTTTAATCAATGTTGTACCTCACCCTGAGCCCGCTTGTGGGGAGGGCGGGTTAAAAATAAAACAAACAAACAATCAAATAAATAATATAGTAAAGGAATAATGCATTTAAAGGAAAGGAATGCCATCATAAACCAATCTATATTGTTTTTAAAATAAAATTGTAAACTCTTTTAGTATTTATTGTTGCAAAACTCAAAGTATTCAAATTTCAATGGATTTTTTAGTGTGTGTATTAATTTCCATTAATTTAGACATTAATGCCACACCCCAAATCCCTTTAAACCATTCCAATATAAAGGGTATGCACATCTTCTTTCAACAGAAGGCTATACAGGTCCAGGTTCCAGTAATTATAACAATTTCCAAAACAGTTTTCTGACCTTTATTTTTCAAATACCCCAAAATAACTATTTGGAGACCTAGCAGCTGACTACATTCAGGAATTAATTTTAACTGTAGCGTTATTCAACATAGTCAAAATCCATGTTTTAAAAGCTGCTTTTCACATCATCAGCATTGAAAAAAGTAATTAATTAAGGCCTATTGCCCAGTATCATGTACAGAAGCTTAGAAAGTGAATGATTAGCTCAACTAAGTGCATGTTTACATAACTAACAGTGCAGTCCTGAAAAGAGTTACTCTGATCTAAGCCCATTTATTTCAATGAGCTTAGACCAGAATAACTCGTTTTAGGATTGCACCATAAATGCATCTGTACAACTTTCTTAATTCAGGGTTGCCAGCCTCCAGGTGCTGGCTGGAGATCTCCCAGAATTACAACTAATTTCTAGGCTACAGAGATCAATTCCCCTAGAGAAAATGGCTGCTCTGGAGGGTAAACTCTATGGTATTATAGCCTGCTGAGGTCCCTCCCTTCCCCAAGTTCCACCCTCCTCAATGTCCTCCCCTCCAAATTCCAGGAATTTCCCAACAGGGAGCTGGCAACCCTACAAGTAAAAAAAACCCTACACAGTACAATACAAAATTTTGGACTAAATCTGAGAAGAATGCATTATGTGCCATCTGTGCATGTTTTACACATGGATTATGTCCTTTTATGAACAATGCATCTTTCATTCTGCATCATGAATGACATCTGCACTTCATTTTCCTCAAACAATTCCTAGGATGTTAATTAGTGTGACAAGACCCCAACTTTCCCAGAGAGCAGGGACAACCAAAGACCCTGTATCTATGAACCACAAATATGTAAAATTAAGAGACAGCTTCTTAAAACCATTTGCTGAGCTCAGAAATCATGGCTTATGAGAACCGTAGTAAATTTGTGGTTATTTTTTATTTGCCTTCTGGTTTTTAAGCCCTTCAGCTATGCTGCTGTCACATTTTCAAGTTTGTCTCCACAATCAGAAACACTGAAAAATGGGTTGAAAAATGAGAGCTGAGATTTTCAGAAATTTCAATAGAAACCACAGACTCATGGAATATGTGTGGCCAGAAAATGTTGTTTTCTCTGAAGCTATTTCAATAGTATGTGGTGCTTTCCAGAACTCACCAAATCTTCCGTCCAATCACTCAAAATTTCTTCAATTTCAATGATGAAAGCATCTGACAAAGCTCATGTTCCTGTTTAGTAATATCATAACCTACATGTCTCTTGTTCATTCTAAGTCAAACTAAATGTTTTTGTTCTTTTCATCATTCCTCATAAACCATCCTTTGAACAACTTAATAATTTCTCTTGCTCTTCCTCTAATTTGTCTACATTCTTCGGTTAGTAATAGCACCTTAAAACAAATATGGTTTCTAGGTGTGGCTCTAATGTCTTTTAATGCTGAAATTACTTTCAAGCTCCTTTGAGGGGCATACAGAAATTAAAAGACATCTCTTTGAAGATGCAGGTTATAAAAGGCTTCAAAATGATACCATAGAAGTAGTCAGCATTTACTGCCTCAATAGTCTAATTATCATATTGGTAACAATTCTTTTAGTATCAAGTTACAATGAGATCATCCTTGCAGATTCTCATGATAAAAATAGGAATGGATAAACGCTTTAGCAAAATACCAATTATTTCAATAGTACCAAGCGGTCATGTTATATTATTATAGCACATTAACACAAATCCTCACTTTTCAAAGCCAATCACAGAATATAAAAATAATGATTACAACAATAATAAATAATATGGGATTCCACAGTGTGATAGTACTAGATTGCTGAGTTTTAGGGACAGATTAAAAGTTTCTTAAAGATTCAGTCCTGAATATTAATAGACTACTACTATACCACAATGGTCCTATGGTATTGACTCCTGAGTGCAGAGAAGTTGGTATCTTACCCCCCCCCCCCCCCGCTCTTCTCCTTTTAATGGATGGAAGAGTTGACTTAAGGCTGCATGTCTTATGTCCTCCAGGATATGATAGCTGTTAGGAGTTTGAGAAATACAATATTCCCCTCCCTTTCTTCTTTTTAAAATTCAAACAAAATTGCTTTCAAAGTTCTTCTATGACCATAAAGTTTGCCATTACAGAGAACAGGTCAAAAGCCTGTGATAGATCTTAAGGGAAATAAACCACTGAGAAATTGCCCTCAAACTTAGTTTTGACATCAGAACAATACATAAAGCCTTGAACAGGTGAATTCCTAAGCTCCTCCCCCTCTTTTTTGCTCATGTTGAACTGCTCTCAATGTTCCATTTCACCTAGAGCACATTAGAGATCGCATTTCCCCCTGTCTTTCCCTTTTTAACTGTTTTTCCCATTCCAAGAGCACTCAAGATACCTAGCCCTAATCAGGCTACTTGGATATCTGTCCCTAGCGTATACAAGCCCCCAGCTGAGCAGGTTGTGGCTGAGCAACTGCAAGCATTTTTGTATGAGTCCAAGGAGAGAAGGTGTAATAGAAATGTTTTAAATAAATAAATAAATTTGGACACCCTCTCCAATTACAGTTTCTCCCTCATGGAGACAATAAGAATTCAGAGACTTCAGCAGGCCCAAATCCCCACCTCCTTCTTTCTAAACTAAGCCTTAACTTCTCTAGACATTCTAGGCTTCCTGGTATGTGATCAGTCCTCAACATCATCTGGGCTCAGGAGCACATGGTCTGCAGCTGCTAGAGGAGGTAAGGGCTTTTTGCCTTTCTTGGCTGTGGTGGGTTAAGCTGAGAAGCTAAGGGTGGTCCTCTCTAGCTTTGGGGCTTTTTGTGTGTAGTTTTGTGTTGATTTGAGTGTAGTTTTGAGGCTGAGTGTGTTTGGGCTTGATTGTGTTTGAGGGTGAGTGTGTTTGTAAGGCTGCTGGGGGTTGCTGGAGTACAAGCCACACCCCCCCTTTGTGCTCACCTCCTGTGCTTAGCAGGAAGTGACCTTTTGCATTGAAAAGGCAACTGCTGGGCAGGGGCGCGAGCCTTTGGCGCGAGCCTTTGGCGAGAGCTAAAGGGCTCTTGGCCTGTGGCTCTTAGCCGGGGGATCATAGCCGTTTTCTTTCCTCTTAGTGTGTTATTCCTAAAACAGAATAATGAAGTCAGAATGCCAGCTGGGGGTTGGGGGCTTTCCAGTGTATTGCACTGAGTGTCACATGTATGACTATCTGCCTTCTGGTCAGAAGTCCTGGATGTGTGCTCGCTGCAAGGAGCTCCTGGTTCTCAGGGAACGAGTACGTACCCTTGAGGCCAAGGTGGCTGACCTGGAGAAGCGGAGACAGTTAGATAGGCACGAGGACAAGATTCTCAGGGACAGGACAGATGTGTCCCACTCTAAAAATGGCAGCGTTCTTGTTGTCAAGGAGAATGAGGATCTTGTGGAATCAGGGCACCGTATTGAGGATAAGGGGAACATGCCCTCAGAAGGGACCTCTTCTTCAGTTGGTGAGCAGGTTTCCTTTCGCATCAAGGAACCATCCCTGGGTGGGGCGGGAGGGAGGCTCTTGGTAGTTGGTGATTCGATCCTTAGACAAGTAGATAGCTGGGTGGCACAACCGCGTTCTGACCGTATGGTGACTTGCCTGCCTGGTGCGAAGGTAGCGGACATTACGCGTGTTATAGATAGGCTGGTAGATAGTGCTGGGGAAGAGTCAGCGGTCGTGGTCCATGTTGGAACCAACGATGTTGGGAAATGCAGTCGTGAGGTCTTGGAACAAAAATTTAGGCTGTTAGGCAGGAGACTCAAGGCCAGGACCTCCAAGGTAGCCTTCTCAGAAGTGCTACCTGTTCCACGCGCAGGGCCAGAGAGACAAACGCAGATCAGGAGTCTCAATGCGTGGATGAGACGATGGTGTAGGGAGGAAGGGTTCAAGTTTGTTAGGCACTGGGATTCTTTTTGGGACAAGCGGGAGCTGTACAAGAGAGACGGTCTCCACTTGTCCCGAGAAGGAACCCGGCTGCTGGCACTTAAAATCAAAAAGGTGGCAGAGCAGTTTTTAAACTAAATGCTAGGGGAAAGCCGACAAGAGATAAAGTGTCTCTGGTTCAGGATGGTTCATCTCAGAGAGATGAAGGGCTAGGTATAACACTTCTACAGGGAGATAGATTAGAGTTGTCAACTGAGATGGAGACAAACAGTGCAGATGACCTAACTACGTCTCGAGGCAAAGTGTGCCGGGGAAGTTACAGGTGTTTATATACAAATGCTAGAAGTGTCCGAGGTAAAATTGGGGAGCTGGAATGTTTAGTGTTGGGCGAATCCATAGACATTGTGGGCATATCAGAAACTTGGTGGGATGAGGAAAATCAGTGGGACACGGTGATTCCTGGATATAAATTATATCGGAAGGATAGGGAGGGAAGGGTTGGTGGTGGGGTGGCTCTATATGTCAGAGAAGGTATACATTCCAGTAAGATTGAGAAGGTAACTGAATTAGATTCGCTTCTGGAAATGCTATGGGTTGAAATTACGGGCCCAAATGGAAACTTAACTGTGGGAGTTTGTTATCGCCCTCCAGATCAGAAAATAGAGGAGGATTATAAAATGATGACAGGATTAAAGATGACTGCTAAACAAAAAAACTGTGTTGTAATGGGTGATTTTAACTACCCACACATTGACTGGGCCAATGGGTGTTCGAATCGGGGGAGAGAAAGTGAGTTTCTAGACTGTCTCAATGACTGTGCTATGGAACAGATGGTTACAGAACCTACTAGGGGAGAGGTGATCCTGGATTTGGTCCTCAGTAATGCTGAAGACCTGGTGAGAGATGTAAATGTGATTGCACCACTTGGGAACAGTGACCATAATGTTATTGAGTACAACATATGTATAAATAGGAAATTGCCAAATAAGACCAACACAGCCATGTTTAACTTCAAAAGGGGTAACTTTTCTGAGATGAGGGGGTACGTGAAGAAGAAACTGAAAGGGAAAGTAAAAAAGGTCAAAACACTTGGGGAATCTTGGAGACTATTTAAAACTACAATCCTGGAAGCTCAAATTAAATATATACCGCTGGTTAGGAAAGGCACAAATAGGTTTAGGAAAAGGCCAGCATGGTTAACAAGCAATGTAATAGAAGCTGTAAAAGGTAAAAAGGATTCTTTTAGGCAGTGGAAAACTAGTCGGAGTGAGGTTGATAAAAAGGAGCATAAGCTGTGGCAAAAAAAGTGCAAGTCTGTGATCAGACAGGCAAAAAGGGAATATGAGGAGCATATTGCAAAGAACATAAAGAAACACAATAAACAATTCTTTAAATATATTAGAAGTAGGAAACCAGCTAGGGAGGCCGTGGGGCCCTTGGATGACCAAGGCGTAAAAGGATTACTAAAGGGTGATAGGGAAATGGCCGAGAAGCTGAATGCGTTCTTTGCTTCTGTCTTCACTGTGGAAGATAAGAAGTGCATGCCCACTCCGGAAGCACTGACTTTGGGAGGGGTTTTGAAAGACCTGAGTCACATTGAGGTGACGAGAGAGGAGGTTATGCGACTGCTAGATAATTTAAAAACTGATAAATCACCGGGCCCAGATGGCATACATCCAAGAGTTCTGAAAGAACTCAAGTGTGAACTTGTAGATCTCCTCACAAAAATATGTAATCTGTCATTAAACTCTGCATCTGTTCCTGAGGACTGGAAGGTAGCTAATGTTGTCCCCATCTTTAAAAAAGGTTCCAGGGGAGATCCGGGAAATTACAGGCCAGTCAGCCTGACGTCAATACCGGGTAAGTTGGTGGA
Organism: Eublepharis macularius; assembly: GCF_028583425.1. Classification (NCBI taxonomy): domain Eukaryota; kingdom Metazoa; phylum Chordata; class Lepidosauria; order Squamata; family Eublepharidae; genus Eublepharis; species Eublepharis macularius. The sequence continues at coordinate 63,255,362 of NC_072793.1, forward strand.
AACTATTATCAAAAATAAAATTAGTGGGCACATTGATGACCAAAAGCTGATGAGGAAAACTCAGCATGGGTTCTGTAAGGGAAGATCTTGTCTCACCAATCTGTTAGAGTTCTTTGAGGGAGTGAACAAACAAGTGGACAAGGGAGACCCAATAGATATTGTTTATCTTGACTTCCAGAAAGCTTTTGACAAAGTTCCTCATCAAAGGCTCCTAAGTAAGCTCAGTAGCTATGGGATAAAGGGCCAAGTCCTCTTGTGGATCGAAAACTGGCTAATTAATAGGAAACAGAGAGTGAGCATAAACGGGCACTTCTCACAGTGGAGGATGGTGAGCAGTGGGGTGCCACAGGGGTCGGTATTGGGTCCAATGCTTTTTAACTTGTTTATTAATGATTTGGAATTGGGATTAAGCAGTGAAGTGGCTAAATTTGCAGATGACACGAAATTGTTCAGGGTGGTGAAAGCCAGAGAGGATTGTGAGGCACTCCAAAGGGATCTGTCGAGGCTAGAAGAGTGGGCATCCATGTGGCAAATGAGGTTCAATGTAGCCAAGTGCAAAGTAATGCACATTGGAACCAAAAATCCAAAATATAAATACAAGTTGATGGGGTCTGAACTGGCGGAGACTGACCAAGAGAGAGATCTTGGAGTCATGATAGATAACTCACTAAAAACGTCAGCACAGTGTGCGACTGCCATAAAAAAAGCTAATGCTATGCTAGGGGTTATTAGGAAAGGGATTGAAAACAAATCAGCCGGTATCATAATGCCTCTGTATAAATCGATGGTGAGGCCTCATTTGGAGTACTGTGTACAGTTCTGGTCGCCACACCTTAAAAAAGATATCATAGCACTGGAAAAAGTACAGAGAAGGGCAACTAAAATGATTAAAGGGTTGGAACACTTTCCCTATGAGGAAAGATTGAGGCGCTTGGGGCTCTTTAGCCTGGAGAAAAGACGACTGAGGGGAGACATGATAGAGGTTTACAAGATAATGCACGGGTTAGAGAAGGTCGAGAAAGATGTGTTTTTCTCCCTTTCTCACAATACAAGAACTCGTGGGCACTCTATGAAATTATTGAGCAGTCGGGTTAGAACAGATAGAAGAAAATACTACTTTACACAAAGGGTGATAAACACATGGAATTCGTTGCCACAGGAGGTGGTGGCAGCTACAAGCATTGCCAGCTTCAAGAGGGGACTGGACAAATATATGGAGCAGAGGTCCATCAGTGGCTATTAGCCACAGGAGATAGATGGTATTCTCTTTGTGGGGAGGTGGTGCTCTGTGTCTTGGTGCTGGAAGGAAGGCAGTGGGAGGGCTTCTGGTGTCCTGGCCTCACTGACAGTCCTTTAGATGGCACTGGATTTCTAGCCACTGTGTGTGACAGAATGTTGGACTGGATGGGCCACTGGCCTGATCCAACATGGCTTTGCTTATGTTCTTATGTTCTTATCATCCCAGACCAGCAGCAAGGGCTTTGGTGGGCTCTAGGCCACCTGTAGGGCACTTGGGCCTAAGCAGAGGATTGTCCCTCGCGGCGGCAGGAGAGAGTTTGGGATAGGGAGCAGGTTGGTGAGAACTCCCTGGCACTTCCCCATTGGTGGGGAAATGGGGTATACCAGGAGCAGATGGTATGCTTGTGATGGCTACCACCACCTGGAGACTGCCTGCAGTGAACCCCATGTGCAAGTCCTTCCCTCATGCTGTACGGCTGAGGCTTTAGGAGCTTGAAGGGGGGAACCATTTTGCCTGGCTGGCCAGGGTAAAGCCATTACATTGATGGCTCTCACCTGGGGCTGTGGGGCTCGCCCAGACAGGTCAAGGCGGTGGTCCAAGGGTGACCCTGTGGCTTGACCTGTACTGCTAGTTGGCCCTTGCCGTATTTAATGGTTGGTGTTATATTAATAAAGTGGTCCTTTAGTTCCAAATCCTGTGTCTGCCTCTTCATTCCAACCGGGGGGGGGGGCAAAGACCCTTTGCTGCCAATATAAGGAATGCTTAACTAGACGGACTAATGACCTCACTTAGAATAAGGCTGGTTCATATGTTGGTAGCATAGCTGAAAGAATGATTAAATAAAAACTTGAAAAGCACTTTCATAATTAAAAGATAAGATCCACAGCCCTCTCCTTTCTTTGTTTCCCTTGCCTCTGATTCAATGCATAAGTGGTATAATTCCTCCTTGATTCAGAAGATACTCAGTGCTGAGAGGTACTCTATTATTATAATGTTCTTGGCTTGGTATTGACATCAAATACAGGTTCGAATCTAGACAGCTTGCAAGGTCCTTTCTCCTTTTGCCCTAGCCTGGCTCCTGAGATTAGGGCTGCCCCTTGGCACCATTGGCAGATTTAAGGATATTTTAAGGTAGGACATCTCCCTTGATTACTTGAAGGACAATCCCCTTGGCCATGTGCTTGAAACAAGAAATGAGCCACCCCCTATCTCGCCTCCATTTTTCTGCTTCTCTAGCTTTGACTAACAGGTGTGCAATACTCAAAACTGGCACTATGTGAGCCTGAGAAGGCTGGAGATGTAGAGATGGAGAGTAGCAGTTGCCCCTTCCTCCATTCATTTGAGTGTGTTAGCAAGAGGTGCCCATAGTGGCAGATTGATCTCTCCCTCCCCTTCTCTCACTGCTGTGGAGGCATCCAAAAACAAACAGCTCTGCCAAGCTTGGGACATTCATACTTTGAGTGGCCTGTTTCCAAGTGTGAAGTAACAGTTCAACATTGTGATGTCCAACATGGTGGTCAATGCATGTATGGAAGTATTATCTAGGACTCTGAGTACAGGTTAATGCAGAATGAGGAAGTGAGAAGGAAGAGAGAAAATTTCACAACCCCCCCCCACACGCACACTGTTAGTGGGGTGCAGAAGCAATCCAGTTTAGTAGTCATTTGGAAGATTATGCCTATGTGTTGCCATGCCAGGATTCCATGGGATTGTAGTGGTGTGTCAGTTCTGGGTTTGAAAATTCCTGAAAATTTGAGAGTGGATCCTGGGGAGGGTAGAGTTTGGAGATGGGAAGAAGCTCATCAGGGATGTGATGCCATAGAGTTCACTCTCCATAGCCACCATCTTCAGGGCAACTAATCTCTGTATTCTGGAGATCAATTGTGATCATGGGAAAACTGCAGCTCCCAACTGGAAGTTGGCAACCCTAGGTAGTACAGATGTGACTTATCATTGCCCTTGGTTACTTGGGGAGGGCATTATAAGACTCCATACTTGAGCTTTTCCCTGGGTATGCAGAGATCTCTATTGTACACAGCTGACTTTAATAGTTGGCACAAAGCCAGGCACTTTGCTGCTAGAAGAAATAACAGCACAATGTTGAATAATATAACGCAATAATATTGAATACTGAGTATTGAATATTGAATAATATAATGCAAACACGTTTCAAATTAGTTCATTGTTATGGACCAGAGTCTGACAGGCATTCTCTCTCTCTCTCTCTCTCTCTCTCTCTCTCTCTCTCTCTCACTGAGACTCAAGGAAGATTTCAGAAAGAACATAAGAAGCTGATTTAGACTGAGTCAGTATTGGCCCATCTTTCTCAGCATTCTCAGATATTAGGCCTTTTCCAGTTATGCTATTTGGAAATGTGACTGATTGGTTCTTCTGTATGCACAGCAGATGTTCTACCACTCTAATCCCAAAGGAGAAACTAATGCAGAACCTATGGACATTTTAGCTGGAGGAATATTTGACATGTTGACGTCAATCCCAAAGTCAGTAATATATGGAATTAATAAATCAAATTTCCTTCTTCTCAAATGCTGACCTGGTGTCCTAAAACATTTGTCCAAGATGATAGCTGTTTAGCTACTGTTCATAGCAATAATGTCTGTACTGTCATGAGGCCTGTTTGAGAAGAGGCTAGGAATATGAAAATATATTTGGTGAGTTCATTTTCCAAAAGCATTCTAGTTTAAATCTTTCATTTTTAAAAGTGTTTTAAAACTGCTACAAAGAGTAGCATCATCCTCCTGAGGTAGATTTGTGATCAAGACATCAATATTTTGACTGTAGGATCAACAAGTCACCTGTAAGAATGACTGAAATCTGCCAAGAAGAATATTTGATACTGCATGCTCTGATGTTGCTGCTGTGTTTGATGTGTTTGATACTGCATGTTGACTGAACACTAAGGCTGCATCTGCAACAGAGTTTATTCCATAGTTTAAACTGTGTTTTTAAAATTCACAATAAAATCATCTCAGAGAGAGCTAACGTGTTGGAACTTATGCTTGCCTGTCAATATGAAGATTTACAATCACCCAACTTGTCTTTAATGATATGTATTGAAAGAACTTTAGCCCACCATGGAAACATAGCCCTAGCAGGCTTGGATCAAGTAATAATATCTCACATCTTGATAGTGCAAGTATAATTGTGAATGTTGCATCATCACTCTTTAGTTAGAATATACTAAGTATCATATTAAACTCTTCCACTTGACACAACAGACCCAAAATGTTCTTCTGGCTTGGAACAGATTGTTTGGAAAATGAATGCTAGCACACCAAACAGTTCTTTGTAAACTATAATTGATGACTCAAAGGGCCAATTCACATCATTATAGGCTGAGGTATTAGTTAACCTGCTAAGTTTGCCTCCCTTGAGTGGCACTGTGTACACATGATTTAAAGGTTCTATTCATTCAAAGCTGATTTATTATAGTGATTTCACCTAGGGTGGCTGCAGTTATTGCAAGATGAACCTGGTTGTGTGATTTGACCCACAAGTCCTTCAGTAGTGAATTTTTCATGCTGTCTGTAACAAACTTAACCAATTCCTTATTTTCTGTTGCTCGTTACCTAGCTACATGCTTCCTGTCCCTTTCTCTATTGTCTCCTTTACTATCAAAATAAAGATTGTAAAGTCCTTGGGGCAGGGATATTTGTGACTTATTAAGTGTTACACGTACTGTATATGATAATTGCCCTGTATAAGTAAATTTGTCGTCTGAGTAATAGAAAACCATGCCCCCTCTCTACTCTCTTAATTCTGATATAGTTGGCTTGCCTGTTATATCTCTAAGGTCTTGATAATTGCTTCCACACAATAGTTTAAGAGTTGCAACATTTACATGAAGCAAACGTTTTTCCAAAGGGTCAAAGTGCAAGGAGATCTTGTAAGCAGATTAAGGAACTGGTAGAAAGGCCAAAGACACCCTAAGACTTTACATTCCCAAAGTGTTGTGTTAAGTGGTAGCCCAAGGATATACTTAACTCCAGAGGTCAAATGAACTCCCAGTATTGCAGCCATAACCAGTCTGAAGGCAAAGCTGTTTACAAAGAAGTGCATTAAAGGGGCATCCACATATTAACATGGCCATTTTCTACAAGTATGTCTAGCCCAAATTACTCCTGTGAGAGACCTGCCATGTTAAAGAGGCAGCAGCAGACCAAAATTATGCTTCATTTCCACTTAACTTAAATCTACCCGATGTGAGTTAATGCTCAGGCAAGTCTAGATTTCTTTGCAAAAGTATACAGTTTTCTTTTTAGTAATTTCATTGTATGCACTGCACTTTTCCAAATCAGTTTGTCCATTTTCCCACCATGATTTATTTCTTCACATGGTATAGAAATGCATATGTAGGTATGAGAAAGAAACACAATATAAAATATGAAAAATACGATAACAGGCCCTTTTGGAAGCTGCCAGAGGCTTACCATCTCTGGCATGGGATGTTATTTCAA